>NC_088205.1:31750462-32058689 GCF_037126465.1 Ornithodoros turicata
TCTGTGCATAGCGCGTGGCCCGCGTGCTTTCTCGGGTTTGCTTTGGCCACGTGGGGTTCAGTAAACTGCTTCGGAATGTCACAATATAATTGAACCTCTGTATGCAATAAGGGGATAAGTCGAAATATCCCCTTTTTAGTATTTTTGTTGCAATGACATCTACATACCACTATGTACCTGTGAAAGAAAATTTAGGACCGTATTGCAATTTATTGACTCGCTATAGGATGTTAAGAAACGGGAAATGCATGTGTGTCAGTGGGACGGACAGCCAGATCAGGCCCCTTTTCTACCCACGCATACAAATAGTGTAGCTTAAATTTTGCCACGATTCGCAAATGAACTTCGACTTCCACTCGAAAAACATGTTCTTCCTACCTCACGTCACCGTGTCAGCGGAGCTACTGAGCGTTTATATAGGAAAAAAATGTGCACTATGCTAATAAGTCATATTTTGCTGGGCATACAGAACATTATTTTCAATATTGTGCTCTTTTAGCAGCACGATAATCACGATCTATAGGCTGCACCACTGCAGAAAGGTAACTTCGCCCGTGCTGGCGTCACCTATGAAAGTCGGACTCGTGAAAACTGTTCTTTCCTGCACGAAAACCCTGTGCGTGCGGTGTTACATTAAAAAAGGGGATATGTCATGCTGCTGTGTTTTGTTCAATTTCTGTTAAGTCACACATCCAGAAACGATGTTAACGGAACACGCATGTGCAGTAGACACATGCAAACATGTTACACACTTTGCATTTGCGTTATTCGAAGAAACATCAGCAATTACTTTCCCAAAGATTCACTTGCAGTTTTCTCGGTATGGGATTTTTCGACTTATCCCCTTATTGTATACAGAGGCTCAATTACACACAGCGGGACGCAGCCGTTATTTCCACTGTTCAACAGACGCACGACCACCTGCGCGACACATGAGTAAAGAGAAAAAGAAAAGAAAGCTCGAACATCACGGCCTCATTTATCGCGCGCATGCCACCTCTTCTCTGTCGTGTTCCGCTGAGGTAATCGCTGGGTCAAAACGAGTTGCTCCTCGGAAGCAAATTTTTTTTGCTTCTACTCCCCCAATGGAACATCCAACGCATGCCCCGCTCTGCCGATGAAACAGTTTTTGCCCCTTCCCCGGGCAAACCTTTGACCCAGCTCTGCCAATTTCATTTTCAATTTAATTTCAATTCATTTCTTTTTTAGATGCCCGTGAACAGCCGGTAAGGGCCAGGGTAACAGTGCACACTTAATCACTACAAACAATTAAAACAGAAAATAAGATGCCAAAGAAAGAAAAAAAAAGGAATGCGCCATATATATCCTTCACAAATTCCAGCGACAAAAACATCGGCTGTTGTTTGGAATGTTCCTTGCAGGCGAGTGTCATCAGCGATAAAATGAGTGTTTTTGGCCACTGCCAGTACATACCTACGCGAGGAATATATGAAACAATGCACTCTCTATATAAGTTGTATATATATACAGGGTGTGTGCTATAAAAGGTCTGACGCGATACCTACTTGACGGACAGCCTTCCGCTGCCGCACAGTGAAGAATATTGTTCGTAGATTTCTCTGGCATAAATTCTGCACGGTGTGGCAGCGGAACTCTGTCCGTCAAGTAGTTATCGCGTCAGAAGCGAAAATGTGACTGACCTTTTATAGCACACACCTACTTGACGGACAGCCTTCCGCTGCCGCACAGTGAAGAATATTGTTCGTAGATTTCTCTGGCATAAATTCTGCACGGTGTGGCAGCGGAACTCTGTCCGTCAAGTAGTTATCGCGTCAGAAGCGAAAATGTGACTGACCTTTTATAGCACACACCCTGTATAATAGTGTAATCTGCCGGCGCTCCCATGGGGGGACAACTGTTTACATGCATTTTGAGACATTTGAGTCGCAAAGTTGCAAGGTGATTGGACGAAAAAGAAAACCAGGTTCAGCCCGGCATTCCTTTTGAATGCCTCAACGGCGGTCCCAGGGAGGGCATTCCACCAAAACGTCTATTCGAATCAACTACCCCGCCACCGTCGGAAAATTGTTTTTTTTTATTTGCTTTGCCAGCGTGCAAGACATGCTAGCAAACGACAAAACCATTATTTTCATACGCAGGGATCTGGAAAACTGCAGCAAATTTGTTGGATTTGTGTATTGCAATCAATTGCTAGACTGTTACTGTAGGAAATGACATCATTTTGGTCCAGATATCGGGGCCGTGTGTGCTGAGAGAAGCGATTTTGTTGCATCTCCCATAGACTCCCGTGTATTGAAAATTTGACAAACTTTAATTCTCCAAAAATCAGTGGATTGCTTCAGACCTTGAAAAGTGTGTCATTCCCTAAATAAATTCGAAAGGAACACGGCTGTACCTGTTTCGTGTAGAAATTTAGCGAGGCTTAGAGAACCCTGTGAACAAAACTTCACCATAAACTTTCTTAAGAAGTGAGTCCGCCTTAAGTGATCAATGTACTTACCGAAACATATCTTGAACCGTATGATTTGCCTATTTTTGTCATATGGCCATGGCCCCAGTGGGTTGACAATGTGACAGACTGCCTAAACCTGTGCTCAATTCCTTAGGCAGCAATATGATTCCGCAGAGCAGCCTATTATCGAAATTTTATTTACGAGAGCGTTACAAATACGGAGTGTGGCGAAGTTTCTCAAATATTGTAATGACGTAATATGACATAACCTCGTGACGTCAGCTGCACAAAGCTAGGCTGTGCGTGCGCCTGCTGTGCACAGGCCAGTTTTGCTAGGCTACATGTCAAAATGCTGCAGGCAGCATATGGTGTGCTGTCATGTAATGTTGGAAAATGTTTTGGGATTTTCCCACACTCTAAAAGCAGAACTAGCCAACCATTAACCCCGAATGACATCGTTCTGTCCCGTGATTTGCTGAACATGAGACACGTACGCCTTTTTGTGACACAACCCACTTCTGTGTGGCCAACAACGGCGAGTCGATCCTGCCATTACCCCCACCCCCTTGTGACACAAGAACGGAAAGCCGGTCTCGTCACCACCCCAATCTTGTGACACTTATGCAATTGTGTTAACTGTCACAAAAAGGCGCGCGCCCCGTGCTCACAAGTCAGTAGTGATGACTGCATCATGTTGGAAATGGTTTGCCTTCAGCGTGTCATGCGATGAAGTTGAGTGCAATACCCCCACACCCATCCCAAAGATAACACACCAGATACACCCCCACACAGCAATAGATATCTACTAAACAAAGCCAGAAGATACGGCCGTCCCAACTAGAGATGCAAAATTTCCGGAAATTTTGAATCGCTCGAAAAAAACCGTTTTTTTCCGAAAAATTGGAAAAAATGGAAACAAACTGGTTACTGCTGAACCGAAGCATAGCCGACCAAGGCACAGCGTACAATGAGCTAGAAACTGTAGTAGTGTTCACCCTCTAGGCATAAATGCAGAGCAGACCATCCCATGAGACTGCTGTCTACTCAGCGATAGGTAATTGGAACAACCCGTCCACTCCGACCAGAACTCCGACATTATGTGAACGCGATGGCGATCGCTTGGAGCAGCCAGACAGAGCTCTAAGTTGGTGGTTGTTGGGGATTAGAGGCACCTAAGGCACTGTTGGCGGGTTGGAACGCATCGAAGGCACGAAAATTTACATTTTTGAATTTTGTCGCCTGGAAATTTTGGGCAATTTTTCCGGAGACGAGGAAAAAATCAAAAGAAACTGTTTCTTTCCCCAAAATTTTCGGTTTTTTCCGGGGCTTCGCATCTCTAGTCCCAACACCCCCGTGAGCTGAAAACCTTGCGCAAACACCACAATCGACAACATCTGTTTTGCCTTGTACTGCTCCTTTAATAAGAAATAATTGCCTCACCAACAAATGTATATGCAAACATATATAGGCTTGGAGCGACTAAACGATCGACATGCTGTCGGAGAGCAACGACGAAAGTGATGAGTCCGCTGAAGCTCAAGTCATCAGCGAAAGTGACGACTGGAACGGCAGCGATACGTCCTCCGGAAGTGATGACTCGTACGAAACTGACGAAATGTATCGTGCCAGGAAGCTGTATCCCATCAAGAAGGCGACCCTTCAACAGGTGAGCACCAAGGCCAGAGCTGCCGTCGCCGTAGAACGCTCATTTCAGCTTATACAGCTCTACTATAGTTCTACACTGAAAAAGCCAAGGAAGCAAGAGCCGCCATGACCTAGGACTGAAACCGTAACGGTACCGAAAACCGCTTGGAACCCAAATTTCTTCCAGAACCGTAACCAGAACGTAACCGCAATTCACCATCGGCAATTAACCGAAACCGTAAGCTGAACCGAAAAATGTGATTTCGGTTACCGATTCATATGAATCGGTTCAAGCGTGAACGCGAACAACTTTGGATGCGGTATTTGTATCGCTTCGCAACTCTGATTAGTGGTGTTGTGCGTGCTTCTGTTGAAGTAGATCTCTTCGTCACATGTTTTTCATTCAGGAGTTATGTAGACAACATATTGATAAGTTAACTGGTCGCCCGTCTTGGAGAGTTCGTGTACTACCGAGGCGTACAGCACTTTCCTTGAGGCTTTTAAAGGCGTGTATGACAGACATTTTCCGACCACGTCTGCGAGACCACCTCGCCGCTGCCGTAAACCATGGATGACATCGGAAGTTCTTGCGATAGTTAGAGAAAAGAATAGGTTGTTCAAGCAATTTTTGAATAATCGTAATCCAGATACATTTGCTCTATTCAAACGGTGAAGAAATCGCACATCACACTTAGTAAAGCGTGCAAGAATAATACTATCACAATATATTCCACAATTCCGCAGGTAATTCGGCAGCAGTGTGGAAGGTCATAAACCGCATTATGAAGCCACACCACGATAATTGTGACGTGATCGTTAACGGGAACGTGGTCCTTTCTGGTGATGCACTATGTGATGAATTTTGACAGCTACTTTATAAATCTCACATCTAGACCGCCTCAGCCCAGGTGAATCGCCCACCCCATCACCATCCAATGTATGTGTGTGTGTGTGTGTGTGTGTGTGTCACATCTAGAGCGTCGGGGCAGTACCGCTTGCGGTGCTGTTACGGGAAGATCTTTTCTTGATCTAGAGCGAAATTGACAGCTGAACAGCTCCATAACGCTTGCAGTTACGTTAAAGACTCCATCCCAGAAAGTTTACTACCCCTCCCCGTATCGGAAAGTGAAGTGTGCTCTGTTTATGCGAATATCAAACAAAGTAAATCGCGTGACTGCAATAACATAGAGATTGCACCTGTTAAATCTGTTATTGATATTGTTGCGCCCGTCCTGGTGCACATATACAATCTTGCGTTCATAACCGGAATCTTTCCCACTGAGATGCAATGGGCAAAAATCGTAGTCCTGAGTAAGGAAGGAGACAAAAACCAATTTAAGAACTAGAGGCCGATATCCATTTTACCAGTTTTTTCAAAAGGCCTCGAAGCATTGCTGCATAATCGCCTCGAAAAGTTTTTCACGAAGCATTCTTTTATCAATGATCATCAATTTGGTTTCAGGAAGTTCTGCTCTACGGAACTTGCCTTGCTTGCGCAAAAATAGCTATTAATTCATAACTTTGAAGAAGGGTTGTTTACACTAGGGGTTTATTTAGATTTTTCCAAAGCTTTTGATTTTATTGATCATTCTCTACTGTTGCTAAAACTACAATACTATGGAATTCGCGGTGTCGTTCTTTCTTTGTTATCGTCATACTTGTCAAATCGCACTCAGTATGTTTCGATGGGCAACCATTCTTCTACCGCCCGGAAAGTAGCCTCGGGTGTCCCACAGGGCAGCATCCTAGGACAGCTGCTATTTAATATATATATTAATGATATCGTAAATGCCACTGGGGTCGGAGATTTCTACATCTACGATGATACAACGATATATTTTTCAGGGACGAATTTAGCTACGGTAGTGGATAGTGCAAATGTTGCTCTCTGTGCTATAAATGAGTGGGCAGTAAACAACCGTCTTCTAATAAATAGAAAGCGGTATTATATAAAGCAAAAAACAAACCCATGCACTGCACGGTAGATGTAGTACTGGGAAATCAGCAAATAGATGTTGTGGATTCCGTAAAAGTCTTGGGTGTTGTTTTCTCTGCTGACCTATCCTGGACTAAACAGGTTGACTTAGTTCGCGGTATCTTGTCTAGGGATCGACTTCTTTTCCCTGTGCAGGTGAAACTTTTGATATATCGGTCCCTTATTCACTCCGTTCTCTGTTACTATAACCTCGTGTGGTGTTCTACTGGTTTGGTTAACTTAAAAAAGATACTGATATTACAAAAGAGAGCCGTTAGGATTATAGAAGGTGTCTCCGTTTACACACACGCTGAGCCCCTATTTGAGAAGCTAAGGATTATGAAAATTGACATAGTCTCTAATTACACTCTCGTTAGGTCGTACCTAAGGGCCCTTCGCTTAAACAATAGCAGATGGTTGTCGCTGTGCAACCTTGACAGAACTACCAGTCGGCAGACACGCCAATCACATCTGTGGCAGGTATATACCATCAATAAGAACAAATTACGCCAAACAATCCTTAACTTACAGACTTACCATTGTTCTAAATAGCTTCTTGAATTCTAGTATTGATATTTCACAAATGTCCTCAGGAAATCTCAGAAATATGTTTTCAAGTCAACTGAATTGACAACCTTGCTTTTTGTCGTTCTGCATGTGTGTAATATTATTCCTTTTCTTTTTTTCTAAGTGAATTTCATTGATAGCCTTGTATCGGTTATCTCTACTGTGCATGTTGTATCATGGCTTTCATATATTTGCCTGTATTATTTTCTCTTGTTTGATTCCGCTGTTGTCGGCACCAAATGTAGGGTGGTACCGCCCTAGTGAAGCGGCTTCTGCTGCTTTTTGGCGTACCACCTTGTTTTGTGTTTGACACAAACAGAAATAAATGAAATGAAATGAAATTGAAATGAAATGAAATGACATACGACCTTATGCGCTTGAACCCATAATCGGATGACATGTATTGCGTACGTTCCGTTTGTTTCCACGTCTGTTTGCTTAACCGCACGCGCTTCTTGTTGCCTAGCTTGTTAAAAATTTCATAATGCCGGAACTTTATCAACTTGCCAGCATTGTCCTAGCAGTGCCGGCAACGCCTTGTAAGCGTAGAAAGGGCATTTTCCAATCTAAAGTTCATTATGTCCCCACAAAGAAGAAACAGCTGTCTGAAGACACTCTAGAAGACATAGCGATGGTCCGTTATAACCTGCCGTATACAGTGAACCCTCGTTAATATGACCCCCGATAATCTGACATACGCGCTTTACGACCATACACCTGGGGCACAATGCAGTGAAACCTCTGCAAATCCCCCCGTTGATATGACAATTCCGCATTATGACCAAAATTTTCGGGAACGACCATGGTCATAATAACGAGGGTTCACTGTGTGTAGAACGATGCATGTGCCTGCTCTGACATCTATTACAAAACTATGTTTTCTTGCATAGATATGATGCACTTCTCCTCACGGTAAAAGGGAAACAGTTCAAGACGTCTTCCTAATATATACTTGCAGGGCAATCCTGCTAGGCTTTTCGAATAAAATTCCGTGCAACAGATAAATATGTTCACTTTTACCCGTTTGCACTTTGTAGCTCATTTTGCGACATCCACGCAGCCTGCATGCATCATAGAGAAAACTGAAAAAGATACCGGTTCAACTGTTCGGTTACCGCTTACCGGTAACGGCAAATATTAAAACGGCGGATCCCGTAACCGCTTTCAGAGTTCTGACACCGAACCGTAACCGAACCGATATTCGTTTCGGTTTCAGTCCCTGGTCATGGCAGGCTACCGCCACGTGAACATACAAACCGCGACCAAGGGCAGACAGTAATACTCGTATTTTGTATTATAATACAAAGACATAATAATTTCCAGAAATCAGTATTATACTACTCATACGGAAGGATGTGATTTTGAGATTTAATACTTCTATGTATTACACGAGCACATAGAAAGAAGAAATCTACTCATACACTTCTGGTAGAGGTACGTTCACACTAGATCAGTGAAGGCCGCGAAAGTCGCGAATGACGGAGATGCCACCAGCTCCGGTGGCGCAGCGGTAACGCGTGCGCTTGGAGACTGGGAGGCCCGCGGTTCGAATCCGCGGGCCGGCTGTGCCGTCTGGGGTTTTTCCTGGGTTTCCCTCAGATGTGTAATAGGCGTATGCCGGCACAGTTCCCCTGAAGTCGGCCCATGGACGCAGCTATCCTCCCCCCGAGTGGATTCCGCTCGGTCTTCCACTTCACCCTTTCCTCTCCTCCTCTCCACCACCTTTCCCTTCCCGAGAAACATGCCGCCTAATCAGGCAGGCAGACCTCTCGGGTTCCTCCCAACGACACTCCTCCTCCTCCTCCTCCTCCGACGGAGATGCCGGTGAACTTGTCACGTTCACACAGCAATCCGCGAATCCCGCGGACGTCGCGAACGTGCCGAAAGCCGCGACGCGAGAGTTGAGGAGATTGCTTCTACTTTTGCCGGGGGGGAAGTCGCGAGTCTGGACCAATCAGCGCGCTCCACGAGCGAGGATGCTGGGAAGGGAGAGCAGCGGCGTAAACAACAAACATGGCGGACGCGTAACCTGGCAGGCATGGAGGAAGGAAACACAGGGAGCGGCTCTTCCCTCCAGACTAGCGTAGCCACCCTCTAGTGGTCGCTCGAGTCAAAATCGCCATTGCTTCCTGTCCACCACGTGATCCCCTCTAAAGTTTCGGTTTTGCAAGGCTTTGTTTCTCGCGCTGCTCTCCGTATGATTTTGCTTCTTGGAAGCAATTTATGGTGAAAATGTGAGCACCGCCGTAGAAGCGACGTATGGTAATGTGTTCCTGTCCCGGCTGCGGCTCTCGTTGAACTGAAAGAAGCTCCACGGGAGCGCGTTTTGTTCGTAAGTACACGGTATAACTTGCTTTAGTCGCCCGTGTGTCTTCGAGACATCTTGAATTCTTCATTTGGGACCTCAAACTCTGCCGCAGATTCATTTCATATCTTCTGTTCTTGTACAAATCTGATTATTGGAACGGCATTCTCAACCACTTAGTCAAGAAAAGTACATACGTTGGAAGTAACCGTTGCCACACGTGATGTTTCCGGTCCCGCGTACTCCTTTTGCGTTCCGCACACTGACTGGTCTTCTAATGGAACAGTAAACATTGGTAACACACAGAAATAAAGTGCAAGCACGCGTTCAACGTAACACTGCCATCTGAACTGCAACACAACTACAGCTCGCGTCGTCTGCTTTGCTGGAGCCATGCTGTCTGGAGGGTCACGTGAGCGGTCACGTGGTAGACAGGAGCATCCCAGAATGCAATGCGACGTCGGCTACGCTCGTCCCGGTAGAAAACTGTCGGAGGGGCCGCTCCTTGTGTTTCCTTCCTCCATGCTGGCAGGTCCCCCAAACTCACCTCGGAAAAGCGTGCAACGAAGAAGGCCGCCACTAGATACCCCACTGTTGCCGTTCCAGATCACTTCAGCGCGCCAAGTTTAGCAGCAAAATGTTTTTGTTGTTTCTGCGAATGAATCTAGTCTTTATATGTCCAAATAAAACGCGTACATGTATAACAACTTTCTGTGTCGTGTTTCACTTTTTGGTCCCGTTTTTAAACGTGTTGAGCGATCGGAAGGATCTAGTGCACGGCTGCGTGCATCACATAGCGTACCTGTCGTACCAGGCGCCGCAGGCGCAGTCGTCCATTTCTCCTTCGGTGACTTGGCCTGGCTTGGATTGTGCTTCAACTGAATCTTTAGCGCGCTACAATCCAACGCAAGCCAACGTCTGGTAACAATGGGGTATCTAAGGGCGGCCTCCGGCTTTGCACGCATCGGGATAGGAACAAATACATGGGAAAATGGCGACCTTGGGGGACCTGTAACCTGGTCTACGAAATTATAATCAAGGCTCTAAGGCAGCGCTAAATATTGTACGACAGCAAACGCAAGAGGAGCAGAAACACATAAAATATGAAGACCGCATCATAGCAACTGCTGAAAGAAGGCGAGGAAGTAAGTGTGTGTCGACCATAGAACTCTCATAATAACTAGAAACCAAGCCAGCGGAGGGGGCATCTAAACATGAGAGCCGCCATCATCGATACGGTAGGCCTAGCGTGTTATGAACGGTGTCTCCTACGAGTTCCGTGCGCCGTTCTTTCATGTCGTAGCACAAGGTTTAAACCGTACGATACTCGTTCCCTACGGAATCCAAGCGCACAGGTGATGGCAGGCGAAACAAACACACTTCGCACACGGCATGGCACATGGAGCCCAGCGGAAGCGGAAGCGACTTGCATTGGATTGGATACCATTGCCCCGAACGTCTTCACAGCATCTGGTCTTCACACGTGGAAAGGCGGGTGTTGTTTCCAATCATACCTGGGTCAATTACTTCTAAAACGTAATTAAATTACATTACTCATTACTCCAGTTAGAATTTAATTACATTACATTACTCATTACTGCAACTGAAATGTAATGAAATTACATTACAATTACTACGGAAAAGTAATGACATTACTAAGTCATTACTGCGAGTTTAATCGTAACCTTATTGAGGATGTGGAAGTTCATTGTCAGACAACACTACGCTGTAAAAACAAGACATATTTCATTCTGTGCCGATTGAGTTCGTCACCGTTCATAATGGGCGTTGGAATTCTTTTAACTGGTCAGACTGGCAACTCTCTTTCTGCCAAGTGCCAACACAGAACACACTCTCGATTCTTTTTTAAAAAGTAATGTATAATGTCATTAAAATTGCTGTCCACATGTAATTAAATTACATTACAAATTACATAATGTCAAAAGTAATGCAACGCATTACAAATTACAAGAAAAAGTAATGTCATTACTGTAATTTCATTAGAGTAATGACGTTACTACCCAGGTATGTTTCCAATGCAGCCCCCAATAGACGGATTATCTCCGATGAATAGAAGGATTAGCCATTGCGTAGGTTACACCTAGGGTTGCCACCAGGCCGGTATTATACCGGCACGGCCGGTTATTTGCTTCCTCTGCCGGTTGCCGGTAGGAAGATGATACCGGCAGCCTTTTGCCGGTATTTGTGGCTCAAGACCTCTTATAAGGGCTTTTACGGGATTTTTCCTTCAACATTCCACTACAGCTTGAATAAATCTGGAGCACAGACGAAACTCCGCAGTCACCAGTCGTTTTCTTAGTTATTCATTATTATTATTATTCATTGTTATTCATTACGCCTTGTGTTCGGAGGGTACAAGAGCAGTGGTTCTGTAAAGCTGTTCGTGGTTGTGTCGAGCCAGCTAGAACGTTCCTCACCCACTTTCCCTTTCCCACGAGCCTTTCCTCATTTCCCTCTATTCCACCTCCTCTCCCTCGGCCGGTATTTTTCACTCCAAAAGGTGGCAACCCTAGTTACACCACTAGAGGGCGCTACGAGCAACGCTTCACCACTAGGGGCCGCTGCTGTCGCATTCCGCGGATGACGTCATTGCTCCTTCGGGGAGCATGGTGAGAGATAGCGGGAGGCATGAGATGGCGATGCGAAATAGAGCGCCCTTGTGCAAGGCTGAGGTGGCGCTGCGGGCGACAGGACAGACGCTCTCGGTGGCGGCTCTCCACGGCGTTGTTATGGCCTCGTGACCGCGATATACGCGGCGTCGGCGGCAAAGGGTTTTGGGTCCAGCGTTGCGTACCAGTCTTTGAGCGAGTTTATATGAAGCTCACTCCGTTTATTGTTCAACTGATTGTTGTTGTTTGAAAGCTCAATCGCTATGCTGTGAGATTGGGGTGTACGGCACGCATACGGCATACGACAGTATAAATAAGTACATATAAACAAAAGGACGTGTACGATAAATTACGCCACATTATTATGGCTTCCCGTGTTGCTACACTTTGCATTATAAAGGCGCTTTTGCGAACCAGTTCGTTCACAAACAGCTGTGTGCATCCTGTCGTGGCAGGGTGTTCAAAATTAAGCTTTCACGAGCGCTACGCAAACACAGCAATGACAGGAAACCGGATGATAACTGTAGGCTACTTGTGTAAGAAACAGGTGCTGCTAATTATGTAGCACCTGTTTCTTACTCAAGGGACAGAAAAATAGCGCCAGTTTTCTTTTGTTCGCCTATTTATAAAGTGCTAGTAAAAGCTTAAACACCCTGTATATTAGACTTGGATACTTTCCTTATTGCCTAATAACGCTTTTGCGACTCGAGCACGTATATTAGCAGGCTCCAGACTTGCGCAATATTATTTTGGTGATGGTGCATATGATCATACAAGAGAGGAGGAAAGTTGTTCCCCCCTATTTGCTTTATGTATTTATTCACTTCAGTATATCATTTTCACATACTAGTTTAAATTTAATTAGCGGTTAGTAATACTGCAGTATAAGCAATTTAGCACACTACAGTGCTGTAAGATATATTGTAAGCGCCTTATGGCTGCAGAATCACTAGATGGATATCAGTAAAATTTTAGTGCCTTCTTTTCTGGGTGGTCATGTCACTAATAGGGATTCAGTTAAGTGCTGTGGCAATTCCAATGTAAACAGTAATCTGCTATATTGGAAAGTGAGTGATTATGGTCAAACAAGTCTCAATAAACATGATACCTTATACAATACCATCTGTACGTGATTCCTAAATGTTAGTATGACAGGGTATGAAGAACTGTTACGAAGTGCATGCTATCCAAAGCAAGTTCTTCCACATCCGCCTCATGTACACACACTCAGAAGAAAAAAAAAACGGGTCTTGGGTTTGCCCCTGGTAACATAATTTAGCTACACAAATGCAGATATGTGCAATCAAACACATTTGCAAGGAAAGCATGACGATTATAGCAGTTGCAACAGTCATGTCAGTAGGTCATGCACATCTTGGTATTTTTGAAATTTTTCAAACATTTCCATATCTTTTATATTCAACGTTCTGGACATCTAGTGTGCAACACCTGATATCGAACCAAAATCTGAGCCAGTATTGGGTCATGAACACATCGGTGTAACATGAGCAACAATAAGGCAGACGACATGTCAACAGGTTGCAAACCGCTGTTCCACCTTGCACATTTGTCATGTTCACCTAGGCATTTTTGAAATTTCTTAAACATCTCCACATCTTTTATATTCAACGTGCTGGACATCTAGTGTGCAACACCTGATATTGAATCAAAATCTGAGTCAGTATGGGGTCATGAACACACCGGTGTAACATGAGCAACAATAAGGCAGACGACATGTCAACAAGTTGCAAACCGCTGTTCCATCTTACACATTTGTCATGCAACACCCTTTGCAACTCCTTTGCTCTCTCCCATCACTCTCTCTTCCAGCTTTTCTTCTAGCCTCTCTCCATATGATTTCTATGACGTCGGCTGTGTGGAGACACGTGCCATGCCTGCTGCTGCTCGCACCGGGCATCGCTTTTCAGGTTGCTGTATAAAACGCAGTAAATACGTGTTTTGCGATTGTTATCTTGATTTATCATAACGACATTATACGCATTAGACGTGCGGAGCTTGAGTACAGTTCGAAGAATGAAACGGACCAGTTTTTGAAGCGAGGAGGAGGAGGAGTGTCGTTGGGAGGAACCGAGAGGTCTGCCTGCCTGAATAGGCGGCATGTTTCTCGGGAAGGGAAGGGTGGTGGAGAGGAGGAGAGGAAAGGGTGAAGTGGAAGACCGCTCGGGGGGAGGATAGCTGCGTCTATGGGCCGACTTCAGGGGAACTGTGCCGGCATACGCCTATTACACATCTGAGGGAAACCCAGGAAAAACCCCAGACGGCCCAGCCGGCCCGCGGATTCGAACCGCGGACCTCCCAGTCTCCAAGCGCACGCGTTACCGCTGCGCCATAGAAGCTGGTTTTTTGAAGCGGATGACGGTGGTGCCGGCATTCCCGGCGTTCGGAGCACAGCGTGAACGAGGAGTCGTGAAAGCTGTAAAGCGGTGCTTGAGTTCCCGGCGTTCGCGGCTTGCGGTGATGTAGTGTAAACATAGCACCGACAAAGTAGACCGGTGACGCTGCGCAGATTGTACTTTGGACCTCTCAGTAAGTATTACACGTAACAATGAGAAATGGCCGAGGCAGACCACAACTAAGGACGACTCTAAGGACGACTCTAGCTCAAGGGAAACGGCGTGCTGGTGTGGTGTAGCGGTTAGCATATCTGACCGGAGATCAGAAGTCCCAGGTTCGATTTTTGGCGTCAGCACCTCTTTTCTCTGAGTTGTTTGAAGTATTACACCTTCGAGGGTATTATAATACATGTAATACTTCACTTTTCTGCATTACAATACAAACACAAATACAGGGAAATGAGTATTATAATGTAAATACTCAAGAGTATTACTGAAATAGTGTTACAATATAAAACATCATCATTACCGCCCACCGCTGGCCGCGACGTCGTCTGCTTCAGCCAATCACCGCAAATAATCTGAAATACAGAAAGCCTTCTTGCTACCAATAGCTGCCCATCTGAATTCGTGGCTGTCATTGGTGGACACTTATTTGGAGCGCGGCACCTACGTCACGTCGATTCAAGCCTTGCTTCATTTAAATGGCGTTGGTTGCGCACATCGTTGCACTTGCACAAAACACCTTCGTTAATGTGCCTGCCACACCGGACTAAAAACTGCTATTTATTTTATATCGTATTATAAATCAACCTCTCAGCCGCTCAATCAATCAACCGCCCGAAGACTCGATAGGCAAAATACGTATAAATGCCGCCAGTGAACATTACGCTCCCTTCCCCGAATTTTCCAATGAACCCGCAAAAATTCACACGCTCTCCGAGAGCAGGTGACGTCATGCCTGTCTCCTAGCAACAGTGCGCGCACCTTCCCCGTTTTCCGCACCACGTTGGACGATTGCCCCAGCTGTAGTTAGGGTTGCCACCTTTCGTAGCGAAAAATACCGGCTGAGGGAGAGGAGGTGGAATTGAGGGAGAGGAGGAAAGGCTTATGGAAAAGGGAAAGTGGGTGAGGGGTGGACGAGCACACACACACACACACAGAGAGAGAGAGCGCTCGCTCAAGATAATACTGTCACGAAGAGAAATGGGCCGGCGAGTCGTCGAATAAACATCAAACGGTTTATTAGACTACTTGGTAGCAAAACACAAAAGTGATAGAACACAACTGAGTCCAAAGAATGAATGAATGCTCCAGCCTGGAGCGCACAAGCATTTAAGCGTCGCGCCGAAAAGTCTAGAAACAGCACGTGCAGCAGGCGATGTGTCTGGAAGCTTCTTCCTTCTTCTTCAGCATGTTCCGGGATGAGATGTACTGTTTCGTGCCTGCCCTGGAAGTTTCTCGAAGATGATTCGTGGCATTGCCCCCTCCGTAGACGTGGCATCGTCCCGATGCCAGAACTGTCGGCTCATCGCATTTCGTTTGCAGAAGCCTCGTAGCCAACGTCGTCGTCTTTAACATTGTCGTCGGCGCCGTTATCGATTAATGCAGTTGTCTCGTGGTCGTCGATGAGTATTTGCAGGTCACTGGTAAGGTTTTGAGCGTCGCGGCGGTCTGTATTGCTGTTCGTCGAGCTCGGAGACTGGTCGCGTCGTGAGTCAGCAGAAGCATGCTGCTGCCGTAGACTCTTCAGTTGCGGCGGGATGACTACGCGCTGAAGGCGGGAGGCGTCAGGTGAAAATCCGGGTAGACCCAGTCGTCGGTACGTGAAACGGCAGTGGACCCGGGTGGCTTCTTCACAGTGGTAGCAGAGCGGCCTCAAGTCTGACGTTCGCCGTACATCTGTCTTGCGAGTTCCTTGTGCGCGTGGCTGGTAGCTGAGTGGTGCAGGTTGGGCGGGTCACGAATGCGCCCAGCTGTTGCCGTGCCGCGCTGCCGATGGTGGCTGTCGTATTCATCTTCTTGCGGGTTGGGGGTCCCAATGGCCTGAATTCCGAATGTAGATCACGCTGTCTTCGACTCAGACGTTTCTGTTCTTCCAGGCCGTTGAGCAGGGATTGCCCCGCACCTCCACCAGAAATGTCACGAAGCGAAATGGGCCGGCGAGTCGTCGAATAAACATCAAACGGTTTATTAGACTACTTGGTAGCAAAACACAAGAGCGATAGCTCTCTGAACACAACTGAGTCCAAAGAATGAATGAATGCTCCAGCCTGGAGCGCACAAGCATTTAAGCGTCGCGCCGAAAAGTCTAGAAACAGCACGTGCAGCAGGCGATGTGTCTGGAAGCTTCTTTCTTCTTCTTCAGCATGCTCCGGGATGAGATGTACCGTTTCGTGCCTGCCCTGGAAGTTTCTCGAAGATGATTCGTGGCAATACGCGGAAACATGTTCCTGTGCGTGGCTGTATCACTGATGCTAGAAGTAACAATGATAATAATAATAAGAATGAATAACTAAGAAAACGACTGGTGACTGCGGAGCTGGGTGTGTGTTCCATATTTATTTAAGCTGTAGTGGAATGTTGAAGTGAAAATCCCGTAAAAGCCCTTATGAAAGGTCTTCAGCAACAAATACCGGCAAAATGCTGCCGGTATCACCTTCCTACCGGCAACCGGCAGAGCTCCCAAATAACCGGCCGTGCCGGTATAATACCGGCCTGGTGGCAACCCTAGCTGTAGTGAGGAGATGTAAAGAATGTCATCCCTGTATGTAACGTGGTGTAAAGTAGAGGTGTGCGCCACGTCGCCGCCGCCGGTCAATTTATGCTCGCCGCCGCCGCCGCCGGTTCAGTCATGGCGGAAGGAAACACAAGGAGCGGCTCTTCCCTCCAGACTAGCGTAGCCACCCTCTAGGGGTCGCTCGAGTCAAAATCGCCATTACGTCCTGTCCACCACGTGCTGTCGTCCTGTCGGTTTTGCAAGGCTTTGTTTCTCGCGCTGCTCTCTGCGTGTTTTTGCTTTTCGAAAGTCATTTATTGTGAAAATGTGAGCAGCATCGTAGAAACGACGTATGGTTATGTGTTCTGTCCCTGCGGCCTTCCTCATTGAACGGAACGCAGCTCTGTCACAGGAACACGGTTTATTCGTGTTGTTTCAGTCAGGATCGGTTGTTTTAGTCGACTGTGTGTGTTCGAGTCATCTTGAACCGTTCGTTTGGGATCCGGCACTGTGCCGCAGATTCATTTCATATCCTCGGTTGTTGTACAAACCTGATTAATAGTGTTCTGAGTACCACTTAATCAAGAAACGTACATACGTTAGAGGTTACCGTTGCCACACGTGATGTTTCCAGTCCCGCGTACTCCTTTTGCGTTCTGCACTCTGTGACTGGTCTTCTAATAGAAGAGGAAACATTCGAACATACAGAAATAAAAGTGCAAGCACGCGTTCAACATAATACTGCCATCTGAACTGTGACACAACTACAGCTCGGGTCATCTGCTATTGGTGGCGCCGTGCTGTCTGGAGGGTCACGTGAGCGGTCACGTAGTAGACAGGAGCATCCCAGAATGCAATGCGAAGGCGGCTACGCTCGTCCCGATGGAAAACTGTCGGAGGGGCCGCTCCTGTGTTTCCTTCCTCCATGGGTTCAGTCGATCGGCGCGCTGCTGTCGAGTTGCGAAGTTGCGAACTTTTCCGTTCGCATTTTTTTCCCGCATTTTTCCGATCGTTCGTTGTTTGTAGCAAGCTGCAGCTTCGGCCGCAGACATGACGCTCAAAAATGGAAGATCAGCGACCACGTGCCTTCACAAGCGCCGAAGCAAATCTGAGGTGGTAAAATGTGTGTTTGCGATTTGCGTATCATCTCCTGTCCATACTCTATCGTTGCCTGGAAAACATGTTCTGATATGTTTTAGAAATGAATAAGTTATGTACTTTTGAAAAATTATATTTAATAAATAAGGCAACTTGACGTCATGTTCTTTGGCGTTACGAATACAGAGGCGGCGTTTTAGAAAAATACAGTCGACCCCCGTTTATCCGGACTTAATTTATCCGGATCCCGCGGTACCCGGGCAAAAGGCACGGGAACGGATTTTCCTCAATGTATTTTGTTCTCGTTGATCTGGACTTCAGCTTCCGGACTGGGACAAGAATTCCAGGGAACCAAAGTCGAAAATTCTTCTAATCCAGCTTCATTTATCCGGACTGCCGGGAGTAACAGGAGACGCTGACCCCACTTCGTCACCCTTTTCGCTGTGTTGGGGTTATTCCCATCACACGTCAGGGACCTACATTCCTCCGTAGGGGAGACAACCGTGCACGATGACCCCCTTTTCTATTTGTGTGCGTTGGGTCACGTTGACCAGTCGAGTCATTTGGAAATATCTCGAGCAACTGTCTGGTTCTAGAGGGGAAAACTCCAACCCGAGGGCCTGCTACTTACGGCCCGTTGGCCGATGAAGACATTCCCCTAGCTGAGGTGCGATCCCTGATGCAGAGGCTCACTGCGACTGCCGTAGATGATGCTGCGGTTTCTGACTACGTTGACGTTGATAAGGATGATGACGCGTGCGCAGCTATGCCTGATGACGGTGTGATTGCTGCTGTTGCCTCCGATGATGTGCAGCAAGACGGTGCCGATGACGCCAGTGAGAAACAAGGCTCCGACATTGACACTTTGCGTCCGCACTGACATTCTTCGAGCAGCGCAACAGCGTGGCTCAACTCTATGCAATTAGCAAAAGTTTGCAGGAATCGAGTGCCTACACTACTATGTAACAGCTGTCATTGACGAGATTTCCGTTTTGTGTTTTAATTAAACCTTCGTCTGTAGGTCGTTTCTATTCGGTCGTTTCATTTATCCGGATGCCCCGGTATCCGTACGATTTCGCCGGGAACGGCTCCGTCGGGATAAACAGGGGTCGACTTAATATATTTCGATTGAACTGGACGATTTTGTTGTGAAACATAACCCTTCGAGATCCGTAATCTTTAATGTCTAAATGAGCACTCCGTAGATCTGAAGTCACTGAAAAGTGATATTGTTTATCAAAATGACTTGAGAAGTGCCATATGTCTGACAGGAGCAGACAGTTTCGGTTTCGCTGCGCCCATTCGTTTACCTTCCAAAATGGTACTGCTCGCACTGAAAACACCCTCATGGCATAGCATATCTCTTCTTTCACACCCATGCTCCAGTGGTTGACAAAGTCCCTATAAAAACCAAGAACGCCAGAGAGAATCGGGCAGTTATGCTCCACTCAGGTGCCTTGGCCAGGAAAATGTCGCCACGGAAGAAATGCTGCTGCGTCCTGTGACAATAAGTGTGGAAAAGCTACAATAGGTCACCTACTGTTACGTAAAAAAAGAAAGAAAGAAAACAGTTCAATATTAAGACAAAAGTCTGTCCCACAGGTCGGGTCGTTATTCAACTGATGCACGAACAACTTTGTTATCCGACACCAGTTCCTCTAGGATTCTCGGGTAGCGGTGAAGCATTAAAACAAATAAATAAATAAATATAAAAAACAACAACATTAGGAATCGTACGCAGGTGATCATGTGTCCCGTAAAAGAAAAATAGTTGTTAATTCCAATACTTATTTCACTTATATGTGACTTCTTGATTTTTTGCTATAGTAGTTCCAGTCTACCAAGTTGGCGCGCTGTTGTACCATCTGACGTCATTTGTTTGTAAATAGGGATTCAGATGCATTGGATTTGTTACCTCAATCCATTTTTGTGTCTTCTTATCCTCTACGCTGGCAATCTTGCTTGGCAAGGCGCGGTAACATCTTTTTGTTGTACTCGATATTTGGGAGTCACCCATGCTGCTGCGCAACCTCGTGTAAGCCCACGTGGCGCGCGAAAGAATGCACCTCGCCGTTTCTACGCGGACCGACGCTCAGGAGGTCAGCGTCCTCTCCATAGCAACAGGGAGAACTCCAAGGCTCAAGCAACCAATAAAAGGCCGCACTCGCACTGGAATTTCCGGCCACTTTGCTCCGCACTCGTGGCCTCCTTTCCACTTCATTGCTGGTTCTTCGAACGTCCGGTCCGAAATTTCGCTCAATTGTGGAGCAAAGCAAAACTTTATAAACTCTGGCTTAAACGACAATCAAGATGAGTTCGCCTGGGAACGCGTGCTCCCCAAAGAAGTAAGGTACTTTAACAAATACTCCGCACGTACTTTTCTTATGACAAAGTTTAGATTTCGTGACGCATGTTTGACGTGACACATGCGCTTGTTTCGTTTGGCGTGCGCTTTGAAATCGCGATCGTTTGCTGTGCGAAATGTTCTGTTACAACGCGGTCAATTGGACGCTTCATATTACAAAGATAACAAGCAACGTTTCAGATATGGCACAACAAAATGTACAGGAAGTATTTTCTATTCACCTTTCTGGATACGATAGGACTTGGATCGTTATTGTGAAGGGGCTCATTATTTCATTCCCCGCATCACCACAAGCAATGTGGTAGAGTATCGCCCCTGGCGATGAAACTCCCCATCCATCACCTCACAATAAAGTTGTTGTTGTTACAGGCAGTATTTTACGCAGCAATCTTCCGCACTTTGAGGATAGTACGCATGTAATCGTTTCCTTTTAGCTTGGGACGAAGCTGTGACTTTAGTGATATTCTTTTCACATTATATGAGTTGAAAATGTTATCACAGCCACGCACGATTCAACACGATAAGTATACAACACGGCATTTGGTGACAAGTGCCTACACCCCTTAGTTCAATTTTCGTTTACACTGATTACGTTTTCCCAAAGTAAGTTTTCTCAGGGTACGCGATACATTCTATGCCCTTTTTCCGCTGAATTAGTGCTGTTAAGCGATGAACATCCACTTCTTTTTACGTTGAAACCACGCTGACGCTATACCACTCCAGCAGAACCTCGGACCGGCCCACATACGTGAGGCCGACAACGGCAAGCCCTTTCACCATCACCACCACCACCTTGGACCGGAAGCGTAAATCCATGTGGCATTGCAACTTCCCTTACGTTATTTTGACAGGAAGTTGCAAACCACCCATAGATGTCCCAACTCACCGGGGGAGGGGATTCGTATGCATCATGGGCCGACTGGAAAAGAATGTCACATTAATTCTGCTACACGCGCAGCACGTTCCCTGTAAACAGGCAGTTGTTTATAGTGTCTCATTCAAGTATCCATGAGCGATCCACCCATGACAGACTTTTCACTGAATTCAGACTTTACACAGTTTGTTTCAAGTTTTCGTTTTCCCCTCGTACTATTCGTGAGCGGAACCGATTGCCTTTAGTGTCGTTAGCTCTTCCAATATTGATTCTTTTATGTCAGCTTTAGAGTTGTATCTTCAGTAGACCTGCAAATGTCTTCAGTTCTTGATGCCTGTGTAACTACTCCTATTGTGGCGTTATCGGCCCATAGTATTGTCTAAATAATAACGAAAACTCGAGACTAGGGGAAAATAAACAAAAAGGGATGCACACAAACACACTTGCTTTCTATCCTTTTTATCGTTATCATTCAAATAGTTTCTGTTATCTTTAAAATAAATAAATAGATAAAGGATGTATGTATGAACGTCTGCACCAACATTTCTGCGATGGAAGGAAAACGAAAGCTGTACTAATGCGAACGAGTTGGTTTGGATCAAACGTACACATGTTGCGGGAAGAAGACAGGACGCTACACAGGCAACCGCTTTGTTTTTTTTTGTTTTTTTGATTGGGTGTTAGCGCCGCGAAGCAACTGTGGCTATGAGCGACGTACAGATGTGGACAGACGGAGGGAGGATAGCAGGAAGGAGCGGGGGACAGGGGGGTTAGTATGCGTCCTGGGCCGACTTCGCAACCGCTTTGTATGTTTTGTGAGCTGCACATTGCGAGTTAACGCACACACTTCCGTCTATACCCGGTGTGTGTCCCACATGGTCGCAGAGTCACGTTCTTCACCGTGCAAAAGCAACCGTGCAACCTGCCAGCGTTGGAAGTTTTTTAGTCTGGAATCGTTTTGGAAGACGTGGGGAGACATTGCGCCCGGGGCTTTATTGTGCAACCCGTTCCTTTACACACAATTCTTATGGTGATAAAAAAGTGACCTAAACTGAGCAAAGTTCGGAACTGCATTCGTAAAAACAATGTCATAAAGCTGAAATGAAAAAGAAACGGAACGCATGTCATAAAAGAATCCGCGCACAATGTGCGCGGCGAAAACAGTCGCATGCTATGGCGCTGCAATCCAGAAAAAGGCACCCATCTACAGCGCATGCGCAGACGTGCGGATTCTTTCCTCTGCGCAGACGCAACCGTAATGACTCAGGTGGACCCGGCAGTTATCGCTGTTGGTGAAATAGCGCGAAGGATTCGCGTTCATTCTGCCACATGTATATTTCCCAGGCAGCACAATGTACTGAAAGTCGAGTGCAATAGGGGTGGACAGGTAGGTGGAAGGCCTTGAACAGACTCGTCAAACTAAAGAAAAATTGATAAGACACACACCGTCCACCCCTATCGCACTCAACTTTCTGTACATTGTGCTGCTTGGGTTCTTTTTTAGCCCTTCCGTGCTCCTTTAAGTCAGGTGTTATGTTCATCGGGTTTTGACACGGGAGTAATGGATGTGCGCAAAATTGTGTTGTTATTCGCTATGAACTTCGTCTTTCCCTGAAATGTGAGTTGCATCTGCGCAAATTTCTAGAGAACGAGAAGTGGAAACACGTTCCGGAAAGGGTAACAGGGCGTTTAAAGCTCGCGATTTGCATCTGCGCAACCTTCGTTCATATTAAGTGGAGGAAAAAATACTCTGTCCAATAAGTGGTACATATGATTACACTGACACTGTCATACTGACATCTAATACTTGCTGCTGTTATGGTCTACGTATTTAAAGGGATTGTGACATTCTGATAGACATGATTCATTACACATGCACACGAGGTACTACATGTCACAGTATTGAGGAAAAAAGAATTGTAATGTTGTAGTCTGTGATTTCTACAACGTCGCACGAACTAATTTGTGTAATTTTCAACGAGTTACACCTGCACTTGGTGTCATTCGTGTGCTGTGACACGGGACCTTTCGTGACACTCGGCAGAAAGTGCACTCAGGATAGTGTGAGTTTCCCAAGCTCCCTTCACTTCTCTTTGGCGGACCGAGTGCATAGCTTCGACGGCATGCTTTGTGGCACAGGTAAAAATGCTGAGAAAAAAAGGGGGCCCCACACCACAATATTTTTAAACAAGTATTTTGACAGCGTGTTTATTTGCTTTTAGTATACAGTTATCAGTCTGTGAACACATGTTTGAGGCACATGTTTCAGGCGAATTTGTTTTATTTTGGAAGAAGATTTGCAGAAAGTGTTTCTAAGCAAAAAAAAAAAAAGAAAAACATTATCAGGAAGGTATCGTGGCGCGCATCTAACAATTTTGAGGCACTTTAATATTGCCTGTCGTAATTGCCATCATACTTCTACTCGTGCCACTTAAGCCATGTAGCAACAACGTAGTGAACGTGACATTCGCTTGGGAGTGCACTTCACGCCCATGTGGCACCAAATTAGCCTGTGTTAGAATTAGGTGTGTTAGAATTATTTCGGAATAAACTTCCGCATCACGCTCCACTCGAGAGGTGCGAAAGCCTCTGTTATTCCCATTGGTTCCCGAAAGCATGTGACCTCTCCTGTGGCTGCCTCACTTGCTTGTGGGGATATTACAGCCTGATGAATTTGGGCGTTCGACGTGTAGATTTTTTACGCGTGCGACTCCCTTTGCTGTAAAACTTCGAATGCAGCTTCACGTCGACATCTGCCTTTGGATTTATGCGGTGTAACTTGATGGTACAAAATGTCAGAGCACCTTTCGCGCACAGGCGTGAAGAAGCTAAACCGAAATTTTACTTACTTAAATTCATTGTTAAAGTTTGCCCGCGTATGCCACGTGCACAAGTAATCCAAAAGCCGTTCGGGATACAGAGCTAGAGTACACATTTCCAAGAGTTCTTCTTAGAGATACATCTTCCATGTATATCCTGTGTAACATGCTTGCCGGAAAACACTTCTAAGGAGCTATGCTGGGTTTGAAACTGCAGTCTTGCAGTGCTTTCTTGTTTAGTAATTTGATGTATACTGTCGCCTGTAACGGTCCCTTTGATGAGAATTGCAGTACACTGAAGGTTGACTAAACTTTATTAAAGCGAAAGCGGCGAAACACGAAAGACTGTATATCATATGTCTCTTGGTAGAGCGTAGCTTGCTATACGCTGCGGACGAACTCGATTCGACTGATGGATTGCTGACGATAGTCTTTTATCTTTGAGCTCAAAATTCTTTGTCGGTTCGCTGTGTCAGCGTCTCAAATACAGGTGCCACTTTCCGAACTACGTATCTTCAGGTATGTCTCCATCTGAAAGTCCAACAGAACGCTCAAGAATCGAAAGACATCTGGATGTGGACTGTAGAGGCACCCATTGAAGCGACTGTGGAACGACTCACAGGCGTTGGTGGTATTCTGCATGTTGTCAGTCATCTCAGCCCACATTTCCGGAGGAAAGCGAAAGCTGTCTTTGATGTACTCATCGACAAGATAGTCCATAAATAGCCGGAGCTTTTCTTCCCGCTGAGATCCCGAGCACATATCAAACACAAAACAATCTGCAACTTCTGATGGTGGAAGGTATGGCAAACCATACACCAGTTTAAGCCATAAACGCACTTCGCAATTCTCACGCTTGAAAGACGGTGACAGACCCAGTTTCTGTATTTTGCGCCACCATGCCTGGCCTAGGTGAAATCGGCATCCTACAATGTTAGCATTTGGCCAGGAGAGTCTTACGGCATTGTGAATGGCTGTCTCAAAGTCGACAACAACTGTTGTTGGTTCAAAAGTTTTGCCCGCCTCCGCTGCCGCCTGCTTGACCAACTGCATCACCCTCAAGTAGCATGTTTCTTCTTTCGATGGTAGCAAGCTGAACACAAGCGGGACGTAAATACCATTCCGGATGCCATGGATTGTGAAGAGCTGTTTGAAGTACTTCGTGCACGATCCGAATGTTCCGTCCATGAAAATCTTATCCAGGGTGCAAAGAAACGAAACATTTGATGCGCATGAAAGGACAACCACTCCCATGCTGCTGTCGTTCGCCAGTACGAAGCTTTCTCCCCTGTTTGTTGTTGCAGACGATGCCAAAATTTTGTGTACGTCTTCTCTGGACTTTGGCAGACGAGGGAGAATACGTCGCCGCGCACAGTATGCCGCTTCTCGAAGTAATATCATGTCAGTGTGATCGAGAGTTGCTTCATGTGTTTCTGCCTTTCGTATCTCCGCGCAGATTAGTCGCGACGGTTTTTCTGTGCAGTTAGCCGCAGCTTTTTGTTTCACTGCAGCTCGTACCACCTGCCTGTCTAACTTGTGGCGCGATGCCTCGTGGTTGTGGGAGAGACGCTGTAGGTGATCTTGTACCATGGCTTCTTGGCGGGTGGTGGAAAAGCCAGCACTACAAGTTTTCACAGTGCATCGCCATCTTATAGGTTTATCTTTCCTTGTGTAGCCACGGCGAAACTTAAATCCACTACCTAGAACAATTATATCCTTGGATTTGTCGCTACCGCACTTAACCAAATCCATGGTGATAATACGTGAAACCAGCGCGAATGCCTCCAAGTGCACGAGCAGCAGGGCACGCGCATTTTGCGCTAATGCATTACGCCCGCTGCATTGTGTTAATAGACTGAATCGCATAGCTCATTCCTAATTTGAGAACTCTCGCCCAAATAAAGCCTCTTCCTTTTTGCGTAGATCCATGGTGGTATTTTGCGCAGATGCATGACCCGAGCGCGTGCTCATGCAGACTGCAATGACATTTTGCGCAGATACAATTCCCCCTTTGACACTGCAGACCTCTCAGGCCTCGCGAACGAAGGATTGTTTTCCGGGTTCGCTTCCCGTCAAAGTAACTGTGATATCAAGGAATCCTGTGTAGACGATAGTGCTCCACAAAGTGAGACTGCGCAAGGTACACTGTGTGTACCTTACCAATCATTTCTAGAAGATTGCACTAAGCTTCAGGGTTTACTAATGTTCCTGAATTGACGCAATTGCCGTGCATGATAATCACGGGCTGTGCGATTACCACATACGTCTTCTCAGTATATTATGCTTACCTCAGTTATCAATGTTGTAATGCATCTCAGGAAGTTGTCAGAGGGGAGATGCTTTTTCTTGATTTTACCTTTTCATTTTTCATTTTCATTTCTATAGGGTTCATTCATTTAGGGGTTCATTATGGGAGTAGTAGAATTCCTCAGGTGACGAATCTTCATTGGCCCCTATGAAGATCCTGTGCTCCATCGTCGGGTTCTTCACCTGTTCATGGACTTCCTGTCTTCCACTGGATTGCTCCAGACGCTTTAGTTCTTTCTTGTGTTTTCATCCTTCCATCATTATCTTCACATTATCTTCACATAATGTTCCACGTGCAATGGGGTAGGGTACTGCACCACCGCGGTGAAACACCCGACCTCATCGTCATCATTTGTTGTTGTTGCTCGGGCGACGAATTCAATTTCTCTCCCCCTTTTTTTACATTCAAACTCAAACTCAGTTTCACATCTTTCACTCAACATTTCACATCTGTTTTACCAAAAAGCATAGCTTAAAGGGAAACTTGGGAACGATCTTTGAAAAAAATTGTTGCACGACGCTTTTGATACATATTGGTTCCCAAAATACCGGCTATGGGCATGGTTTCCCTCTTACGCGATGTATTATGCAGAAATATCAGTTAATCTAAACCGAAACCACAGTCGGGGGAGGAGGCGTCCAAAATTTCCCTTTTCCAGAACGTCCGCACGAAGCCGACGCATGACGTCACTGGGTATGCAGAATCAGTAGAGGTATACGCGTGTGTCGCGGGCGGTCATAGCGGTTTAGGAGCACTGTTCCGTCATGGGTTCAGGCCATTACGACCCCGTATCCTTTTCGTCTGACTGGGAGGAGTGTGTCGTAGTTTCTTCAGAGTCACAGGTGTATGCGAATAGCAACCTCAGTGTTGCACGGGTGTTCGCCACGTATGACGAGTCTTCCTTCAGAGTCTCATCTACAGTCGATCTATTTTTAGTTCCATAGGCTTCTGTCGATTACCAGAGGAGGTCATGTCAACACCACCTTGTATAGTGCATTCCCCTTGAGTCTTCTTTTTGCGTACGCGCCCCGTTGAGTTGACATAGGGACATCCGCGAAGAGCGTAGGAACAGCGTGGCTCGGCAACACTTTTCGTTCTTGGAAAACTCCTAGCTCGTGCATCAGACGTGCTCTGATGTCGAACATCTCAGAATCGAAATGGTCCCCAGGAAGCATAAACCCTCGGGAAAAGAATGGGGACGCAATGGGGGCTTCGGCTCCTGAACGGGCGATAGTGCCCGACTGGTTCCCAGCGGTGTGGGAACGGGCGAGGTAGAAGATAAGTTAGTCCCCCGACGGTGCCCTCATGATTTCCCGCTCTGGTCTCCTTATGGTCATGTAAACAATTTTATAGGATCGCTCCCCGATGCTGATCTGATCACTTCACGATAATCAGTCACATGACCAGGGTGCAGCAACCGATTTCTCTTCCCAGACTGTCAGGCGCCGAGTGATGCAATCACGTAACCGACAGTTTCGAATCTGGCCAATGCTGTTCCTCGATCATCCAGCCCTGTTTGCACTGTCGGAGTCCCCGTCGCTCTCGCTGCGAGAAACGAATGTGTCCGGCCGTGCTCCCGAAACTTTCGAGGAATTCCGACATTTTTAAGCGATTCAACGAGTGGTAAGTGCTATTTCTTTTTGTGGTATTCCTCGCATTGATAAACGTTACTCATAGATGCTTTTCAACATGAGTGACACCGTTCTAGAAGGCTTCTCTCGAAACTTAGCAGCGCAGCATCGCATAGTTTCGATTTCAGTGATCCATTGTGGTTTATGCGTTGCTTTTAGGATAATGGACTCCGTTTTGGTGAAAATATGGTTCAGTAAAGCGTGGAATCGTATGTGTTGTGTATTTGACATAAACGAAATATAACAATTTCTCAGGACGACTGCGTGCTGTAGCTGTGCTTTCCATCTCCTGCGTGCCTACAGAACTGGAATGCTGGAGGACTTCAGCTCAAGGTTCGTTTTTGTAGTCATTATAAATAAAAAGAAAAGAAAAAAAGGAACCTCCGAAGTGATTAAATTATTCCGCTTTAATCCGTTTGCGTAATGTGATTGACGCATGATATGTCAATTTGTTTGAAATTGTGAGTGAATGAAAGCTATCCTGATCTTTCATTCAGAATGTCATGCTGGACCACTACCAGAGCGTGCTTAAAGAAATCAATGCCTTGATGAAGGTATCACCGAAGTGCCCACCACCAGATCTCTGCCTCAGAGCCAGTGATGATGGTCAAGATTTTTCTAGCGGATCTTGTCATGTCATGCTGAAAACTGTAAGTGTAGCTATTTGGTCTGTATTCAATAACGTATGCATCTTGTGGTGTGGTGTACTTTTCTCAGTGTAACCCTGACCTCAAGCTATCTTCCACTTTCAGAATCCACCCCGCACTTCGGTTACAACACTATGAACTTATCGCGCAGTGATGCTTGCTTGAAAGGAATATAATCTGGTATGCTGTGTTGTTTTTCTTTTAAAAGGACTTCGGGTATTCATAATAAGAGGCCTTCGTAGCAAGAAAGCCAATGTATAAGAAAAGGAATTTTCTTGATACATTAATATTTCTCACAGTATCCTAAAGACAAAGGTACGAGTCACACTACATGTGCCATACTCCACTTTCAGAAAAAAGGTTGGAGCAATCACACTTTTAGGAGGTAATAGTTGTCGCATATGTTGTGCCTAAAAGGTTGCAAAGTTCTGCCCCCTACCTCATTCTCTGGACGGACAATGAGAATGCATGGCGAAGTCGAAGAGATTACTTCACATTAATTACACACCTGAAACAGCAAGAATCCTGAAGGCGAAGAGCGATTTGGCTTCACTTTCAGGGCCGCGTCTTCACTCTTTGACATTTCAAACGAGACTGACTGGTCTGCTCGCGGTTAGAAGAAACGCTTTCACTTACGAACAGTTGCAATGTCAGACGGGTTGCAAGAACGACAGAATCAAGTGAGAACAACAATACAAAGCCTCTAAAACGCTACAGACTTAGTGGAACGCTCGGAATTACGCGAACTACGTGCGGCGACGAGAAACATCCGTTAGAGCAGCCGAAGCGAACCGAACAAAAGCGCGCATGCGCGACAGACAGCACAGACAGCACTGGCACTGGCTGGTGGCTGGTAGAGTCACTAAATAAGCTACGCTTCAGAGTATCGACACTGAGCCGCCATGTTGTTTCGGATGACCTCCAGCGCCATCCATTTAGCGCTCTTCGAAGTGTTGTCTTCTTCAACTGCTGGACTTCATCTTCATCTATTTCTACTGCCAAAATAGAGGTGGGGCTGGAGGTCATCCGAAACAACATGGCGGCTGATTTTGCCTCAGTGTCGTTACTCTGAAGCGTAGCTTATTTAGTGACTCTAGTGGCTGGTGGCATGGAAAACAAGTTAGGACGGTTAGGACGCGCGAGCGCAAGCGAGCCTGTGTTGAAATGGGCATCGAGCCAACATGTCCGCGCAATGGCTAGGCGGACGAAATATGACGACGGTAGAATCGTACTAGCTCGTACTAGATTGCGGCCGTTCCAGGTGTTTCGGGAAATGGTGCTGTTTTTATAAGAACCACTGAATGTTGTGTTTGAAGCAAAATTGCAACTTGAGGTTGGCCAAGGCTAAGCTATTAGTTATGATTGTCGACAGAGCGGTAGTGCAATCTGAGAGCGAGAGATCGATGGAATAAAAAAAAAGTGCACTCACTGTGTTGCAGACCCTCTCTTTATCGTTTTTTTTTCTTTTTTTGTGATCAAAGAAAAACAAGGTTAAATGCTACATTTTTTTTTACTGTGTCCGATCGTGTACATTGCAGATTCCTAATGTGCCATGAAACTACTTAAAACCTGCTGGTGCTGTCAGGAGGCATCAAATCTTTCTGATGTGACATCAAGTGGCATGGTGTTCGCCTATGATGCTGGCATCAGACCATATCTAAGACACCTGATGCTCACACTAAGAGCATGAAGAAATCTTGATGTGACACGAGAAAGTTCTGATGTTTCTTGATGTCCGATCTGAGACATTTGATGCGACATGAGAAAGTTCTGATGCCTCTTGATGTCATATAAAAAATATTGATGTGAAATCAAGAATCATCAAGAAACATCAGAATTTTCTGATGTTCATTTTCAATAGGGTGGGGGGTTAAGTTTCTCAAAGTAACTTAAAGAAAGTTCAAAGTTCCTTTTGTTCGATTCTGGTCTACAAACATCGCAGGCTGAGTCCTCCCCCCATGACTTGAGATGAAAGATGGCACGTGCACGGCGCGACTAACTCCCATTGTTACACGGTGAATGTTACAAATTATGTTTTAGCCGAGCATTAGGAAGCTCAGGTATCGCGCATCTTAAAGATAAGCAGTGTATTGATAATGATAGAGGGCATTGAGTAGCAGGGTTAAAACTTGGCACAGTTCTACGATATGTATATATGTAGGGGAGAACTCGTAGAACATACACTTGCTTTGTGCTCCTTTTTCATGGGCCTTATTACGAGATCAAAATCATCAAATCCCTCCCTAAAGAAGATAAATGTAGGCTTCTTTTGTCGTAGCAGATATTGATATCATTTTTGTATATCAAGACTATTTTGAAACGTCTTGAATCGCCCATTGTGACAGCAAGGTCTGAATTAACCATATAGACAGGCCAAGAGCTGAAAAGTATATATATTGAGTAGAAAATAACTTGAAGGTAACCTGTTATATTTCTAAAGTAGCTTAGAAACTTCACGTCAATTTGCATTACGTTTTATTACGTGTAACTGCGTTTGAAATTTAGTTACGGGCCGGTTTCACGTCAGTTCAGGCAGGGAGGTCCCATCGACCTCCTGGGTCTTCAGTATTTTTTATATTTATAGGCTCATCGTATATTATGATCAATAGCTGTAAAATGAATCATTTTTGCCGAATAGCTTTCGTGCAAAAAAATCGAGAAAATCCGGCCCTGAATTCGGATATGTTTCAGTTTTGCTGTGTTTGCACGCGTATACCTGCCGAGTGTTAAGAGATATTGTTGTGAAATTTTTTTATGCTGCTTAATTTATTATGCCTACAGGCCAGAAAATTTTAGCGCGCACAGGTGCAACGCTGTGTGCTATAAAAAATGGCGAACATGCCCTCTCGCGCACCCTTGTCCTAATTTCGGCGCGTGATATCTCTGGCTATAGATGTCCCTGATCGCCATACTTGGTATCAGCTCACTCAGCTTTTAATGCTCTTTCATCTGATATATCTATCCTGCATATACTTCCTAGCGCCGTGTGCTGAAATAGGCAAATGTTTAGGCATATTTCGAAATAAATATGGATTTTGCGCGTGTATTTCTCAAAAAAGTCCCATGCACTTAATTTCGTATATATTTTGCCAGGATAAGGCCCGATGTTAGGCCTTTAATCTAACGCAGAAACTTCTTCTCCAAAGGCGTATACTGCTGATTAGCGCGTTAAAACGCGGCCCCACTGCGTACGAACGTGTCGGAGATATCTACAGCCAGAGCAAGAAGCGTCGAAGTTTGACCAAAACTGCGCGACAGAGCATGTTCGCCGCTTTTTATACGGCACAGTATTGCACCAGTGCGCCTAAATTTGCGCTCGGAGCGCTGGCAACTAGGTATACTAAAGCACAAAAAAATTGCACTACGATATCATTTAAAACTCAGGATGTATACACGTGCAAACACGGCAAAATTGCAACAGTCGAATTCAGGGTTGGATTTCTCGATTTTTTGCACGGAAAGTATTCGAACGATTAATTTTACCAATGTTGATCATCATCTGCGATGAGCGTCTATATATAATATATATATATATATATATATATATATATAAAATCATCAAAATTCAGGAGGTCCATGGGACCTCCCTGTCTGAGCTAACGTGGAACCGGCCTACAATTATGTTCTGGCTAACCTTTTCAGTGACTTCCATCGTTCAACAGTCTAACTTAACTGGCAACGAGTTTCAACTTCTATCTCCGTTCCATATAACCTGTGTTAAGTGAATATTTGTGAAGTAAATAGTACATATGCGGGACTGGTGGTTATATACTCTCAATGTAATACTCATTTTTTTCATTGCTGGTGAAGTGATGCATTAAAGTACCCCTGTATCTTGTGACTATGATGCAATAAAGAGTTTTCTACAATGGCATATTGATTTTGTTTTTAAAAACCGCGCAAATTAACTCTTGTTTGGGGGGTGGGAGGTACCCGTAAGTGTGCATTGACTGCACCTCGGGAAATCGTTGGGGTACGATACAGGCTGCCGATAACGGACCATTAACATCCCCGTGTTGCAAACCGTATGTCGGACCAGGTTGTGCCTCATATGCACCGAATGCTCATAACCTCCAAACGCTCAAAACCTCCAAACGCCCATATGCCACCGAAAAAAGTTGGTGGTTTTGAGCGTTTGGTGGAAATGAGCAGGAGGGGAGAACCTGCTCATAAGCACCAAACGTCCAGAACACCCGAATGCTCATAGGCACCGAAAGGCGGGAGGCCACAAAGGCCGGTTCTTCCTCTCCCGCATTTGGAACAAGGTCATAGGGTGAGAAAGGTGGAATGAATAGCGACTACCACGGCCGCTTAATGTTTCAGCTTGAAATTTATGTAACAGCTTGGTCCTGCTTGGGAATAGCGCCTTCTCGTTTATGGATTTCAATTTGAGCTTTATTTTCATAGACATGGAGGCGGCCTAGGACGAAAGACTTGATTCTAGCTCGAAAGGCACTCCGCTTCCAGGGCTGTAGCAGCAAAGAACGTGGCCTCCTCCGAACATATGTCCGGGTTCACTTACAATGCAGAAGCTGGAATACGATATTTCTGTAGGTTTTATACTACGCATGCATAGGCCTACAGTGAACATTTACGCAAAACCCTTCTTTGGAACCTTGTTCTTCGCAAGTTGGTTAATCAATGCGTCATAGTCTAGAGATATGATAATCTTGCTTTCGGTTGACTACGAACGCAGAAGGCCCGACATCTCTTATGGTTGAACGCAGGATATTCTTATCGATCAGTTTCGTTGTGCTGAAGCTTCTTTCAGCATCAGCGACAGTAACTGGTGTGGTCAGAAAATGCCTGACGCAAATGCAAGGATTCTGATATATCTCTTGGTGGCTTTCTTGTATGTGTACGTTAAAAATTGTTTGGCGTCTCTTTGTTTGGCGTCCTCTCTTTTTCTCAATGACACAAAACGATATTCCATTATAAGTTCGTTGGCATCGATGTGTACCATTTTTACTTCAAAATTTTTCCTGCGATTCTCCAGTTCAAGTTCCCATTGACACTGCCCCAAGTTGTTAGCGTTTTACAGAAATCCAAACAACTTTTACCACTCCACGAGTTGGTCGATGAAACAGAAGATATGGCCTGATCAGTGAGAATAAGAAAGAACTGCGATTTGAATTTTCGCTCTGCAGAAAGACGACTCTTACTTTTTTTGTTGTTGTCACTTTTAGGAGAAGGTAGCAGACATTGCACTTGATAGCACTTGATTGGCTATGATCCGGTTCATCAGGTGTCCACAACAGCGCTCCTGTATATTTGGGCGCACGGAACCGCGCGGGACCATTTTTTTCCGCCACGCAACCAGGGACCAATTTTTCCAGTACCAACTTTTCCGTACTATTTCTTTCCGGAATTCCATCCAGCATGCTCTACACATTCTCGCTCCTATAGTTGTTTAATCTTCGATTTGGAAGATGACTGACTTGGTTCTTTGGATGATTAGTTTTCAACTCATTTCTGTTTGCCCACCGTTTTAGGCATTCAAGATCAACGTTACTTCCTCTTATAAGAAGAACTCGGAAATTTACGCGCTAAAACTACGAAAACAGACAGGTACTTAGGCCCTCAAAAACACCTAAATAGGCAAGAACATGCAAAAACAGACACGTTGTAACGCATGCCAAAACTACTTCTAATGTACGCTTCACGACGCAGACTTTGTGCTGTGGAAATGTAGCGAATGCTACAAAACCATTCGATGACGCTGTGCAGCGTCAAGCCTCCTTCCTGCACCACTAGTTCAAGCTCACTGGGTGTTGTCGTTGATCCTCTAACATATATTCAGTTTAATTTTACTACTCGTTTTCTCTTATGTTTACTCGTTTACTTTAGCATATATGTAGCTTTAGCCGCTATGGAGTAGACGGCGTTCCATGTATTATCCGTCCATCGGTCACATTTTCTCTTAGACGTTTTGTCAGCGACACTCTACCTCCGGTAGGCGAATTTAATCCACTGTGGTGATGATGAAAAGTCTCGCCGTTGTCGGCCTCACACAGGTGGGCAACGTCACGACTGACGGCCTGGGGAAATGTGCATCCCTGGCCGACTTCTAAAGGAACTGTGCCGACATATGTCTGAAAGCGTCTGAAGGAAACCCAGGAAAAACCCCAGACAGCACAGCCGGCACCGGGATTCGATCCCAGTCTCGACGAAACACGGCCAGCACGCTAACCACTGAGCCACGCGAGCTGTGGCATCGCTCATGATCACAGTTGTCTCGCGGCGTAAGTCCACCAATGGACCATTTCCGACAACGCGTATGCGCATGCAAAGCCCTTGCGTTCGCCATCTTTGAGTGGAAAACATCGCTATGGACCCACCTGCGGACGACTGTCATGTTCATTGTGGGGAGATAATCGGTTTCAAGGTTACGCGGACGTTTGAGGTCTGGCAATGAGTACAATGCGCTTTCACTCTTTCCGCATTCTTCTTCCAATCTTCTCTTGCTACTTTCCCACGCAACGTGCCAGTTCGAAAAGCGTCACCATTATTGGGGGAAAGACACGACGTCCGACATTCCGTCGCCATGGGCGACGCGAATATGGAAATGGTCCATTAGGAACATGCGCATGACAGTAGAAGAGTGACGGCGGGCGTGTTTGTCACCCGTTGACTCACGATAACCCCATTCAAGCCCCACACATTCAGCCAAATTCAAACTTCATAAACATCCAAACTGACACATTAAGCAGCCTTGGTAGTCGCCATTCATTCCACCTTTCTCACTCTATGACCTTGTTCGAAATGCGGGAGAAGAAGACCCGATCTTTGTGGTCTCCCGCCTTTCGGTGCATATGAGCATTCGGATGTTCTGGACGTTTGGTGCTTATGAGCAGCTTCTCCCCTCCTGCTCATTTCCACCAAACGCTCAAAACCACCAACTTTTTTTTCGGTGCATATGGGCGTTTGGAGGTTTTGAGTGTTCGGAGGTTATGAGCATTTGGTGCTTATGAGCGACTACCGTTGGACTATGGTCGGGAGCACCGCCGAGCACCGCCGAGCATCGCCGGCGCACCGACGTGGTGTCGACGCGCTGTGCTGCCTGGGTCGGAACATATTCTACTCTGTGTCGAAGCATTCCACTCATTCCAGTCTTTTGGAGCGCTGCCTCCTACTCACGGCGATGCTTTTCATCATTCGGGAAGCGAAAATAAGCAACACCCCCACAGCACAAAACTTTGTGGGGACGTCCGAAGCTAATCCCAACGTCCCTGGTCTAGCTGTGGACGTTTCAGCGACATTCACGGGATCTGTGTTAGAAACGCGATAATGTGAAATCCGACCAACTGCAGCGTGGGTGCTACAGCGGGAGCTCGTTGTGGCCCGCACGACCCAAAAGTTTGCAGGGATGTCCCAAAGAGGTCCCAACCTTCCTGGTCTCGCAAGAGAGGTTTCCATGACCTTGGAAGCATCTCTGTTTGAAACGCGACGCTGGGAAGTCCCACAAACTACCGTGCTGGCGCAAGAGCGCAAGCTCCGCCTCCTCAGTGGAAGGACAAGCGTCCAGAAATGAAAGGAAAGAAGCACAGGTTAGGACAGAGAAGCGATAGGCATCGCCATTTGTTGAGAATGTGCGCGGTTAAGAATCCAAAATGTGGGAAATGAAAAGAGACATGTCTCTTGGCCTCAGTCGTTCGAAACTGACAAAACTTTCAAATCCAGCGTTTTGATTACCGAAGTGCAGACGTGCGGCTGTGGAGAAGCTGATGTCAAAGATTAGCCGTATTCATTTGGCCGGTTTGACAGTTGGGTTGCTCGGTTCGCGGTGGTTCGCGGCGTCTGTCGTGGAACTGCCGTGAGTTGTGGCTACAGCAAACGTAAGTATATCTGAAGTTCTGAACTGCCGTCAAATTTAGGCTGTACTGTTATTTGCAATCTCGTGTGAAGGCTTTTGGTGACCTACGTTGATAGGAACCCGGTTGGATCTCTTGACTCGTCTGAGGGTTCGCCAGGCTTGGATCTTTTGACCCCTTTGTGTTACATCGTTAACTCTAACGTCGTTAAGCAGAAATTACCCGTATCGAAATACGAGGGACTCGGTATAAATAGAATACAAATGCAGGTGGCAAATCAACATCTCATTTTTATTGACTTAGTTACTCACTTTGTAACGCATAGCGCTGTCAAAGAAAAGCCGACAGTTCTCTTATGTCATTTGTGTTAAAAACAGGTGGTTGCATTGTAAGATCAACCTGCTTGTAACACAGGATTGATAGTAGTGCTCTCTCTCTCTTTTTTCAGCTCTTCGTGTTAGAGATTATTTCTACAGTTAGCGTGGGGGGGGGGGGATATATTTATTAGACGAAAAGAAAAAAAAAAACGTGGGAAAGGTCAGCCAAACGGGACGTCGGCTTGCTATTCCGGAAATAAATAAATAAAATTAAGAAATAAATAAAAAGACAAGAAAAGGAATTAGGAAATAAATGATAAACTAACAATGGATCAATGGAGGATGAAGTAGATTAAAGACAAAGACGAAAAAGAAAAAAAAGACTAACAAGCGGTGAAAGAAGCGTGGGTTACGTACACTCACATTGGGTGGGCCGGCTGCTGTTTCAAACCACATTGATTATTCAAACACTTCCCGTATCACAGCAGGCTCGTAGTGGAAGAGCCAAGTCGCTGTTGTGGACACACGTTCTACATGGCGGAACCGTCTGATCATGGACTCTCTCAGGGTACGAAAGATAGCTTCATATGCCCGAACAACTTTGTTTGTGTGTGTGTGCGTGTGCGTGTGCTTGCGTGTGTGTGTGCGTGTGCTTGCGCGCGCGTGTGTGTGTGTGTGTTTCTGTATCAAGTTTTCCCTTAATTTCCCAAATCGCCCAAACCACATTGATTATTCAAACACTTCCCGTATCACAGCAGGCTCGTAGTGGAAGAGCCAAGTCGCTGTTGTGGACACACGTTCTACATGGCGGAACCGTCTGATCATGGACTCTCTCAGGGTACGAAAGATAGCTTCATATGCCCGAACAACTTTGTTTGTGTGTGTGTGCGTGTGCGTGTGCTTGCGTGTGTGTGTGCGTGTGCTTGCGCGCGCGCGCGTGTGTGTGTGTTTCTGTATCAAGTTTTCCCTTAATTTTTCCCGCCGTCCACAAAAGGACAAAGACAAATCACTTTGCGGCTGTGCTCATTATTATTGGTAACAAACTTCATTTCTGGCATAACGTGGGAACGGCTGCGCTAGTGGACGCAAAAGTACAAATCTGAGTCCAGCAGTATAGCCTGCATTTTGGGGTTGAGGTCAATGAACGTGACAGGTTAATGTTGATTGGAAAGCACAGCAAGACAGCATTTTTCCGCACGGTCAGTAAAAGAATACAATAACGTGACAAGGGTGGGGGCCAATGAAAAGAACGCGACAAGGATAAGTTTTAAGCCCTGCGGCCTACGATTCTTTCTAAGTTGAGCTCAATATCAATATTCTTGGTAACAAGCATCCGTTCTGGCGTGTTAGCATAGCGTGTTACGGCGCTAGGGGCAATGGACATAAACGTGCAAGGCAAAAGGGGGACTCGCCGCCGTAACCTAGAGCACAACCACAGGATTTTCTCGCTTACATTTTTTTGTGCGTGTGCGTGTGTGGTAAGAAGAGAGAAAACACCGAAATGTCTTCACTGTTACTGGGCTTCCTAACTTAATACTACGTACAGTGCAATTGTTCTGCAGTGAACATGGTAAGGGATAGACTTTCTTTGCTGTCGGGAATCCTGACCAGTATATGACGCTTTGACTGGTTGGATCTCTTGACTCGCCTGTCACGTGACCGGTTGGATCTCCTGACTCGATGGATCTCTTGACCGGGTTGGAACTCTTGACGCTTTGGATCTTTTGACTCGCCTGTCACGTGACCGGTTGGATCTCTTGACTCGATGGATCTCATGACCTTAAGCGATCCCATGGACGTCGGAAATAAACAACAACTTTATTGTTGGACAAATAGATCCCTATCGCGGAATAGATTCCGTATCGAAAAATGGATGTCCGTCGGACATTCTTGGTTGTATATTCGCAAGATTTTCCATGTCGGCTGTCTCAAGGATTGTCCAAATCACGTCCCTCACGGGACATTACACCGAACATTTCTTGCGGGAGTGAGAGAAACAGGAGACTTTGCAGCAGTGCGGAAGTTTGATATTCGATCGGCCAACTGAATATCCCGAACGAAACTACTTCGAAATAAACAGACGTTATGTTGATGGTGGATTGATACTCCAACCAATTTCTTACTTCAATGATGTTTTTGTGTGTAATCGAATTAAAGTTGGACACCTCACCCTTCTCTTTGTATCACAAGCGAGCAGGGCTCTCGAATCCGCGGAAGCTATTGAAACTACTTAGTTGTGTATAGTATCTGTTTTCTCTACGAAGGGGAGTGAAGGATGTTCGGTGTCCCTTCAAATTCGCGTGCTTACGTGATGAGGGGGCAGATGTCTGCCTGCTCTCCTGTTAACACAGTCTGCTTTGGTGGACTGTGTCTTGGTTGCTTACGGTTGCTATCAAACAGGTATTTAAAAGAGTTATTTTTTTAGGCGTCCATGAATCGATTCTAATGAACTGGTTATGCGATTTTCGGCTGTGTTTCTTGCCCCATTTCCCCATTCATTATCATTAACTTATTTGTTGTTGTTGTGTTTCTTGCTGTGTTTTTGCCGATCTATATGATTTTTTTTTCAGTTTTGCCCATGTGATTATGTGATTTTCAGTTGTGCTTATTTTTTCTCATGTCAATTAGTGTTTCTGATAAAGTGATTGCTGTCATGCTGTAGGTGCCAGGAACTAGAGTCACTAAATAAGCTTATTTAGTGACTCTACCAGGAACCTTTTGTCAAGCTCCATTGGAGCTTTTTGTCCCTGGCTCCCCCACAATATCGTGGAAATAATAATAATAATTATTATTATATGAGCACGAACCGTTTTCTGATGAAGGGCTATTGACAAGGAAAGTCGAGTTTGGAACCAGCCTATTGTACAGAAGGATAAATGGTGCGCGAATTCCCCCCCCCAAAAAAAAAAAGAAAGAAAAGAGGGGTTAAGCTCCTGTGACCTGGATTGTATCTCATTACGGCCGAAGTCTCATTACGGCCGATGTCTCAATACGGCCGAAAGTCTCAATACGGCCGGTAATCCTTTAATCCCCAAGTGTCTCATTACGGCCAAAGTCTCAATACGGCCGAAGGCAGTCTCATTACGGCTGAAGATGTCTCATAACGGCCAAATGTGAAAATGTGTATTGTAACCTGCATTGATATGCATGTCGCAGCCAGGTATGGATATATATTCAGCAGGGTATAAGCCATGCACTATGCCCGTAGGGCCCTTATCATATTTACATACACATATTGCGAGACAAACGGTATGTTATCATACCACAGCACAATGCAACATATTGTGTAATGTGTACTCCCACAAGGTAGTGTTGATGTTGCTGTGAAGCAGGCTACTATGTGGAGTTAGCTACTTGTAGAGAGCTAGATGAATATTGGCTTTGTTGTGACGCTTTTGGAGCCATCCTACAGTCACTGGCAAAGACGGAACATCTATCTCAGTCGATGTCAGTTTATTTCCATTCGCCTTACAACGGTACAATTCTTGCTTCTGGAATGAGTAAACCTGCAAGAAGCGAAGAGCAACCATGAATAGGCTAGAATATTAAAAACAAAACAAAAAACAAGCATTTGTCTCTACATGGCTGGTTTTAATGTGCACAAGCTGCACATGTGTTGATACGTGTCTGTTATTTCATACAAGGTTAACATAAATCTTCATCTAGACAAAAGAATGACAAGCCTTAAAAATGTCACTTCCAGGTAAACACAGAGCATGACCATGATATGAATATAGGTTCAGTAGTTCATTCCCTTAATGGAAACATGTGAATATCAAATAGTGATACATTACAATTCATGAAATGATGCATGCATAACTTTTCATTTCTGGTTTCTTTTTTATAAAAGTAGTGCACGAATTAACATTCGTGCACTACTACAAAATTTCTCACTTCACAACAGAATCTTATTATGATCTTAACAGCTCACCTCTTCGGCCAGGACTCCCTGGGCAGCAACATCCTATTAGCCATGTTGTTGTTTTTCTTTTTCGGAATCCTCCGTGCAGCCACATACCATGCCTGGAATGGAAAACCAGCTATAAATAACAATGTATTTGAATGACATCCTCTTGAAGTATTTATTCTAATCAGATATGCTTTTGTGCCTAGTATGGTGCGCGAAGGCACGTAAGTACAACATTTGCAGACGTTCGACGTAAGCAGTTCAAGGAGATCAATTCAAGTACGCCGACTTGCGCTTTTATTTTTGAAGAAATACGACGACAAATTTTAACAAATTAAATATGGCTCACAATGATACGACTAAATGCTGCTGTACGGTGATGCATTGTCGGTATCTTATCGTCTTCGAATAAATTTGTTGCTCCTAAACGCGCAACCAACTAGAAACGGCGCAAACCTACGAACAGATACCGAGTTACATCTATTACAGGCACTTCGGCTGTTTTAATTCATTTAAATTACTCGTATGAGAATCCAACTATGTGGGGACAGCACACTACTAAGCCAGACCCCCCCCCCCCCCCCCAATCTACGAAAGCATTACTCACCAGAATTCCTGCTAGACTTGGTCTTGGTCAACACTGCGCGATATGTACGTTGGGGCTGTAGCGATTCATTCAACTCGATTTTTACCGGAACAACAGGCGCTGCTCGAAAGACAACGATGGAAAATAAAGAGCCGCTATAAAGTCCGCTAATTTGCACATTACAGCACTACAAATCGATATATGAACACGTCGTAAACAGCAACCACTCGCTCACACAAGAAACGAGGAACCTAAGGTTGCTAGACACCATCCGAACGCCAAAGTGAGAGTAGCAAAACAACAAGATATCAAAACACGAAAGGAAGAGTATTGATCCCCCCTCCTTCTATAGCATGCAAAACGTGATTTGCGCTGAGATGAACATATATGTTCATGACGCGAGTAATTTTCACTTTTCACTGATCCAAAGGAGGTCACATGGGATTGCTTGACGCTTGCGAAATTAACAGCAATGAAAATGGCCAAACGAAACTTGTGAATCGTGCATTTGCTCTTCATGGTAGCTGCCAGAAAATCGAATCAAACTTATGGGACACTGGATTACAGGTATGTTGGCATCTTTTTCATTCCTGCATATCATTTCAATTACACTATACGTGAATACATGGTGTCATGTCATGGGTGTCATGTCTCACGATGCTGGGGAAGTAGTTGCATGGGGAAGTGTGCATGGTTCTAGACTTTTAATTTTCGATCGCGTAATCGAAATATCGGCACCTCTCGCATTGTGGCTTGCATGTGACCAACCAAGTGCTGTTCCCTTACTAGCGCTTCCCACAAACGACAAAACGAAACATGTGGGAATGTATATTTTTGATTACTCATATATAACGAGAAAATGTATCGTTTTCAGGTTGCTGCCACTACTCCATATGCCCGCAATTGTCCTGCGTGTATGATTACACTAACGACGTCGCCGACCACGGCGGAAGTGTTTTGCGTACACGCGTTTCAGCATGAAGCCTGCAGGTAACATCTGATGCTTACCCTTCGGATATTCTGAATTTACATATTGTAGCTTAGAGGAATTCCGAATGCCCAGAGTGACACACACTTATAACATCGTGACATCAGTGCAGTGGCATAAGCTCTAATGTAGTGCCCCACGAAAATGAACAAGGGGCAGTGGTTTATCCAGAATCCCAAGCACGAGAGGGGTGTTGGAAAAAATTGTGGGGGGAGGTCATCGTTATAGTTACGTCATTACAGCGTAACATATCATTACAGGCGTATCTGAAGCTGAAATCGCAAGGGCACCCCCTGTAGGAGGTGCACAGGCAAAAAAGTTAGGGGGGTCTGGATAAAGCACTGACGAGGGGGACTCCTCCACCCCATGTCAAGCCTCATAAAGCACCTCCTGAAATATTTTCCTGGCTATGCAGCTGCATCATTATGACGTAATTGTCATTGTTGTCCATAATTCTTGAATATGTTTTGAATATATGGAAAAAAGTCTGCTTGACAGCACATGTCTTACGGTCATCATCAAACAAGAGCATATGTCATTTTGTTCAGTGCCTTATGTACTTTTTTTAAATTTCAGGTGGACGTAAATTATACATGACAGCTAGTGGGGGAGAAGATCATGGTCATAGGTCATGTGGCTCCTGGAGCTCCCAGTGGGCTCCCTTGTGGAGTACTTTTCAGAACACACACACAGTTTGCTCACAGAACCAACGAGTAGGATGTTTGCTTGAATACTGAGTGAAAATGGCATAACACATACAAATATCGTGTGACACATATGACAATAAAAACATTTTTCACGAGGGATGCATGAAACACTGTCGCAATATTGTGTGCATGAACCATTGTGTGTGACACAAGCCGTGGGGGCACACCGCCTCGGACACATTTTGGGAAGCATAAAACACAGTATATACAGAGCTAATATGGTGGATGCTTCTTTTTTCTTTTTGGCCGTTATGAGACATCTTCGGCCGTAATGAGACTACCTTCGGCCGTATTGAGACTTTGGCCGTAACGAGACACTTGGGGATTAAAGAATTTTCGGCCGTAATGAGACTTTCGGCCGTAATGAGACTTCGGCCGTAATGAGATGTTACCGTGAGCTGAAGGTCTGGACACGGCGGAGAAGTGTTCTGGATACGGCTTGACGAGGAAGGAAAGTATTTTGAGTACTGAGTAGCAAATACTGAAAAAAGTATTTTAAATACTTTAAAAATACTCGTCGCAAAAGGTATTGAGTAGAGTACCAGAATACCGGAAAAAGTATTTAAAATACTGTATTTTGGGTACATACTCAAGATACGTACAAGTCTGCAGTCGTAGCCTTCATGGCGAGTGGGCAACGGAAGTACGCGATTTATTTCCGTTCCTTTTGTGTTTTATATTTTCTTCTGCTTCTGCTCTTGTCTGGTTATTCTTTTTTCTTTTCAGCGTTCTTGTTTGTTTTTCGTAATGCTCTATTTTACGTCAGGTTCCCAGATGGCAATTTGGCACAGAAGTTTGTACTGCTCTATTGCAAACGGTTGTTAGTATGTTGAGGTTTGCTCCAGTCCAGAATTGTCCATTAATCTGGCCTAGTTCAAGGTTTGATTTAAATTTATGTTCAGGGTGCGTTCCTGTTGGTGGTACTCGGTAGACTTCGGCCAGCGTCAATCATCCAACATTCAGGGTTGCAGTCCTTCCATGTGACCAGACGTCCCGCATACCCAGTGGCGCCGGACGGCCGCCCAGTGTTGCTTGCAACACATCCTTCCAGCGGTGGCTCAGAGCGACCACTCCTCACATTTCAAAAATAATGTTTGTGACATCTGCGCCGTTTTCAGCCGAGATATATATACACTATATATATACGTAACTGCGTTCGAAACATGTCAATAATCATAATAGTAGCAGCCTGCAACCGATTTTCTTCCGAAGTCTCCATTTAACTGGACTTATTCATTAGTTGGACCCTGCTCGTTCTTTGTTATGCCTCTTGACCATCTTGCGGTTGCATTTCTTCAGTTTTTCCGCTTTCTTTTTTATTCTATTTATTTATTGTTCCGGAGTAGCCTGTCCCGATTTTGTCAAGACTCACATCTTCATTTTCAAAAATGTTTCAATAAATCACAGCTTAACACCATGACACGTTTCAGTGGAACGTTAAATTATAACGATTTCTGCCTGCTTGCGTTGTAACTGAATGGCGTACTCTTTTCTCCGATACGCACGTGGCACAGAGGGTAAGCTCACCGTCATCTCTGCTAATCAAAATAGATACGTACTAATCAGCCGAGATCGCGAGAAGATTGTCTTCTATGACACTGATACACGTCGAAAACTGTGCTGCAAGGCAGGCACAGAACGATATGATTTACCGCGCCAAATCTTACCGAGCGACTTTGATGGTGTCTTCGACTCGTTGCTTCCGATCGCTCTAGAGCGCTCTGGAGCGACGTTTCATCTTCGATTGGTCGAAACAGAGTAGTCTCACTGCATTCGACTGTCTCATTCGGAGCTCTTTCCTCCAATTCGGAGCGCTGTACAGTGCTCTCACCAACGCCGTCGGAGTGGTTGCCAAATCTGGTTGGGTTCCGGTCACGTGACTGCGCCAGCTTCCACCCGGTAGCGTGCTCCGCCATGCATGCCATGTTCCACGTTTTGCGTCGTCGTCGTTTTGACTACGAGGGAAACACCGGAAGTCACGTGAGTTAACGTTCCCTCTCCGCTCCTCTGCTCGAACCTGCTGCGTTCGGCTTCTGCGCGATTCCTCCGACTCGGAGCCGGAGTGAGATGCTGTTTGACCCGCTCCAGCTCGGAGTATCGGGACGACCAGTCGAAGACACCATAGCTCACTGCTCCTTTTAGATGAATGCGACAGAAGCACGTCGTACCCAGTTATCGCATCTCCTCACACCAGTCTTCTCCAGTCGAACAAGCCAATCCAGCCCAGCAACGCCCTGCGCTCAAAGCTCTTCTGACATTTCTGGACACCATCGGACTTCGATCGTTATTGTGAAGGGGCTCGTTATTTCCTTCCCCCCATTCCATCCAGCAATGGGGTAGAGTATCGCCTGTGGCGATGAAACTCCCCACTCTCCAAGGTCGAAAATAAAGTTGTTGTTGTTGTTGTTCTCCAGTCGATGGGTTGACATCACCTGGGGGGAGAGGATTCGCCACGATAAGTAAATACGATACGCTTCTGTCGTATTCATGAAACCGCGGCTATAGAGTGTGCGGTAAGTTGTGCTTTTCGCGAGCGTGTTGCATGCGGCTAGCATTCCAGAAACCTCCGGAAAAAGTGAAAAGAAGCATCGCGGCAGCGATCGGTCGTGCTCTCAACGGTGTAGCGGACTTTCCACTGGCGTTAAATGGCAATGGTTTAGCATAATTCTGTTGCTCGTCTCAGTGTCCCCTCACCGCCTCAGAGCTGCGCGGGCGTTCAGGGAATCCCCACAATGTCCGAGCGGCGTATCCGATCAACGTCCGTCTAATTCTACTTGGTTGTGTGCGCGATGTCGACAAGCGCGAAAATGGAAGACAAACATAGTCACCTAACCTCAAAAGGATTGTGTATGACGTGTGACCATGACAAGATGCTTGCTACGAGCGGCCTCTTCAGGGTAGTTACGAAAACTGGTTGTCCTGTACCCCCATACAGATCCTTTGCTTCCACTCTCTCACCCTCTACGATTCTTATGATTTCAGCAGACTTCTTCGGGAAGATCCCCACAAGGTGTTCCAGACGCAGGTACCAGCACGCTTTCTGTCAGCAAAAACACAGGGACATCATGTGAACCTCGCAAGCACATGATTAAGGGACCAGCAGCGCTGAACAACCGGTGCATCGTCTGCAACAAACAGTACCCTACCTGGCTGCCTCTTCTAAAGCATATGCGAAGACATGATCCAGTAAGTTGCTACACTTGCAGTCCCTTCGTCGCGTTCGGTTGTATTTTAACTTTACTTGTCGTGTCGAAAATATTCCCATCACAGATATTCGTAGTAGTTCGAGAGGCCAGTAGCAAGGATTCATATTCAGACGTGCGATTTCGGTTTTTCAATTTTGTTATCTTCATCGTTGCACTTCCACCTTATACGGCCAAAATTAAGGAAGGGGAGTTAAGCACGGACATGGCATCCGGTCTGGCTTTGTGAATAGGGATGTGAGCCCTACAAAAAGTAAACCATTTTGATTTTATTTTCGTTGGGATCCAAGCGAAAAAAAAAAATCGGTTTTCGGTATCCTCTAATTTTGCATTGCTAGGTTTGGTTTGGTCTCCTGAAGGCATTAACTTGCCTCAGTCCAAAGCACGGAAAGATAGCTGACGTCCTTATCGGATGGCACTTATACGTTTTTCTGCATCTTCCCCACGAGTATGGGGAACTTTCGCAAAGGGTATCGTCCGCGGGACGCGCTTCGAAACATTTTACCATCTGCGAATTATGGACTCAAGGCAAAAGGCAAACAGTCTTTAAATACTGTAAAGTGTCGCTCGAGCTAACGTCTTGCGAGGCATCTGCGTCATGCGACGAAAAGGGTCTCAGTTTGAATATCATATACTAGAATGCTCGACAGGGTCGCAGGAGAACGCGAGTGAAACGAGGGTTTTTGAGAACAACGTTCAATGTTATGGAATAAATGAACGAACAGGGTTGGGTAATGCAAGCTGGCTGGTGTACACGTGAGGAGGCCAATATTTTCTTGAGTTTGGCGAGACAAGGAAGGACAGGGTCAGAACGGACAGCACTCACTCAACGTCCACCTCGTTCCATATCTGCTCTTGCATGTCACATCAAGCTCCTCAACTGCTATCCATCTCATAAGAATGTGCATCATGACACTTTGCCAGAAGAAAAATATTTAGCGGACAGTCTCCTTGTCCTTTTTCGGCATTTCGTGTACCGACGTTACCTGGGTACATGTACATTAATACCTTCTTGGATCAAGTTTTTTCGCTTAATTTCCTGAGGTGTGCTTCGTATCCGGTTCGCCCCTCAAACGAGAACCATCCCATGTTTTCTGTGGCCCCTTCGTTTGGTGTATTTTCATGTGCTCCTACACTCTCACAGAAAAACGAATAGTAAGAGTAACAAAACGCTTTACGCTTAGAGACGTTGACGGAGAGTAAAGGTAAAAATCGTGGGTTTTGTTACTCTTATTTTAAAAGGTCGAGGGTTATTACGCTTATTTTATTCGTCAAGCATATACTTATACAGTCCCTTTTACTGCACCCCACATGCCGCTTACTACGAATAAAAGCTGAAAATGTTGTAAACGTAAAAAAAAAGAAAGAAAACATGTGTGTCCTGTCTTTACCCTACACACACACACAAACACACACATAAATGGAATGTTTTCACTCTAAAATCTGCACGTATGGGCGTAATTACCGAAGGTGTATTGTGATTCATAATGTAGGACCCGGGACTTTATGTAAATGCATATTTTTTTGTAGGCATCTTCACCTTCATCATCACTCACCATCTTCCCCCTCAAGCAATGGGATAGGGTGCTGCCTCAGCAGCGAAACATCCCACTACATCATCATTACTTATTTGTTGTTGTTGCATAGGCGTCTCTGCGGGTACCCTGATGTTTCCCCACACGTTTCCGAGCACGGAGCGCACGAAAAAATGTGTTTATTTTTACCGAACTCGTAAAACTGCATATGACAGCATATATCTGCATGTCTTCGTAGATATTTACATGTTTCTACTGCATATTTTGGCTCTGGTGTGCCTTCCCAGGTTTCCTGCCGAGGTTGAGCTCTGACACACTCACTTTTCTAGGAGAGCTTATATACAACAACAACAACATAGATGAATGGATGATGATGATGTGGGATGTTTCCCTGTGTTGAGTGCAGGACCCTACCCCATTCCAAAAAGGTTCACATGAAAGGATGACGAGGGAAGGAAATCCCTACAGAGCTTATATAGATAGGTAGAAAACAGCGCAGAGACGGGACACGAAGAAGGGAAGAGAAGAAGAGTCCCTTCGTGAGAGAAACCTGAAGTTGCTCCAGACAGACAAGGAAGGTGGGTTCGCCGTTCTTCCCTCAGACCTCTACTACAGGAAGGCACAGGAAGCCATGGATGACAACTTTGTCAGGACAAACCTAGTTCCTCATTCACTCAGGAAACGGGCCATTGAACTTTGCGAGAGTGCGAATCTGCCTAGATTGGTAGCCTCAGTGAAGAAAGCAAAAACACTCAGTCTCCAGGTCTTCTTCTCCATTAAAACTCACAAGGAAAGCTCACCGTTCCGTGCCATCGTGTCAGAGCGGCATACCTGGCAGCAGCCGGTAGGACGTTTCATCCAGAAGGCGCTTTCAGCCTTGGAGATTGAGGATCCGTTCCTTGTGTTCCGCCCGAGCGACGTATCCGACTTCCTCAAGGGTTTAAGCCCAGGATCGCGTTGCGTCTTCTCACTTGATGTCAAGGACCTGTATTATTCCCTGCCACAAGACGAGCTCATCGAAGTTGTTAGTGAAGGAATCGACCGTTACGGAACCGTTCGGTTTCAAAATGAAGTTGGAGTTGATGTCTCCACCTTCCTAGCAGTCCTCAGACTGTACCTTCAATCAACTACGGTCGAGTTTTTGGGAGGAGTGTACTTGCAAAGAGCCGGAGTTTGCATTGGTTCATGTGTTGCCCCCGTGCTCAGCAACTTGCTGCTGGCGAGATACGACAGGCGGCTTGAACGTGCCCTCCGCGATATGGGAGTCCCCAGGGTTTTCCGGTTCGTTGACGACTACTTGATCATCTTTGACACTGACAACGTGGCCGTGGACGAGCGCACAGAACACATAACTCGCATCTTCCAGCGCACCCTCTCACCTTTCACACTCACGAGGGAGTTACCAGTGGAACATCGACTCAGATTCCTAGACCTTGAGCTCGCCATCGAGCCTGACCACCTGTGCTGGACATACGCCCCACGCTCTAAGAAGGGCCTTTTGCCGTTTTCGTCGGCCCACTCCAAGCTGGTCAAACGCAGTATTGCACTATCGGCAATGGAAAATGCCGTGAAACGCTCATGCCCGCATCAAGTTCAGCGGAGCCTCTTGTCACAAGTTTTGAGGCTTAAAACCGCGGGCTTTCCAGTTCAGCTGATAAGAGGCTTAGCTGAGGTCCTCCTCGGGAAGTTGCACAAGAAACACGAAGAGGCTCCCAGGCATGATCGCTCGTCCAGGATAGCGGCCATTCCATATATCCACGCAGTTTCCCACAACATAAAGAAAGTTGCCCAGCGTGCCGGCGTTAGCGTTGTATTCACTGCACCTAACAAGTTAGGCGGGCTGTGTCGACGCGTCAACAGTGAAGAAGCCGCTGCTTCCGGATGCAACAAAAAGCATGTAAGGCCTTTCGTCCAGTGCAAGTGTAATGTTATTTATGACATTCCTCTGACGTGCGGAAAGTCATATGTGGGACAGACAGGACGGTGTCTGAATGACAGGCTGCGCGAACACTCATCCTCCCTGCAGACTCACACAGGCAGCAACCTGGCCATGCACTGTCGCGATTGCGGATGCCGACCTCGTTTGGAAGACACACGTGTACTTAGGAGCTACTCCGACAGGCTCGCCAGGGAAATTTACGAAGGAGCACAAATTCATAATAGAGGTGAAAAATGTGTCAGCAAGCCATCAGTGGACCTATTGAACAAAGAGATTAGTTATCTTCTAGCGTGTTCCTGATTGTCCTCCTTTCCTTCTCTCCTTTTCGGTTTTGCCCCCTTTGGGGAATAAAGGGCGACCCGCATACGACGTTTTCTCGACTCAAGAACGCCGAGCGCTCGGCATTTTTACGTTCAGCTCCACGAACAATAGCCGTCGAGCGGGGACGCCGACATCTGAGGCGAACAGATCGGAGCGGCAAGCGCAGGAAGCGACGTGTCGGTCTTGACCAATCGCATGCTTGGCCGGAAACGACGGTCTCCACAGCCGCTCAGCTGTGTGGGCATAGACGGTGTGGTCGCGAAGTACGCCCAAGTGGAAGACGGAATGAAGTGGACCAGGCAGAATTGGCAAGAAATGAAAATGAATGTGGACACGGGAGCGACAAAACGCATACCATCCCACTTGCTAGCCATTGTTCGATTGTCGTTTCCCTCTGGCCTAGATATCGCTGCACCCAGTAGAGTGTTCACAACGGTCTCCTTCAATCCTTCTACCGCAACATGTGTCACTTTTAGAGAAGAAACAGTTTTTTCTTTATTTTTTAACAGCAACAGCAATTTTCGCCTTTGGTCCATACTGGTAGACTCGGGAGAACAGCGGACGGAAGCGGAAGTACAAGCAAGAGATTTGTTGATGGTTGGCGCGCCTTGGTTATTGCCTTTGGTTACGAGATATTGTATTTACACAAAGTTATGCTGCATGTTTTTCAAGTGATATCTGTCGAGTATGTTATGCCAGCCTATAATAGCTCTTACTCATGACGAGAAATGCCGCCAGGGGCCTCGGGTACAAACTTTGCGCCGGCTCCTAAGCTGCGCCGAGAAAACGCCGTTTGCGGGTGGGCCCGACGTTTCTCCATCGGGAGTGACGTCACGACCTCAAAGCTCGGCGTATCTGCGTCGAGAAAACGTCGTATGCGGTTCCCGCTTAAAGCTTCAGTTGCTAGTCAGCGCTCTGTGTGTGCACTTGTTTCTTCTTCGTGTCCCGTCTCTGCGCTGTTTTCTACCTAGTTATGTACCAACTTGCCCAAATCTCCGCCTTAACTCAGCTTATATAGAGGTGAGTGCGGGTAAGCAAACTTGGACCCGCACCCGCACAGTACCCGCGCGTGTGTGACCCTCACTCGCGCCCGCAAGAATTTAATCTGGACGACCCGCACCCGCAGTGCTGTCTGTATGCGCGCATTCGGACCCGCAGAGGGAAGTGTCCCTCGTCCACTTTACTGCTGTTTCTATTTGAAAACAATGGGAATTTGGAGTGTTAGCTACGTGTCTCGGACGGCTTCAATCATATGCCAATAAAACTGCAATTCAACAAAGAGCCATATATGTCTGCATTAATATTCGAACTCGCCCGCCAGGTCTTGCCTGCTGCAGTCTGGCACATGGATTTATACGGCCAACGACATAGGACACTGCTGAGCTCGCGTGTGACACAGAGGGATCACTTAGTTGGCCATGAAGTGCGGGTAATGCGGGTACACCCGCATTTTACCCGCTACCCGCAGCGATCGCGAATTCCTGCCGCAAATCATGACGATGTGCGGGTAACTGTGGGTACCCGCGGGTATACCCGCACCCGCGCTCAGCTCTACATGGACACATTTACTGTGTCGCAGCTGCCGAGTATTCTGGAGCGCCTCTGGTTTATAAACAGCTGCTAACGCTTCACCACAACGCTTTCTTTAACTGTGGGTTGCGGCTTGTGATGTGATGTGATGTGATAGAAAAAGAAAAAAAGTGGGCTCGCTGCTTGCTTCTGCGCTGTTACGCTGAATTGCGCAATGGCAGGCGACATTACGACGCCACTCCGGGGGTCGGACGCTGCAGGGCGTCTCCCTTTCTCATTCGCACTTTCCGGCAGGGAACGGTACCGGTAATGGTAACGGAAACGGTATATTACCGAAATTGGAGATGGAAACGATAACGGAAGCGTAGATACATGATGACGATGATATGGGGATGACTTCCGCTCATTGAGCAGAATGCTACCCCATTGCTATTGGGGAAAAATGAGAGGATGGTGATGAGGATGACGCTGACGACGCTGACGGGGTCTTAGAGGGAGTCGATCAGGCCGGTAGTTTCAAGGAATTTGGTAAAGGGTCGCAAGACGGACATCTGCTTTCGTTTGTCCCATGGTCCCGAAATGAGTCTGAGGTCAAGGGGTCGGCTGTCAATCCGCGCAAAGTCGTTTGCCAACAAGTGACGCTCCCTCCTGTAAGTGGCACATGCGATGATCACATGGTCCGCGGTCGCTGGCACACCACACTCCGGGCACACGGGGCTACCGGCGCACCCTATCTTGTAACGGTAGCTTGGAACCGTCTGGTAGCTGCACGCTTTCGTGTGCATAGCGAATGAGAGGTGGAGTGTGGACCCGCACAGTTAGCGCACTTCGGTTGACGTCACGATGTGGTAGCGGAGACGCATACCACGGTCCTCCATTACCGGAAACAGAAGCGGAAACGTAAATTATCGTCCGATATTGAATCCGGGTAACGGCTATTCCTGTTGCGCGATGACATTTGAGCACGAGGATGAAAGCTTGCGATTTCTATATCCTTTTCTTTTTTTTTTACTTTTTTTATTTCACCGTGGCTATGGCAGTATTGCTTACTACTGAGCAGGGTGTCGAACCGAAACGTTTTTCGCTCCGGTTTTCGTTCCTGTTGTATCATAAACGGTCGGGTACCGGTTCTGCTCCGGAGCAAAAAAATAACGGTTCATACTGGTTTTAACCGGTTCCGCTTCTGGTGGGCATATTCATTCCCAGAACAAAAATCAATGTCGCTAAATGTAAACACATCTATTCCGCATACATGGTATTTAATATTAATAGGCAGCTGTGAAATTGGTAGCTCCTGGTTCCTGTAGTTGACTGTCTGTTCAAATAAGCTTTCTCCTTTCTTGAAGCGCATGATACAGACGGACTTGTTTGTCGTAGTGTCATATGTAAAGTGCTTTCTTTGCGTCCCATGCGAGTGTCTGTTGCTGCTGCCTAGTCAGCAAGCACCACCGCACGAGTATGACGCAAATCGAGGAACACCTTCACTCACAAACGCGCTCGACGACTCCGTTTTCTTTTCTTCGTGTCCTGTCCACAAAAGAGGCGCCACTTCGCACGCGCTTGCCCTCGCGGATACCTAAATGTATTCAACTTCGCTGCTCTCAGACAAGGGACGCGTTGCGCAACATTACCGATAGAGAAGCCGTTACGCAGCCCCATTGGGTCGTTGCGTAGTTGAGGAGACTTTGGGCGGATAAAATTAAAAGGAACACTGCGGCACATTGGTAGAGAGTCATAACCGGTCACATACATCTCTAAGTCTATATGCGCAAACGATAAAACGTTACAAAGGGAGCCTAAGGGTCATAGTATACCGACACACATTCCACCGTAACCGTAACCCTCGTAAAGTATCCATGACATGACTTCAGAGCACACGACGTCAGTTTCATTCGCCTATTCGTAGTCCAAACCGACGAAGTTTTTTCTTGGACCGAAAACCGTTAAATAAATTTTTCGGTTTCCCTCCTGAGCGAAAAAAACGTATACGGTTTCGAATCCGTTCCGGTTCGCACCAAAATAGCGTGTTTTTTTTTTTTCGGTTTTCGGTTCCGGTTCGCTCCGACACCCCGCTACTGAGTGCGTCCGCCTATGAATGCGACATTGGATGCAGGGCACGCCCATCTTGAGTTGCTGGACTCAGAGTGACTGAAGACAGAAAACGGACTGAAGACATGTTCCCACCTTTTTTGTTTTTATGTTGGATGATGTGCGCATCCCAACGACGTAAAATTACCTGTGCAGTGTGCACGTGTGACACCGAAGCAGCACTTTTGCAAAACAGGGTGCTGACAGAGCCGTGCGGGCTGTTGTCCTGGAGCTCTGTAATAGCCGTTCCATTAGCGGAAGCAGTAACGGAAACGTAACGAAAACAAAATTGAAAGGCTGGTATCAAAAACGAATAACGGAAACGAAAATATAGCAGTAACGAAAATAGAAACGGTAGCGAAAATACGACCGCTACCCTTCCCTGCTTTCTGGTTCATTCCACAAAGGTTGGGCGCGCGCACGCAGAGTACGGAAGAGTTCTCTTCTCTTGGTTTGTGCTTCCTACGTAAGGTGCGGCAATGTCGAAAACAACGGCTTCACGTCTGAGCCATTTGGCAGCCGAGTTCAAAGGCACATTCAATACGGACGGATCCGTCTTGTTTTGCCTGGCATGCGAGAAAGCTGTAAACGCTGAGAGACGTTTTCTCGTTCATCAGCACTTGAAGACAGCGACGCACCAAGAGGCCAGCCAACGAAAGTCAGGTTGCATAACCAACTTATGGACCAGAGTGCACATTCTACGTACAAATGTTTTGATTTTGCGATGGACCTTTGTAGGGCCAGGGGCGGATCCAGGGGGGGGGCCCTGCCCCCCCCCGCCCGAGACATACCTCTACCCCCCATTCCGGCAGATTGTCCTGCCGCACGCTCCGTTTTCCGCACACGCCGCACGGTGGCGTTCCTCTACAGCTTGCTGAGCTTCGCAACATGTAGATCATAAATAAAATTCTTTTGTGAAATGAAAGCGCAGCAGCTCGCCGTCTTACATGGCGACCCCCCCCCCCCCCCCCCCCCCCCGAGGATCTTCCCTGAGTCCGCAACTGGTAGGGCATCCTGTGCTGCAAATATTCCCTTTTGGGAGCTGGAAAATGCTGAGCTACGGGTATTTCGTGAGAGGTACACAGGTCGGCAAATCCCTCAAAAGTCGACTATACGGAAAGGCTACCTGCATGCATGCTACCCTACAAAACATCCATGAATGTCACGGAAAGTGTGGATATCCATAGACGAAACAACAGACGCTTCAGGACGCTGCGTAGCCTCTGTTGTCGTCGAACCACTTGGGCTGGACACATGTGAAAAGAGCTACCTACTGACAGTCGAGGAGCTTCCAAAGGTCAATCATTCGACAGTGGCACAGCTCTTCGTAGACTGTGTCCAGATGCTCAACGGGTATGTGGATGCAAATGACGTGCTACTTTCTGTTACGGACGCAGCTCCTTACATGCTTAAGGCTGGTGCCGCTCATCGTGTCATATACCTAAGGCTCCGTGCGCTAGTGTTTCGAGGAGGCTAAGACAGCGCCCCAGGACACCCAAGCGGCGAGGAGATGCGAAACGGCACTGGAGGCGAATGCGCTCTCTCTTTCCTGCCGTATGCAGCAGCTGATGATTTTTTTCGACTTTTGCAATGACCAGTACGTTTCGGGTACCCATAATCCGCATGGCTGGTATTGCTGCGCCTTTGCATATCCGAGAACCAAGGGAAGTATGATGTTTTATCGTTTCTCTGCCCGGCTGTACAAGCGCGGCCGCAGCCAACGCTGGATACACGTCATTTGGAGCGACAACGAAGTATGACCTATCCAGCAAATTCTACTCATGTGATACATGCGTCCTGTTCTACAGTAAATGTGGACCTCTTCATTTCTGCAGTCTGCATATCGTTTATTTTAATGCGTTGTATCAAAAGCATCGATGTAAAACTTCTGTACACACGTCATCTGCTGTGCATAATGTTTGCACACCAGTTTCATCGTATAGCAGAAAATAACTGGTGCTGAAAACAATAAGGCTTCTTTTAGTTCCTTTCGAGATTGGGATTGATACCCGCCACTGTGGCAAATCGGTGGCATACGCAAATTCGTGCAGATTCAGGAATATCGCCAGTGCAGCACCGCTCCCGCTTTACACTCACAGTGTCCCTTCATGAGTTTGTGGTTTTCGGCATTTACTTTCAAGCCAATTCAGGGTGTGTTTATCCACATTTATATGGTTTATTAAAAATCGGATTCTTTCTGCAGCTATGTTCCGTCGGGACGAACGGGATGTCCGAATGCGAGCGTCGATTTAATTGCACGCGAAGCAATGGCTATTTTGTGAGTGAGGGAAACAACCAACTAGCAAAAGTTTAATACTAAATGAACAATGCTGTTTATAGTCAGTACAAAACAGGCAAATATCTTTTGTTGTAATAAATGCAAGGGTATATGATCATACTCACGTCCGCATAGCGGTCCGCTTTCTCGGAATATGCCGAACTTAAAATAATAATATCAATAATAATAATAATAATAATAATTCGGGGTGTGTTTTTCGACATTTTTCGGAAAATACCAAAAAACCACAAAACCTACGTCTGAGATATGCATGAAGCTGGAACGGGAAGAAGAGTTGAGAAAAGGCATGTTGCTATTACCGCGCTCTTCCCCAACGGGTGTTCGAAGACATTTCCCACTTCAGAAACGTGTCCGGACTCATAAAGCTTTCCTTGCTCAAAAGTTGTACCGCTGTGCATACCTGGCTTCTTTAGGAGGTCGCAAGTCGCATCTGAGTTTGATGGTAGCTGCTGCGTTCGCCACTGCGCAACACGCGACAGCAGCCAGCGCTCAGTTCAGTCATACCGATTTTCTGCACAAGAGACCGTATGCAAAACCTAGCGCCATCTCGTAGCACTTCCGGGAACCTACCGGCGTTCCGCCATGTCTGAGGCGTCCTCCCCGGCACGAGCAATGCAAACGGCTGTCATATAACAGCTCTTTCACATGTCCTGCTTCTCACATATGCTGGCTCACTGTCTTATTTGTGTGATGAGACGCGGGTTTCAAAGGGGATGTAAACCAGGTAAGAGAGCCTCAAATGTCTGTATCCCTCATTGCACTGAAAGCATGGAGCGCTGTGACATAGGTTGGGCAAGAACATTACGTTAACCTAGTGCAACGATGCTTTGTTATCCCATCCCAAGAGAAATTTATACAGTTTAGTAGAGCTCATTTGAGAAGTTGGTAACTTTATACAGTAGAAACATTTGGTATAAAATAAAAGCTTAGTACGATTGTAGTTGTTGCTACGAAATCCGCTGTGATGCTCACCGTTAAGCACTGGTATAAAATGAGGTCTTTCTCAGCTCGGTGAATCTGAGTTTTCGTTATTTGAGCATCTCCACATAATTGTCACGTTTGGTTGCACTGCATTTCACGTGACTGTTTACCAGACAGATAGTCCTCCTTAGATGGGCCCCTCAGACGGTGCACTCTGACTGTTTCGATCATTTAGTGCGAGGACACTTCATGCTCGCCTTACAGTCACCTTCAACAGCTTCCCTGAGACAGATATGACTGCTAGCCATCAAGAAAAAAGATGAAGTTCAATGCTGGCACAGCAAATGTGTGTTCACGGCTCTTGAAAGAGACTGATTTTGACGCAAACGTGCCAAATAGAAGACGAGACATCTATGAATTTGCTGTGCCATCAGTCTTCACATTCAAGAAGAAGAAGAAGCTAGAGAGAAAAGTACCAAGGGAACGCGTAGTGATGCAAAACTATCGATCAGTCACCGATAGTATCCAGAAACATAGATAGCTTTAGGATAATTGACCATCGATACTCCACAACCGTACTAAGCTTTTATTTTGTGCCAAATGTTTATGCCGTATACAGTGCAGTAAATAGTTCTTAAATGGACCGTACTGAACTGTCTAAATATGTCATAGGATGGCATTAAAGAGCAGGTTTGCACTAGGTTAACGTAAGTCTCTCTCCCAAAATCGAAATGACAGCGCTCCAATGCAACAAGGAATCCAGAAGCACTCTTACCTTGCTTGCATTCTCTTTTGAACCCCTCGTCTCACCATGTGAATAACATAGTGAAACAGCACATGTGTGAGGCAAGACGCGCGATAGAACAGATGGACGTGAGTCGTGTGTATGACTCGGGTCGGGGAGAGAGCCTCAGACATGGCGGAATTCCGAAGGTTTCCGTGCGCGCTACGAGAGGGCGCTGCGTTTTGCATATCGTCTAGTGGCGTGCGTGTCAAATTTTCGCCGCGCCCTCTGGTTAGCGCACGGAGCCTATACAATAGGGGGGGAGGTATGTATAAAAAAATAGGAGGGAACGGTTAGCCTGCGCTACGGCGGCTTGCTATTCCCAGGAAAGAAAGAGAAAAAAGAGACAAACAAAAAGAAAAACAATCAAACAAAAACGCAGATACAATACAATACAATAGGCTTTCGTGCCATACACTTGGCATCACTTTTCACGAAGCGAGAATCTTGCTGTGCATATTTTGAGCATATTTGACCTTTTTTTTAATATTTGCATGCATATTTTGGAAGATTTTGTGCATAAAGTCCCGGGGCATAATAATAAGTAATCGGTGGTCACTTTCACAAATTACTCCAGCAGCCAGTTTGAAACGGAAAGCTTCGGCAGTGGCGACGATGTCATCTTCGTGCATGTGCCGCCACTGCCGAAGCTTTTAGTTATAAACTGGCCGCTTGAGGAATTTGTGGAAGTGACCACCGATTGCTTATCATGAATTACAATGCACCTTGCATAATTACACCCACACGTGCAGATTTTAGGGTGAAAACCGGTGGGAGGGCCTAAACTGGAGATCCACCCATATGTCATCATAAGACACGAAATATATCACTACAGTAAGACACGGTTCTACATCAAAACCGCGAGTCAAAAATCGCGACACGTCAATATCGCGACACGTCAGAATCACGACACGCGGCAGTGTACGGACATCTCGGACATTTTAGAGTTTTTTTCTTGGGTCTTTCTGTACTTTATCTTGTTTTTCTAGTGCATCCTGGGCCATCAATGGGATTTAATTACCTCTCTGTTCTCTGTCATGCAACCTGCGAGGATAGTGCCTCCTTGGCAAACTTGTCTCGGTGGGACAATGTAAATCCCCGAATTTTTATTACCATGTAATTAACTCCCTGTTGGGCTGTGTGCTGCCCGTCGGGAGAGCGCTAAAGACAGGCTGTAGAAGGCTTTTTTTCTTTCGGAATTATTTTTCGCGTTTTTGCGCGCCTCTTCGTTAAGAGCACCAGTCGAAATCACTGCGCCATAGGTTTCCACGCGAAAAACGAAAAAAGAAAGAGAAATGAAAAATCTTCTACAGTAAAGGCCTAAAGGGTAGCTGCACTTGGTCCACTGTTCTCACTTTTCGTCAGAGCATCTTCGCCAGCACGTAGCAAAGTACATTCCAACCTCTAACTAGGACACGTCATGACCAAGAGGCTGTGATCACTTGTGGGGTAGTGACCCCAGATTTGAAACCGGTCGCTGAATACAATTTGGGCTGTCGTTCCAAAGAAGTTCCGTTGCCTGAAGCATGATTACAGGGTCCGTCTAAAGGTCACTACGTCATTCTGGCGGGTTGGTCTCATTGGCCAGGGCCGTAGTACAGGGCGAAAAAAGAGGGATGCATCGGATCCGTAACAATATTAGATCATTCCGATGGGAGTTTTAGCTGCACAAGCCATGCCGACATTTCTCCTAAGCAACAAGAATCGTCCGCTTCTGTCGCACAACGACTTCTTGTACAGAAAAAACAAGCTCTTTGGAAACCGCCAACACTGGAGGTGCATACTCTCGGAGAAAAGGAAATGGCCAGGAAAGGCAAAGACGGTGAATAGTGTACTTATTTCCGAGACGACTCACAGCCACGTTCCGGATGCCGCTGCGTCTGAAGTCAGGTAAGCTTGCAACATCTACACTGTAGAAATTCCGCTGATATCAAATGACAGGTTTTAGCGACCCCCAGTTGTTCTAATGCTGCAGATATAATTTTAATACCATCATACAGCTGGCGCCTTTAGTTGTTCAGAGACAATCTAGCATGACCGGTTGATAGCTGACAATGACTGGTTGATAGCGAAACGAAGCTATGAAATATGAAAATGATAGCGAGGGGATTGAGGTCAGTTGAGATCATGTATTGCTATCTACTTTTCAGGAAGACTCTCAATGCTGTTAAGGAAGTAAGCGTCAGGTCCCAGATGCCAACTCAAGCTGTCATATCTGAAGTGGTATGCAGCACGCCATAAGCTGTTGTAGGAATCCTCCCGTGCCTCTCGCTGATGAAAAGGACAGTTGAGCGGAGGAGAGCAAGCGCTTCCCCACCAGTTACGAATTCCCTGCGCGGCTTAACGAATGACGGCACCTTCGCGACGACAGGAGCGGGACAACCGTTTCTGCTGCACGACAACATGGTTGACGGTCATCGGGTTCTTATATTTTCCTCGCAGCGTAATCTGCAGCTACTGATAGCGTCCTCGATAAACTGCACTGGGGCGCACTGAACGTCTTCGATTAAAGGAGTGCACCCGTTCAGTGCAGCACTGAGTTGCCCCGAACCCACACCGAGAGAATCGGCCGAGCGCCAGAGTGCAATCTCAAGAAGCATCGCGATTGCCGGAAGCACGGAGGAAGGCGGAAGCGGCAAGTAGCCAGGTGTAGCCGGACAAGTAGCAGTCAGACAGTCATCGTCAGCATGCCATTCGATCGGTGCCGCTCTCCAGGTGCCTCTCGCTGCGGGTCGCGCAGTCTACGAGCCACAACGAGAACAGACCTCTAGGTGGCGCACGCTAGTATCCATCAGATCCACCAGTGCTGTGCAGTTTCATGTTCGATAATGCCTCCGCCCAGGGCACCGCCAGTGTAGAGCGCCACGCACCACGGTGATTTTGGGGGAATTCCGGAGCAAGTTTATCGAGGACGCTATGAGTGAGTGTGAACACTGGTACTGCGATGGGACTTTCAAGACCGTGCCCTTGCTATTTGAGCAGCTGTGTACGGTGCACGGTGTGCAGCACAGTGAAGTGATCCCTTCTGCATATACCCTGATGGAGAAGCGCAACACGGCATCATACCAAATGGCGTTTTCTGCCTTGAACTCCCTGCAACCATCATTCCCAAGCACGATGCTGCGCGGATGTTTTTCTCTTTTTTTTTTCATTTCTCGCAATGTATATGGCGGTGCATTCAAGGAACCGGCCTTCAAGAGAGATACGCTCGGGACCCGAGTTTCGCCCTACACATCCTCTACCTTGGTGCGCTAGCCTACGTGCGTGTGGTCGACGTAGCCTCGTCGTTCGAGGCTGTCCTGGAGTCGGACTTCTACGTTCAGAACGAGCCTGATCTTGTGGAGCTCATAAATTATTTTGAAGACACATGGATTGGCCGCGCCGACCGTAGAGGCAGGCGCCGCGAGCCACTTTTCCCTCATTCGTCGTGGAACTGCTACGAATCTGTGGTGAGTGACATTCCGCGCACAAACAACTCCGTGGAAGGATGGCACTCAGGTTTCGCCAACCTCATCGGGTGCTCTCATCCTAACATATGGGAATTCACAAAATGCTTGAAGAATGAGCAGTGCCTCACCGAGGTGAGAGTGGAGGAACATTTGAGTGGTGCTCCGCCGACGCCCAGCAAGAAAGTCTACCGTGACACGGCTTTACGTGTGAGTAGGATCGCCGAGGAATATGAGTTGGAGTTGGAATTAAAAATATGGAGATGGGTAGCTCCTACAAAATACAAGAAGCGGCTACTCCAAAAACACTTGAAGGTAAAAAGAAGAAAAAAAAGCAAGACTAAAAAGTTAGAGGCGCTGCAATGTCTACAAGAAATGTCATTAAAGCAGCTGCCGCACGCTGTTTAAGATCCCTCGGCCAGTCTTTCCAACGCGGCTCTGAGGTCATTACGTTGGACATTGTATCTGGAGCAGTTAATTCATATATGTTCAGTGTTCTCCACTTCATCACACATGAGGCAGTTCGGCGAGTTTACCTTCCCCATCTTGAACAACAGGGCACGGCTGAGAGGGACGTCTAGTCGAAGGCGGTGCACTAATGATTCAATGGCGCGCGGCGTGCGACTCGGACTAGCAAGCTAGACTCCGCATCAACCAACCACGTACGTCTGCAGGCGTCGTGACGTATGGTACGAAGCATTATCTTGGCGTCCGACGCCGTGAAGTATAAAGGGGTCTTGCTCGTTTTAGGTTTGTCCTTACAGCCAAAGTATCGGCAGTTTCATTTCCGGGAATGCCTACGCGAGCTACGTGAGGATCCATTGCATAACGATGTCATGCCCTCTTGAAACAGCTGAGTGATACTCGCATACGACGTCTTGGGCAATAGGTGCTAGACTGCGGCCGGGAGGAAGGCAGTGCGAATTCCAAGCAAGCTTGCCCGCGAATCAGTGAGTATCACACACGAGAGGCCAGTTGGAGAAGAAGCAACGTGACGAAGCGTCAGTAGAATGCCGCGAAGCTCCACAGAGGACGATGGCATTTGATGGGACAAGCGAGCTGGCACTCAGTTGAACATGTTCCTGTGGCATGACGGCAGCACAAGTAGATACCGCGTTCAGAGTGGATCCATCTGTATAATAGCTCGGTGCGGCATTATTGCAGGATGTATGCTTGACGATTTCGTCTTAAGTATGGACCGAACCAATGGGTGACGACGATGTTTCGTTACCAAGCGGGCGCCGGGATTCCTGAATCCTAAGTATTGGGAAAGGTGGTTCCCGCGCTTCTGCCAATGCTGTGACATTCGAGGTGGCTCGACAGGAACACCTCGAGGAACACCTAAGCACACTTTCACGCTCCTTGCCTGGACACTTTGTAGGGCTGACTCAGACGTCGGGCAGATACTGTTAAGGACAGGCGCATGGTATGCCAACATCTGTCGGACAAGGGAAGAACGTAGGCCGGCCGTAGGACACATGTGGCGAATTGTGAAAGGCTTAGGAGCACCGGTGAGTCAGCTTTTTCCATTCCGCGCTCTTACCGTGCATCATGGTACGTCAGAAACAGCTGCTGGAGAAGAATTTTTTGCGTTACTCCTAAAACCATCGACTGCGTCCTTAACTTCTGGGTACCAGGTGTCAACGCAAGAGGCACTTTGCGCTGTCGACTTAAACCACAATGCTGAAGTTCCTGCGATGGATCTCGACTACACCCCTCAGGAGGAACAGCCATTCAAGCGTGCAATCGCCGGTCGTCCCCGGGCCCGGATGGTGTATCGTACCAAATGATAATGCGTCTTGGCCATGTGGCTCGGCCATGTATTGCTTCGGTTGATGAATGACCAATGGCAAACGGGAACTACCCCTGAGGGCTGGAAGGTATCGCGAGCAATACCTGTTCTGAAGCCGGGGAAAGCACTAAGTCAAATAGACTCGTTTCGCCCAATAAGCTTGACAAGCTGCTTGTGCAAGATTATGGAACGTATTATCTTCTCTCGGATTGAGTGGTATTTGGAATCTCGCAATCGTCTGCCGAAAGAGATGGCGGGGTTTCGAAGAGGAAGGTGTACAATGGATTGCGTACTGGACCTAGTATCAACAGTTGAACAGGAGCGATCGGGTGGACGATCCACTGCAGCTGTGTTCCTTGACATCAGAAGGGCGTATGACACTGCAAGTCACCCTCGTGTTCTGCATGGCCTCTATTCCCTCGGCATAAGGGGGGCGAGCGCTGAGGTGGATTGCTAACTATTTAAGTGGCCGGGGGGTGTTCATGCGTACCAGCACCGGGGATGCACAGAAGCACTCAGTGACCGCAGGAGTGCCGCAGGGAGCAGTACTCAGTTCCATGCTTTTTAATGCTCCCGTCCCTGTTACCACGAGGTGTACGTCTGAGTATGTATGCCGATGACTTATGTCTGTATTCCGGACAACAGTGGCCAGCGCTTCGTACACGTCTTCAGGAGGCACTAGACAAGGTTACCATCTTCTTGTCTCAACGGAGCATGGATGTGTCGTTAGAGAAAACAGTAGTGATGCCGTTCACGAGGAAACGTTTACCGAGCTTTCAGCTTCAAGTCAATGGTCAACAACTCCGAAGAGTAACACATCACAGGTTCCTTGAGGTCATCGTGAACAGATCTCTGTCCTGGTCAGCCGAAGTTCAACGCATAAAGAAGAAAGCTACATCCGTCGTTAATCTTATGCGCTACATCGCAGGCAGTCGATGGGGAGCGTCTCCGACGTCTATGCTCGGTCTGCATCACTCACTAATTCGTCAGATGTTGGCGTACTCCCTGCCACTTCTACAAGGCCTGTGTCCCACCTCAGAATCCATCCTCAAGAGTGTGGTCGCCAGGAGCCTAAAAGTGTGCTTGGTCGGATCGGTCAGCTTCTAACCAGCTCACAGTTGCAGAAGCGAAGGAACCTTCGGTACCAGCTCTAAGAGTTCAGGAATCACTTCGTCATTTCATCCGACTGTCAACGCAGCATCGTCGGCACTACCTTGTTGAACAATTGATAAGAGAGATAATTCCACTTTTCACCATTCCATTCTGTCATACCGAGGCATGTCACCATCATATAAACGCATTCCAGCATCGCCTTTGCTGCCTTTGCCGTGGTGGGGTGTTGTCCCTCTCAGAGTCAATACAGAAGTTTCAGGCCTTTCGTCGAAGAAGTCCTCACCTCCTTGCATGCAGCGACATCTGAGCTTGGAACTGATCCAACGTCTGGATGATCGCACGGCGGTATATGCGGATGGCTTCACAATACCTACAGGATCCGCCTGTGTCTTCGTTGTACCAGCGTCGAATACTGCGCGCAGTGCTCGACTATCGCATCGAACTTCATCGACAGCAGCAGAGCTACACACTCTGCTTCTAGCCATAGAGCATATCTCGTGCGCGCCTTCCCAGGGAAAATATGTTATTTTTTTGTGATTCTAAAGCCGCTTTACAGACCCTTATGACACCGGGTACACACCACCTCTCAGCTCCTGTACTTAATGACATACTAGTAGCGCACCAAAAAGCAGTGACCGCTGGCCATGACGTGATTTTCCGGTGGATACCTGGCCATTGTGGGATCACCGGACATGACGCGGCCGATCACAACGCCGGGAAAGCACATGGAAATAGTACATTCCGTAGTGTTTACTTCACGAAGGCGGACGCCAAGAGTGCCTAAAAGTTTCTGAGCCATAAGCTATCAAAAGATCAATGGTTTTGTGGCGAGGCTGGATCTTCCCTTCTGCACCGGGTTGACCCCGAACTAGCCCTGGTCCTCCCAACATCCATGCCACGGCAGTTTACGTCATTGTTTCACAGGCTCCGGCTCAATGTACCATACAGTGCAAGACTCCTGTACAGGCTTGGGAAGGCTGACTCTCCTAATCGTCTAGTCTGTGGCTCTATCGAAGACGTCGAACATGCATATTATAGTTATGTGCCCAAGATACTCTGAGTGTCGCGACAGACTTGTAGCCGCGTTGGGCCGGGTTGATTCGGAGTGCAGAAGGTGCAGGGCCTATGGCCAACGAGCACTCAAGTGCCAGCTTTGCGAGCAGTTACACAGTTTTTAAGGGACATCAAGCTGTTAGACGGGCTATGAACCTGACTGTGGCGTTCGTCGCCGCTTCGCGACATCTCCAATGGGTGTGGGTGGATGTGTCTGGCATTCCTTTCCTTAGGGGATCTGGGGAAGCCGGCCCTCGTGATGAGGGCTACAATCCCGATGTTTTTTCTTTCAATCATCATCATCATCAATATGAGAATCGTGACATCATGGATTACTTGAGAGGTATAGCCTACAACTTTCAGATGCAGGCTCTGTAATATACGTCAGTTGTTTGTTGGTACCCATTAAAATTGATCACGTACAGCACCGAGATTTCAGTCTCCTCGTCAATTTGCAGTTCCAAAAATGAAAATGGGATCAGGGACGATGAAGGTATAAGGCGGTGTAATATACGAGAGTTTTTGGGATTGAAGTGGCTTCATTTATTCCTGTAATTTGAATTTGACGATACCCAAATCCACCCTGAACAACAACCTGCCTGCACAAGCGGCCTTCCTGTGCCACTCACCGATTTTTTCTTAACGGGGGTCCCAGTGAAAATAGGTCAGGGGTTAAAATAAAGACTAAGTGCTCTATGCGAATGAAAGGCTGCACATTGTTCACAGTTGTGTGAACCATCCAAAAATATTTTTTTCGTCGAACCTAATCAATTAATTAGTGATAATTAATATTCTAATTTTAAATTCTAGTTTTTCTAAGGAAAAGCCGTCTGAGGAGGGGAGCGCTCTTTGTTCCGCGGGGATTCTGCAACCCGACATTGAACTCTGGAAAAACTAACTAATTGACTAACTAAAACCGACTAATTGGCACCAGGGCACTAGAACCAATAATTAACAAATAAGGAAAATAATTATCATTAATTAATTGATTAGATACGACGACAAAATATTTTTGGATGGTTCACACAACTGTGAACAATATACAGCTGGTTTCATTCGCATAGAGCACTTCGTCTTTTTTTTGACCCCTGGTCTATTTTCACTGGGACACCCTGCATATGGCTTAGTCGCGATTTTTACGTGTCGCGATTTTTGACTGGCGGTGATGACGGTGGCGATTTTTGAATCGCGTATTTGACGGGACACCGTAAGACACGGAAATGAAATCAAGAGATGTTAACAAATAATTCCACTTTATTTAAGGCACCGAAGAAAACGTAGGTCACAATGGAAATAGGCTATCACAGAAAGGAATGTAGTGATACATGTAACATGCGCGACCGAACATAACCACATGGGCACACTTTGCGATATATATACATGGAGCCTGAAGCAAACAAGTAAGACACTGTATGTTTAACAAATCTAGACAAATTTGTACATATATAAACAAATATAACATGAAGTCACTTGTGCATATAACATCTGTGATCTACCATATTCACACAGGCACTTTGTAGCATAAAAATATAACGTAAAAAATAGCCAGATAGGAACATCTACACTGACCTTGTGTACCACTAGCTCCTGTGGGGAGTTTTTATGAAGGCGACCGAGCATCTCACCTCACTGCCTGCACAAAGCATCCCGCTGGGGCCCAAAAGTGCCCCATTTTGAGGTTTAAACGTCTTCAACAATGCCCATAGAATGTTTGACTAGGTTGATACGGCGTGGTAGACTTGCTAGCCTCTCCTTAAAATGTGCTTTTGATAGTCCCCTTCTTATCCCAGTTAGATTAAGGCAGAGTTAATTCTTCAGAGTTTCTGGCAGAGCCCACAAACCACACTATATATTTGTTTCAGTCAACTATACTGGCAGGTTCCCATCCATTTTCTCAAGCTTTCTTCGAATATCAGCAGGGCGCTCTTTTGCTTCAAAAAATGTTTAAGTAACGAAGTGAGGAGAACACCAGTAGTGGACATATTCCGTCGTTTCTATGTGCCATGCAAATTATTACTTCTCACAGGCTCTTTCTACATGGGTTATTTCACGCAGGATGATTTGCAGTGGCCTCTGAACCATCTCCAGTATTTTAGAAAAAAAAAAAAAAGATCATGTAGAAGTCCTCACTAAAAGTAAGGCTCTGAATGTCACATCATGAAAAATAATGCCGTTTTCCTTTATGCTTTCTCCTGCTTCACCCACTCTACCCCTTTCCTGTTTCCTGTTTTTGTTTGTTTGTTGGTATGTTCTTCTCTTTTTTCTGGCTCTATTTTTTCACCCACAAACGTGTTTTGGAGTAGCCAGTTCTGATTGGGTCGGGACTAACCTCTCCATATTTTTCTTTCTTTTTCAAATCCAGTCCAAAAATAATGTCAGTGATTTTTGGGAAGACTCAAAAGCTGGCAGTAAGAGAGAAAATGTCACGGTTCCCTCATTTATGCCCACCTGCTTTGCCTCACTAACTACACTATGCACTTTTTATATCACTGGAATATGCAATACTGTACACAGTGTAACTTATCTGGATGTTTCCCTCCGTGTGTTTTGCACCACCACTATATAAGAAAATCGTGTCTCGTTTTCATAAGTCAGAGGAATCACATTTGCTTGTCAACACATCGTGCTGCGCTATAATCTGCAATAATCATTTGAACTGCTATTACAAGAAGGAATTAAGGAATCGTTAACACAGATGCTTCAACGGCGGGAAACGTACATAGGAAAAAACGAAAGAGAAAAGAGTCTCACCTATAACAACATGATCTGCTTGTAGATGACCACACATAGCACCAGCCCGGTGGACAATGGGCGTACGCATATGAATTTGCAGCATGGAGATAGTCGGGACAATCACAACTGTTTCGGCAGCGTCCGTGTGCTTGGCCCACTAAATCGTGCGAAGTTGTCTCGTTCGATGCGATTTCTTCCTGCCATACGTTTGACACGAAATAAGTCCGTGAAATTTAAAGTGCCACTACGGACTAAATCTCGTGTCTTCAGAATCCTACCAAAGTTATGTTACTGAAATCTTCTTGTCTCACTTTACAGTCCTGCAAAATATTTTGGCTCTACGTCACGCGAAACTTAGAGAAAATCGATTTTTATTTTTTGAGAACTGTGACGTCATGTTAGGCTCCGACGCCCGGCTCTCATCTGGCAACCTTGTTGCCCTTCGCGTCTTCCGGGGGGCTCACTTTTTGTACTCCGTTAGGGGAGCCCCACGTGACATATCCTCCGACCGCTCCGACATTCGAGAAAACACAAGGAGGGGGGAAGACATCTCTCCCATTTTCCCTTCTTTCGATCAGTGTCACGTGCCTTCTCCAACACGTGACCCGCCCCGGACGCCGGCGTAGTTGCAAGGAGACGAGCGCTTTCTCCAGGACATGACATCACTGCAATTTGTGGGCAAGACATGACGTCACCTGCTCCTCCCGTCATCGAAACTCGTGGAGATCAGCAGATGTTCAAAAGTTGATAGAAATACACAACGCTGGCAAACAGGATTGAAATTTCGCGTATGGAATCCTTGTGCTACGTTCTTTTCATGGACTAGATATGATAAATGCCGTTTTCCGAGTCTGGAGTGTCAGTTTAATGAAGCTGCAGACACCGAGCCCAGTGATGACTTACTTTGCTGTTGGACGATGGGTGGTGGTGCTCCTGAAAGTGCTCGCCGTTGTCGGCCTCACAAAGGTGGGCAACGTCACGGCTAAAGCTCTGGGGGAATGTGCGTCCTGGGCCGACTTCTAAGGGTACTGTGCCGACATATGACTGAAAGTGTCTGCGTAATGTTCCTAGGAAGCGAGATTCCTAGAATCACGAAATGGGCTCTCCAGATGGGCCCATCGAGCAGGCCAGTCGTATACTTCTATGAGAATCTTCTTTGTGTGTGTATGAGCACCCCTGGAGTGACAGCGGCCGTTTGAAAGAATGGACAGCACGACATTGTTTGAACGCCCCCACCCAGAGCTAAGTCAACTGTTGACGAACCAACGTCTAGCACGAAGATATAGTGCGGAGAAAGCTCTCTTTTTAGCAATTTCCCTGTATTCCCGACTCTTCCCAAGGCAGGGAATAGCCGTGGTCTGCGGAGACTAGCAGGGCACATAAACTGAAGCGACAGATGGGAAGAGGGAAGGCGATCACGACTTCACACGAAACCGCCGATTCCAGGAAGCCGTTTCATTACTTTGCCGGCTTTTCCCTAAGCAAGGGATGTGAGTGGCAATGGCGACTGGAGAGTCCATAAAAGGGGAGCAGCTCCATAACCAGGGGGAAAGAGAAGTGAGGGCGGACGACCACGACTCGATCGTCACAGAACCGCCGGGAGCAACAAGTCATCGCTCGCGGACGGGCAACCCTCAACAACTGGTGTCGCAAGGCCCGACACGGACTTCAGACTGTGCAACCTCTCAACAAGCAGCTCGACAGCGTCCATCAACACTGTGCCGTCACAGATTGTGCCCCAAGGACAATGCCCAATTGTGGTGAGCCGGCAGCCTGTGCACACATCTCTTGTTTTAGATTAAATTGTGTGCCCATTATTTACTGGTGTTGGCCTCGTTCCTTCCACAAACTACCCCAAAGGTACCCCTATCTCGTGTGCTGTCGTTCCTACCGGGAGCGGTCATCACATCTGAGGAAAACCCAAGAAAAATCCCAGACAGACATATTTCCGGTCGCTTTTCCTCCCAGTCTCATTTGCCGTTGATATCATACTAACTCTGCTGGTTTTCCATTGTCGAGGTATGTCCATTGGGGAGCACCTTACGTACTAACTGCTACTTGTAAGACGTGTTTATTTTGTGGTCCTAAGCAACTTGCTCGCTGTAGTTCGTTTAACGCGCTATGTCATCGCGACCTGTATCTAATTGGCGTGGGCTTTTTGACCTCCTCCTTTTCTCTATGCATGGTATTCCCGTGGATATGCTACACGTAGCTTGTGCGCCTTTATTCGATTAAGCTACGTAAAAAGCTATCCGTTCCGATTCATTCCAAAATATTTGGTGTTTGCGAACAGTACGAGCCACTTTTTTCCGAGCTTGTGTTTGAGACAAGTTTGTTTCCCAAACAGGTCCCGACAGATCCCAGGTACTTTGAAGGTTCCCGTCTGCCGAACCGAAACTACCAGTGCATCGTCTGCGGCAAGGAGACTAGCGAAAAGGCATCTTTACGCGACCACTATTGCACCCACGCCACGACCTCCAAGTTCAAGTGTCCCGCTTGTCGAAGGCGGTTTAAGTCCTCCTATAAATTCTTGCAACACTACAGGCACTGCCACAAGAGCGAAAAGTTCACGTGCGGCCTGTGTCAATACACTTGTCGCCACAAGCTTACTCTTAAGCGCCACTTGCTACGACATGCAGGGCATGATGGGAAAGAAACGTGCGAGGTCTGCTTTAAGCGAATTGTTTCTGAGCACCTTCCAAGTCACTACCTCATACACACCGGCGAGAAGCCCTTTCAATGTGAAACATGCCATAAACGGTTCAGATCCAGGCATCCCTTTCAGTGTCACGTTAAAAAGGTGCACCTGGGTATGAAGCCAGCGCCCTGCGAGTCTCAACATTGCCCAGTATGTGGAGCGAGGACGACAAGAGCACATTACGAAGCCCATATTAGACGTCACACGGATGAACCGACCGACATTTGCAGTATCTGCAGCAAAAGGTTTTATGAATCATCCATGTACGTGAGGCACATGAAGAGGGTGCACATACGTGAGAAGACGCGTAAGTGTCCCGTTTGCGGTAAGGCGTTTTATGGTCAGAATGATGTGACGCAGCACGTGAAAGTGCACCTGGACGAGATGCCCTTCAAGTGCACAGTGTGCGGAAAGGCCTTCAAGTGGAAACATAAGATCGGAGACCATATGAAGACTCACAGTGAAGAGAGACCTTTCAAGTGCGACCTTTGCGGGGAAGCCTTCAAGTGGAAGCATAACTTGGCCAATCATGTCAGGGCAATACATAAGTAGGCCCTCGCGTTTTCGGGTTTTATGTCTTTGGAAAGTCTGGGATAAACATCGGGTTTTATTTTAGACGCTGTAAAATCGGGCTCTATGGGTACAAGGTGTCTTGTTTTTTATTAGTGAGATTTGTTATAAAAGAAAAGCTATAAGAGCTGCAGGGATACCGTTTTTGCGTGTGAGTTGTACGGCCCCGTGAACATTTCCTAGAAGAGACTATGTAACTAGTAGATGACTACTTACCAAAAATCTATTAATTATATATAACTCTTTAATTAGGGATATATTTATTAGACGAAAGGAAAAAAACGGGGGAAAGGTCAGCCAAACGGGACGTCGGCTTGCTATTCCGCAAAGAAAGAAAATAAATGAAAGAAGAATAAGATAAATAAAAAAAATCTGCCACCGAAGCGGGTCATTTGTTGCAGTAATTAATTGGTTTCGGTTTACGTATTTTTGTCGCGGCTGGTCGCGGCGAAGCGCAAAAGGACGTAATTCATTGGTGTAATTCATTGGTGTAAGGACGTAATTCATTGATGGATAAGGGAGTGAAAGAGCGTCTTTTTGCGCTTCGCCGCGACCAGCCGCGACAAAAATACGTAAACCGAAACCAATTAATTACTGCAACAAATGACCCGCTTCGGTGGCAGATTTTTCTCTGAAAGGTGTCCACTGAAGGTCCCAAAAGGTGTAGTACCCATTTTAATACCGACAGCGCCCTGCTTTAGAAGTTACGCTTTTTTACGAAACTCATTTGCATTTTTATTTAAATAATGAGCGCCTCCCGCTCATTCACGCGGTGCGCATCTTGTAGGCGGTATTGGACAGATACTTGTAAAAAAGAAAGTTATTCGATTGGTGCACCGGTTCGCGAATTATTTAGCCCGGGGATTTAACTGAAACACCCTGTATAGCCCATGCGCGCAACCAGTTTCTTTCCACGTGCGTGGCACGTGACAGCCGTTTCTTTGTATATGCTCTAAACGATGCTATAGTTTTCCTTCCACAAAAGCCGAACTTTCCGAAGCAGTTAAGCATCGGCGATTCACGGATTTCTACATATACACAATCGTATAGAAGATATTCGTCGCCACAAAACGTCTAGAACTCCGTAGTTACGGCTGCCGAGGGCCACAATAGAGCCTCCCAGTGCGGAGGGTATACAATGGGGAAGTCACCAGAACACTTTTTCCTTTTAGAGTATCCTGTTGGGATGCAAGCTTGCCTTTACACTTCGTCAAGGTAATGTTTATAGTGTCTGTCAGAATGAAAATTGTATAGTGTTCGACTAGATTAGGTCGCAAGGATGATTTTAGGATACTTCAAATGATAGAGTATTTTCCTTTCCAGTTATTAAATTTGAAATGTTTCTCGTAGTGATCGAACGTTTCGCTATTATTTTCCTGCATGTATCTGTTGTTTACGCGTTGGATGATGCGCCGTTTAGATTGTTTCTCTGTTCTTCAGCGTTAACTCTGTGTTAGTAACAGTTGGAAGTTAATACATTTGTAACGTTTCTTGTTTTGATAGATTGTTTTGCTATTATTTTCCTGCATGTATCTGTTGTTTACGCGTTGAATGATGTGCCGTTTAGAGTGTTTCTCTGTTCTTCAGCGTTAACTTGTGTTAGTCACAGTTCGAAGTTAATGAATTTGTAACGTTTCTTGTTTTGATAGACTGTTTCGCTATTATTTTCCTGCATGTATCTGTTGTTTACGCGTTAGATGATGTGCCGTTTAGAGTGTTTCTCTGTTCTTCAGCGTTAACTCTGTGTTAGTCACAGTTCGAAGTTACCCGTATTTTCACGCGTATTAGCCGCACCGCAGATAAGCCACAGGACTCGTTTTTAGATACATTTTGAAAATGTTTTTGCAGATAAGCCGCACTCGCAGATAAGCCGCGGGTAATACGACGCGACTGCTTTGTGCGCTAAACCAGTGATGCACATACAAAATCAATAGAGACTTTATCGCTTTGGAAACGGGTATCATTTATTCCACAGAAAAGAGGCTAACATCAGAAATATTACAGAGCGGCTCACTAAGACATGGCCCAGGAGACATGATTCACTGTCACCCCTTTTGTTAAAGCTGCGTGGGGGAGTGTATCCGGAAGGTCAGTCCAATCGAATGTAATAATAATAATTGGGAGTTTACGTCGCGAGACAACTGAGATCATGAACGACGCCACAATCCATAGCAAAGCCAAAAGCAACCCACAGACCACTCGAATGTGGACCCGTCCCTGTTCGGTATTGTTCGTGCACTGGCAGGGCGGGCCTGTTCCGAAAAACATGACGCACTGTCTGCCCTTTCGTTTCGTCCAGGGTATTGGGAAAATACCAGGGAAAAATAGTCATCAGATAAGCCGCACCCGCGGATAAGCCGCAGAGCGTCCGCGAAAACAAAAAATCTCGCATAAGCCGCGGCTAATACGCGTGAAAATACGGTAATGAATTTGTAACGTTTCTCGTTTTGATAGATTGTTTCGCTATTATTTTCCTGCATGTATCTGTTGTTTACGCGTTAGATGATGTGCCGTTTAGAGTGTTTCTCTGTTCTTCAGCGTTAACTCTGTGCGGACTTGTACGTATCTTGAGTACGTACTCAAAATACAGTACTTTAAATACTTTTTCCGGTATTTTGGTACTCTACTCAATACTTTTTGCGACAAGTATTTTTAATCTATTTAAAATACTTTTTTCGGTACTTGCTACTCAGTACTCAAAATACTTTCCTTCCTCGTCAAGCCATATCCAGCACACTTCCCGCCGTGCCGAGATTTTCAGCTCACTGGAATTTAACACCTTTTTTCTTTTTCTTTTTTCGGGAATTCGCGAATCTGTCATTTATCCTCTTGTACAATAGCCAACTTCGTCAGAAACCCGTTCCTATTCATATTGCCAGGTGTGTCACCAGGGGATTAGGTACAAGAGAATCCCGGCATTTATTTCCTTGGTGACCAAAGCAATAAACACGTGCCAGAGGTTGAAAGACCCGAACGGACATACAGGAGGGATTACGAAGTTTTGGGTCAGAACATATCAACAAAGATTACTTGGGTTCACCAAAGTTCACCAAACATTACTTGACATAGCACCAAGACGTTGCAAATGAAAGATATGCTTAAGCAAGGCTGATGAAGTTTATTCCTTTCACTTGTAAGGTCACGTTCAGAATACGCGTTTCACTTACTGCTGCTTCTAAAGTACTTTAAAGAGTAGCTTAAATACTTCTTAGAGTATTTAGTACTGTAATCAAATTACTTTCAGTTTTGAGTATTTTGTACTCTATTTTAAATACTTTTTACATAGAGTATTTAGTATCTTATTTTAAATACTTTTACGCAGTATTTTGTACAAGTCTGACTCTGTGTTAGTCACAGTTCGAAGTTAATGAATTTGTAACGTTTCTTGTTTTGATAGATTGTTTTGCTATTATTTTCCTGCATGTATCTGTTGTTTACGCGTTGAATGATGCGCCGTTTAGAGTGCTTCTCTGTTCTTCAGCGTTATCTCTGTGTTAGTCTCAGTTCGAATTTGTAACGTTTCTTGTTTTGATAGATTGTTTCGCTATTATTTTCCTGCATGTATCTGTTGTTTACGCGTTCAATGATGCGCCGTTTAGAGCGTTTCTGTGTTTTTCAGCGTTAACTCTGTGTTAGTAACAGTTGGAAGTTAATAAATTTGTAACGTTTCTTGTTTTGATAGATTGTTTTGCTATCATTTTCCTGCATGTATCTGTTGTTTACGCGTTGAATGATGCGCCGTTTAGAGCGTTTCACTCTTCTTCAGCGTTAACTCTGCGTTTGTCACAGTTGGAAGTTAATATATTTGTAACGTTTCTTGTTTTGATAGATTGCTTCGCTATTATTTTCCTGCATGTATCTGTTGTTTACGCGTTGGATGATGTGCCGTTTAGAGTGTTTCTCTGTTCTTCAGCGTTAACTCTGTGTTAGTCACAGTTCGAAGTTAATGAATTTGTAACGTTTCTTGTTTCGATAGATTGTTTCGCTATTATTTTCCTGCATGTATCTGTTGTTTACGCGTTCAATGATGCGCCGTTTAGAGCGTTTCTGTGTTTTTCAGCGTTAACTCTGTGTTAGTAACAGTTGGAAGTTAATAAATTTGTAACGTTTCTTGTTTTGATAGATTGTTTTGCTATCATTTTCCTGCATGTATCTGTTGTTTACGCGTTGAATGATGCGCCGTTTAGAGTGTTTCACTCTTCTTCAGCGTTAACTCTGCGTTTGTCACAGTTGGAAGTTAATATATTTGTAACGTTTCTTGTTTTGATAGATTGCTTCGCTATTATTTTCCTGCATGTATCTGTTGTTTACGCGTTGGATGATGTGCCGTTTAGAGTGTTTCTCTGTTCTTCAGCGTTAACTCTGTGTTAGTCACAGTTCGAAGTTAATGAATTTGTAACGTTTCTTGTTTCGATAGATTGTTTCGCTATTATTTTCCTGCGTGTATCTGTTGTTTACGCGTTGGATGATGCACCGTTAAGAGGAGCAACAGAAATTGAAAGGTGTGGGCGCGGAGGTTGAAACAAAATGGCAGGAAGAAAACAGCTGATTTCTACGAAAACGCCGGAGAAATGCTTCTCCCTATACGGATCTTTGTATATCCACACGACCTATGCACGTACATAAGTAAGTCCCTGCAATGTCCAGACATGTAACATCCGTGTAACACCCTGTGAGGACAAACGACGCATATATGTGGGAAGTTCGAACCGTGGCCACTCGGAGATGTGGGGGACGTTCGTCAGAAAAATGTCTGTCTCCCAGGGAGATCCGAAATTCCGTGAATGGATATCCCCAGGAACACCACGGGAGGTTTTGTTATGTTTGAGTGGACGGATGTGAACGGAAAATCTCACCCAGAACATCCTGAATCGCTGAACTTCCATTTTGTCATTATCGTCAGCGTCGCGATGGTTGATCACTATATCAAGACAATTCGCGTCCCACTGAGGCAATTGCAAAGCGTGCGCAGGCCCTTGTTGCTGTCGAGAGCCGTGCGCTGTCGCGCCAGAACGACTCATGTAGCTTCCGGTGTGCTGTCCGTAGCGGCAGAGGCAGTTGTCCTGGCTGAATATGCTGACGCGTATCGTGTCCGTCCCGTTCTCTGAAGACTTCACGTATTTCTCCAATGTCTCGCAAACACTGAAGAAGTGCCTCGGGTCGTTTCACTCCTCTGAGTTTTACCATCTGTTGTGCGTGGACGGGGAGACCGTGTAAGATCAATGCGACAACGGACGTCTCAGGTAGCTGTGGTTCAGCCAGTTGTAGCAGCCTCAACTTTTCGAAATGGTAGTCCACAAGAGGTCCACGAACATATTTGTGCGCTATGGCATCGTCCCATCTGCTTTCCACAATTGTTTTCCACAAAGTACTGTCATGGAGATGGCGTATTAGCGAACGCATCATAATACCATTGGCCAGATCGTGGAAAGATGTGAGCCGTAAGAGGGCAACGTGACAGTAGAAAACCCTGATGGAAATTCATGTTCTGATGCTGGAACAGAGAAGAAAGGACAACACTAGTGCAACCTAAGTTTCAATTTTTTTCTTTCTATTTTTATTCTATTCTGTTCTAGGACAACACACCACACAAGCCTCAAGGGCCTAAGAACAACGAAAGAAGAAAGTCACTGAAAAGGTTAGCCAGCTGTAGGACTCGATCCCACATATTCTGGATTGTCGGTCCAGGGCTCTACCAACTGAGCTAAACTAACATACCTGCCCAACGACTTCCAAGGGTGCGTCATTTGAAGGGACAAACACATGCACTCACTCACTCATTCCACTTTCACTCTTACATGTTTTCCCACTCACGCACACATTCATACGATGGGGTGGTTTCGCCACATTTTTTTGGCATTCGAGGATCGTTCCAGCCAAAAGCGGGATAAAACACCGTCCTCAAGTAAGCTGGTGGGACAGCGGGACCACGACCTCAAAAGCAGAATTCACCTGCCAAAATCGGGACGTCTGGTCACATTAAACTTATCACAAGTATGAAGAAGAATTGCCAAAAGAAATTTACTTATCAACTTATCAATTGCCAAAAATTTAGAGTTTCTGCACTGATGTTTACTGTACCAATGTAGTCCAGAATTTTAGCCTCGACACAGCGGAAGGCGGCCTTTGCTCTCGATATGGCGCGGCACCTGCAGGCACGGTCGGCGTGGGGAGGGACTGTGGGTGACGCTGGCGGAACTCAAGTTTCCCGTGGGCGCGGTATTTACTTATAGCGTTTTCGTGAAGTCTGATCTGTCAGCGTCATCGTCATCGTCAGCTGACATGTCCATCGTCAATGTATGGCGCCACCGTGGTAGCTAACGGCGGTGTGCCACGTTGTAAGTGTCCGCCGTCTGTAATCTGTTGATGCAGAACGTTCCACGATGACTTATTCGGTCTTTTGACAACCTATAAATTGTGTGCATACTGGTAAATACATCTCATTGTCATTAAACGTTTTGGATTCCCTACTACTCCGGCCGCCGTATCTTTTATGAGAGCTTGGCGGAAGAGGATATCCTAGAGTTTGCCACGGCTTGTCCACCTTCCGAGACCTTGTCCACCTTCTCATACCAAAGTAGTTCATACCAGGACAACTCATACCACACTCAACTCATACCTGGACAACCCTTCTTCTTCTTCTTGTTATGAAACAACTCGTCCCAATTGAACTCATACCGTGTCATTCCAATTGAAGTCACGCCGGGAAAGACCATACGAGGGAGAAATATCATAGAAAGTGACTTAATAGTGAAGAAAATGTACAAATCCCACAAATAACATTTACTGAAGCACACTGAAAGGTCGTTGAAGCGCACTACATGGGAAACAAGAAATTTCAAAAGCAGAAATTGTCCAACATTTCTGCCGTCGCGTGGAACGCTAAGGCACTACTTAATCATTCGAGTAGGTGAACGGCCTCAACCCGTATTCCGGCTCATCGCAATGCTAACGGCAAGGGGTTCATTGGCACACTTCTCATGAATAAGACAGGAGGGACTATTACTCAAAGTGTCCTCATTGTGCAGTTCCAATAATTTTTGTAGTACCTTTCAATGATTCTCTAATGATCTTCAATAATTGTGAGATGCGAGCTTTGTGTATTTTCTTCAGAGCATTTCCTCGTGTCACTTCGGTTCGGACGAGTTCAGACTAGTTAAGCGCGGCATGAGCTTTGACCTGAAATCGAACAGCTAAATCAAATTAAAATTAAAAAGGCATCACGAAACCAACGCCTCGAAAAGCGTGCCAATGGAACCCTTACGAATAGCATTGTGATGAGCGAAAATACAGGTTGAGGCTGTTCACCTACCCAAATGATTAGTGCTCGAAGCTAGTGCTCAAATGATTAGTTCACGCGACGACAGAAATGTGGGACAATTTGGATTTGGTTTCTTTTCAAGACTACTTATTTCCCACGTAGTGCGCTTCAACAACCCTTCAGCATGCTTCAGTAACTGTTATTTGTGGGACCCGTACATTTCCTTCACTATATAAGTCACGTTTTGTGATATTTTTTCTCTCATATGTCGGCGCGACTTGAATTGGTACGAGATGAGTGTGGTATGAGTTCACTTGGTATGATCTATCTCAGTATGAGCTGTCCCGGTATGAATTGTTTTGGTATGAGTTGTCTTGGTATGGGTTGTCCCCGTATGAGTTGAGTGTGGTATGAGTTGTCTGGTATGAGTTGTACTGGTATGAGTTGTCTTGGTATGAGCTCGGTGGTCAACGGAAGGGTGATGATTTTCACGGATGCATACACCGATACCACATGGATCTTCTTGTGCGTTCGTCATCCAGCAAAGCTTCTGGCCTGGTTAACGTCCTCAAGCGTGTCGCAGGTGCGTCCTGGGGCTCGTCCTGCCACAACCTCCACCGTGTCCATACGGCTCTTATTTTTGTGCACGCTACGATACAGTTTGCCTATCATCCAGGGTATCAGCCCTACCCAAGACCGAGAGCTTCTCAACCTCCAAGAGTGCAGTCTCCGTGTCTGTCTAGGGGTCCCTTGAACAAGGGAGACCTTGCTCCGTCCTCGCAGAAGCTAGGGAACACCCTACTCCCATTTTACGGGACTCAGCTACACTTCGCGTATACTCCCGCTGCCTGACACATCCTTCTCATCCCCTTCGCCAGATTGCAGTAAGTTGCCCTGCATCCACCTTTAGCACTGCTATTGCCTGCCAAACAGACTATCTCCCGCCCACGAGATCTGCTCCTTCCTTTGCGCCAGCTACGTGGACCCTTGCGCGCCCCTTCATTCACCCTATACATCCCGAACCTTCCCCGAATCTCCCCTCTTGTGAACCATCAGCTCGCCTTGGCACACGCACACCTACATTCTACCTACCCACACTGTCGTCAAATCTTCACCGATGCTTGTGCGATATCTGACACGTCGGGGGCGCAGCCTTTTACATCACAGATACAGATCACGAACAAGCCTATGTCATCTACTGAGTCGGAACAGTATGCCATCCTCGCAGCCCTAGAATGCATTGCTGGCTTGTCACTAGAGCAGTCCTGGGTCGCCCTCACTGACAACCAGGGCGTCCCTCCTTCTTTTGCTGTTTTCCCGCCCCAGCCTCATACATAATCTACCCAGCATGATCACCCAGACATAGAATCGTCTCTGCGCCAATGGTCATGTTCTTTCACTCCAATGGATCCCCGCCCATGTGGACCTATCCGGTAACCCCCGCGCAGATGCGGCTGCACGAGTGCTGCAGCAGTTGTGACTCCTCCAACTGTACACCTGCCCCTTACTGTCTCGGCCTGCCGTCTGTCTATCCGCAGCCGGTCTGCTCGTGCACGAGCGTTCAGAGCTGAGGCTGCCTCCTAGAACAGATGCGTACAGTCAATCGACCCTCTGTTGACTCCTTTACGTGTCGCTGAACTCGTCCCGATGAATCGGAGGAATCACTCCACTACTTCTATTCAAAATTGGTCAATCCAGCACTACGCTCTGCACCAGCTGTGGCGTGGTGCATGATATTCCCCACTGCATCCTACACTGCCGGCAACACCTTCTCCACCGTGACGCCTCTGACATCGTATGTTACATCGTGGATACAGCACTCTCTCATTGGCTACCCAACTGCGTCCCGTTCCCCGGCCTCCCAGCGGACCGTCATCACTCCTTCCTCCGCTTTCTCCAAGCTTCGGGCTTACGAACACTCTTTCATTGTGAACACCTACTGACTGTGATTTATCTGGTTCTTCCTTTTTTTTTTTTTTTTCAGAATGGCAAGCAGACCTTTCATTTTCATTAGTAAACTTCCATATCCATCCCCCCCTATCCCACGTGACCATGATGCTGTACGCTTATCGCTAAAGACGTCTTCTACGGCTTCAGAGCTGTACGCTGTTCTGAATGCTGTCCAATACATTGCCAACAAAGCAACATCTGATGACTGATCAATCCTTTCCGATTCCAAGAGCCGCCTTGTGTGGGGCGTCATCCGCAATCGTTCAGTTCGAAGCCAGTGGTCGAGTTCAGCAGAGCCGACGTCGCTGCCGCACAGAATTGACCCGAACCTTTCTTACCGAATCCCTCCGCGGATGTCCCAGTCGCTCGAAACTTTGCTTCACAGACTCCGACTGAATGTCCCATTGGCCAACACATTTCTGTTCACGATAGGCGCTCGACCTTCGTCGTTGTCTGTGTTCAACATGTGGTGTGCGTGAATATTCGGAACATATTCTTCTCGAATGTGCGCGGTTTCACACTGCCAGCTTGCAACTTGTGAGATACTTGGACCGTCGTGATAGCAGAGTTCTAGTCTTTTTACATGTCTTTTTCATCCTTTTCTTACTAGATATGGATTAGCTTGTCCCGCGGTAGGCGGGCTCACATCTCTATTTTTTCTCCTACTATTATCATTATTATCATCATCATCATCTTATCATTAGGCCTATTTCACACTACCGTATTTGTGGTCCGTTTGAGCTACCCTAAGAAACTAAGGGCAATCGAGCCCCGTAGATTCCAATGGGTCCCTTTTGGCTCAACACACACAAGCAAGAAAAACGTTAGTGTGAAACCGGCCTTATTGTGCCACAGCCCAGTAATATTTTACAGCGTGTCTGCGCCCTTCTCGACATGCTTCTCACCTTGACACGGAGCATTGCAAACGTGAGATAAAGGCTAGCGGGGCCCTATCTCTCTCTCTTTTTTCAAAGCACTGCAACATTTGTATTTCTATAGTATACATGGAAAATACTGCGCCGTCCTCGTCAACCTATGTGTCCACCACATGTAGTCGTGAAAGCTAGTGGCTTATGGGACATCCGGGGCCTCCTCTTGCAGGATCAGAAACAAGTCGTCAAAGGAGGGAATTTTGTTGGAACAACGGTGTACACAAAGTGTCGCGAAAAGGCAACCAGAGGTTGGCACCACTGGGAAGACAAGTGACATTTTGGTTTTAAGTACTGCATCGGAAAATACGATTATTATATTGTTTGCAATTTCATTCACAAGACTTGGTGTCCCGATGTGCCGTTCGTAGTAGAGTTCGTAGACTGTCGGAGTCACAGCACAGGCACCGTGGGCCTGGCTCTGATGCTGAACCACATCACTCGGTCCTTCTGAACACCCTACCTTTTTCGCCACACTTGATGAGAACTTTGTAAGGTATCCAGACTGCACACAGGGGCGTACTCATTCCCTGCTGACGTGAATCAGTGATAGTAATGCCCACTTGTTGGCAGTCCCATTTGGCACGACAGTCCGATTTCGCCTAATGGCAAGCACCCCTCTCGCCCTCTTAATCCTAAAAATCGCATTTGGCGAAATAGGAATAGGCGAAATGTAACATAACCGTTACGAGTGGTTTCACGCAATGCTAAATGCACCATGCGATTTCAGTTTTACGCCTTATGGTCACTTACGGACGGCCACATTTCTACTTTCAAACGTTCAACTATGGTAGGCGCAGGCGCGTAGTTTGCTTTGTATCCCCTCGCTGGTGCCGCCAATGGACCCAAAATGGAGCCATGATCGAAACTTGTCTCGTTTCTTATTGCTGTGCGGAGTTGGATTATCGGTCTCGCATACTGACATGGGAATCATTTTTGGCTTACAAGAGCAAGGGACCTCAGGATGAAGATATTATAACATTGAACCGTTATATAGAAGGACAGCACTGGCTTACATAACAAACAAACAAAGTAACAAAGTAACAAAAGTAAACAAAGAAACAAAATTTGTCTGGACGTTTCGACGTCTATGCAGAGGTCATCATCAGCAAAGAAAAAGAAAAACAGCGCGTGAGTCCTTAGGTCTTATAACAATCTGGCAGTGGCCACACAGGGGCAGGGGCCACTGCCAGATTGTTATAAGACCTAAGGACTGGCGCGCTGTTTTTCTTTTTCTTTGCTGATGATGACGTCTGCATAGACGTCGAAACGTCCAGACAAATTTTGTTACTTTGTTTGTTATGCAAGCCAGTGCTATCCTTCTATTAAACATGACTCCTCGCTTCTGGTCTATCTTCAATTGAACCGTTACGACGACATCCTACCATCGCTCCCAGTGGTTTCCGATTATGCAAACATTGTATTGGCGGAGAAAAAATCAAACTATCTATGGCTGGGCAGGGATTGCGGGGAGTGAATATCTCGCCGTCAACGCACACATATGACCTCACGTCCTTATGACGTTCTTCATTTTATTGTCCGTGTCATTTCATTGCAGGTCACACTGAAACTTCAACAATTGTCGTAAAACATAATTACATCCATGGTATCACAGTTATGCATCACCACCACGGGCAAGAAATCATCCCACAACGCTGCAGACAGCAAGATGACTAGGCAGCATAACGGGTTTGTAAACGTCAACGCGACATTTCTTCCCTAGAAGAACTACAATACCAATGGCAGGAACGATGGTGACGTGTGCACAAATATAAAAGACACATGGTACGCTGGAGGTATGGCACATCAGGTACAGCTCGAATGTCAGCCGTCTGCCCGTAAAATGGTCAGCCGCAGGAGCAGTAAAAATAGCACATTTGTACTTCTAACAGTCTTCTCCCATTAGGTCTAGTTTTGACAACGTCAATGTTTAACCGTAAAACAAACCAGCCATATAAACAGCTCACACAACACATTCGTCCAAACCAAAAGCTCTGTACCAAGGCATGCATCGCGTAACGCATATAGCGACAGAGTCGGCAATCTCAGAAGTATCCCTTGGGGAGCACAGAAGTGGGCGCTCTAAATAATGTGGTAAATATTCGTTTTAAGATATTAAAAAGGCACGTTTGATAGGCTGGATCTCCTTGGAAAAGTGCTAATGTTTCCAACGGATTTGTGCGGGCGCTAGGTGGCGTCACAACCTTTGTGTCACTGGGGCAGTCATGAACAATGGTTGAGAGCAGACACCTATGCTATACAGGTGCGAATCCCTGAGATACGGTGATGATCATGGACGGTACGAACGGCAAGCGTCATACCTACTACCAATTTATGAAACATACCCCTGGCACATGTGTGGGTGAGCATCTTGTGGGATGACAAGCACCGTGACAAGCGTTACGGTACATTCATATAAAGACCACTCTTCTACGGCATATCGCTTCTTCAAAAGCTTGGGCACAACAATTTCCCCGCTCATCCTCATGCTATGGAGCGATCCCTGCTGTATAAATGGGAAAGGCACTACTATAATATTCGGTTGTTTATGAAAGTATGGCAGACTTTCTTTCTAGAAAAACTGTATAATATGGGGGATTTTCAAGCTGAAGTGCAGGGTGTGCAGACAAACAAAGCATACCCACGTCCAGCGCGTGTAAAGCATTGTGGGTATTGATTGATTGATTGATTTGTAAAAGAAAAAATTGAGAAGTTAGTCCCGAGCCACTCGGGACTGGCTACTCCAGGACGCGTTATTCAGAAAAGGAAGGGAAACTACACAAATTTATACACTTTGAAACGGAATGGATGAAAACATCACCACAAAACTTGGCACCAAAAGCAACAGTGTAGGAGAGTCCACGTGCGAAATCTCAATACACAAAAAACAAAGAGCGTCACAAAGTGTCAAAGAGGGCAGTCGAGACGAGGAATTACACAAGGGCGCGCATGGCAGGTATGAGCTGATTTCCGGGCCAGCACCCAAGACACCTTTCGGTGGGTATACTTTGAGTCACTGATGGATTATTCATGTGCGTGTTCACATAACGATGACCTTGGATGATGTGATGACTATTTCGCATCACGAAGACAGAGGGAGTAACGTATCAAGTCTTTGTCAGTGATTCACCATCAGTTGTCCTCTGATGGGACGCTTCTACAAATTGCGCACTAATTAACGAAGATAAGCCATTTGATTAGCCGAGCTGATAGCACCTGAGAGTAAAGATGCGTTCGTAAAGTAATTTTTACGCTGTATCATGTATTATTTTAGAAATAAGTTTGTGATATATTAAAGGGGCACTAAAGTGCAAAAGCAACTCCTCGTGGAGTCAAAGATGCCGTTACCTTTACGCCAACACGAAAGTTCATGGTTTGTGTCGTTCGTGATTTATGAGCGAAAGAACCCGCAATTTACATTTTCCTTCTCCCTCTCCTTCTTAAGGGATCGCGGCAATGCGGAGAGGCCTCGGACTGGTCTCCTGAAACATTCTCCCGCCATGATTGGAGAAATCGTTTCAAGAGACCAATGAGAGCCCTCTCCGCATCGACGGCCTTCTTGAAAAGAAGAGGAAGAGGGAAAGGCGTAAATTGCGGTTTTTCTATCGATCGTAAATCACGAAGGACACATACCGATGAATTCCGTTCCTTTTGTGTTGGTGTTAAGGTGACACCATGTCTTTCATTCCGCGAGGATAAATTTTTGTACCCCAGTGCCCTTTACGGACACAGTAATTCTTCATGGGCCTCCCACCTCTGATCCGACAAAAGAAGGCACCTTTCTAGAACATTTACAACTTTTTACGTTAATTCTGTCGTCATGCGACGAGCCTTGCATCACGTTCCGTTTCGATAGTCCCGATGTCCCGAATATCCACCGATGAAAGCCTTTGGCCATAGGTCTGGCCATATTATATTTCCTGCCACAATTGTATTCGTAATTAAAAAGGGTGCTCATTTTTAGCCTTTACAGATTTTTATAAAAAAAGCTATGAGAGCAGCATAGATGTCGTTTTTGCAAGTGAGTTATATGTCCAGGCGGACATCCTCTCGAAGATGGTATGTAACTACAACATAATAATAATAATAATAATTAGTTTATTTCCACAAACAAACCGTGGAGGGAAACTGCGAGAAAAAGTCACAGATTGTGCCTTGACTAATTATACCTAAAATCCATTAATTAACTCTGTAATTACGGGACTCCGGCAAAAAGCGAGATAGCTGAATGGAAGACAACCCTCGTTGAAGGCCATTCCATTTTAAAAAGTCCCGCAACACGCACGTGTGTTGAAGTACCCAGCGCCGAATTTTTGCTATGCAAATGAACCGAAACCGGGCCGACCTGCAGCGCTCACTTCACGTCAGAGGGCCACTTGCTTTGGAGCGATGGAGATGACTGGGGTAGTTGCTGAAGTGCTGGCTAGATCAACCGCTTTGCTGCCCAGATAAGCCTCTGTCGGCGAAGGTCATGCTCACCTGAGGCGCACGGTTTTGGTTTCGGCTTATATTTGCGTACGAAATTCGGCTATGAATATTTCACGGCACGGGCTCGTTTCAGGATTTTAAAAAGATAGAATGGCTTTCAACGAGGAGATACGTAGGTAAATAGTCACCTTACAGTTACATACTCTCTGAGAGAGGATGTCCGCCTCGAAGCAGCCGTCGTAACTGCAAAAAAGACAACTTCGCTGCTCTGTAAAGGATAAATACCGCCCTGTATATGTATTCGCAAATATAGAATGGAGCATATATTTCTCACGGACACTGAAGCTGCCATCATACAGGCTACAAACGAAAATAGCTTCGACCTCCTGTGGTTAGAATTCCGTGAGCACCTTCAGGTGTACTGGTATTTAGTTTCTGCGCTTGGAGTGATCCAATTTTAATATCGGATGTTAAAACGTGCAATATCAGGCTCTACGGAAATAACTAAAACTTCAACGAATAAGTCGATGCGTTAGCCCATTCAGTGGTCCATTCTCTTTTTATGCTGATGAGCTATCCTTGAATGTAGCCAATGTAGGTGCCACCATTACTCCATCGACGTTTGATGACAAATAGACGATTGGTTAAACGGTATTACCTTCCCATCCGCACGGGAATAACAAAAGCGTTGCTATAGTCTGCTCCCAGTAGATGCTAAGAAGAAACGTGCTTCTGAGGCACAAGAATCCTTTGTACGAAAACGTCTAAAAATAAAATCCACACACAAATTCTGATCAGGTCCCGTTTGCAAAGACAAGTAATGACCGAGTTATACTTATTATGAACTATTATCATGACATATTGTGAGAGGCCCAACAGTGGTGCCAAGGATCGAGTACAGTTTGGAACGTGAACGCTCCTGTACTATCCTCATGTCCCGTATATGAAAGCACCAGACACGTGACCGGCTGATGGTATTTACAATAGGAGATGAATAAAAATTCTGGCACTAATTCCCCAATACCTTGCATTGCTGCATGGGGAATAACTATTTTAGCCTTTACACCGTTGTCTTCCGAAAATTGGGCTGAAAGTTATCGATACCAAAGGCAGTTGCCGGCCGGTTGCACGTGGCACGCGGCCAGATGCCACACCCTTGAGCAGCTGTCGCATATCCTAGAAGCTGGGACTTGGGAAGCGAGCGCACTTTTTTGTAGTGTCTCGATGACGTTCGAAACACGTCTTCCAGCATCGACCAGCAGATGTGATGTCAAACGTCCGTCTCTTGGAGGCTATTCACGCGGCCGAGCGCTCCCTCATCCAGGTGCAGGAATGAAGAGGTGCGATTTTCCTGAAGCAGCGGAGCCTGCAGTTGTTGCTGCGCTTGTTCCTTCCTGTCGTGCGACGCGTTTCTTCGCCTAGCTGTGCCATGGGCTTCATCGTGGTCCTCGCGACAGCATGTTAACGTTCCACATGCCTTGCCCTTAGAGCATCTCAATATGCACGGGGAGGCCGAGTGATCGCCCTGACAGAACTCCGGCTGCACTGTGGGCAGCGCAATTCCTTGATCTTTGAGGAATCGGCTCACCTTCCCTGCCAGAGAGGCGTAGGCCGCCTCGCTGTCCACTGCGATATGCACCGTAGCAATCAGTTGGCTGTTGGTCAGCTGCCACAGGTGAAACTCATGTACGTTGATGATTGCCGGGAACTCTTGGAGCAGTTTCTTCTGCAGTGTTTCCATGTCAACATTTTTGGGCATATTCTGCAGCAGGATAAGCCCAGATTCTTTCACTGGAAAGAAGAACCCTCATGGTGTAAGTGTGTTCCAGGAAAGCACTTACAAATTAAGAAGCCCTGCGGGCCTTTAGGTTGTCATCAAATGAAATAAACAGCAGATATAGTTCCAGTCATTGAGAAACGTGCCTGTCGCAAAACATCTTGATTCCACCAATACGAATGAGCACCGCGAACACGCGCCACGTCACAACTATGTGATGGCAATATGATGATGCGGGGTGATGACAGATAACCAGTTTGCGAATCTTTTTTGGTCGTAGCTGAGTTACTCCTACTTCTGAGAACGTTTCTCCAAAAAGCGACATGACGGCTGCGGGACTGTAAATAACGAAAAATGAGACTAGCAGAAACTGGTACCGGACACTGAAAACATCAGAGTGTAATGGCGAATTCGGGTGGGCAGATCAATGGACGTCGGGATTGATGGGGTCTTCTTTCCCCGCCGGTCCTGTTGAGCTTGATCCTTGTGATCTCGCTAGCCCCTCTCCACTTCCTTCCTATACTCACTCCCGCTTTTACTATCCTATCTATTATTTTATATTTTAGTGATTCGGTCCCTGATATACCTCGTATGGCACGGGGGCCTCTTCAATTATTTTCCCCCTCTTTCCTTTCATTCATTTATTTTCTTCAGGCACCCTACCTACCCCCCAGCTTTCATTTCTTCAATATACTCATTTCATGGGAACACGGGCTAGCGCTCGGAAATTGCTAGGTCGCCGCCCGCGCTGGATCACGTGACCGTTACCACCCGAACATGAGTGCCAGGAATCTAGCGGTTTTAACCGCTTGGATCACGCTAGGGGCATCGCGGTCGTTCGTCGTCGAGTTCCGTCGTCTGCTAACCCATATTAACTTCGATGTGCGGGTCCAATGAGGGCCCTCGCCACACTCGCGGTGCGGCTGTGACGACACCGGATAAGGTTGGGGAATCCGCTGCCCGGTGGCTTCGAGACGGAGCGGAAAAGGTGATAGCTGGCAAACTCCGAGTGCTCGGAAAGCCCCACGGGAACACACGAGATGGCTACGTTTTGACCAAGCGAACGTAGTTGCTCGGAATCTGACAAAAAAATCTGCCAGGGAATGACCACGCGAATTCCCCAGAAGACCGCTGATAACATGAGTTCGGAGGTACCGTATCTATAGCATCTATCAACGAATAAGATTCTGAGTCATGCACGCTGCCATTGGTTCCGGTAGATACGATAACTTCACGGTGGCGTTATGTGAGTAAGTGAGTGAGTGGTCCCTTTGTCTGTCGCGCACAAGCACTGTAGGTCGTGTTCTGCGTGAGAACTCTCTGTGTGCGGGCTATATGCTGTCGTCTTGTCTGCTCATCAGGTGCGTTCTTTGTATAACACTCTTTACCGTAAGGAAAAGGTTTTGCACCTTTCTACTGCGAAGAGCGGGCACAGCAGCTCAGTCATTGACATTTGGTGTCGCCGGATATTGTGCTACGGTTTTGCGGTAACACACTCAGATTCATTTTCGAATAGTTGTGTCCGCGTCATTCGCGATGGCATTATGCATCTACTTACTCCTCGGGTAGGACGTGCAGACCAGGACAAGAACGGCGACGATGGCAAGAGCAGGATCCACGTAGCGAGGAAGCGGCCCATCGCCGAAGTGCACGGCTACAGCGCACGCCATGAGCAAGAGGCATCCGCCACACGTACGAAGGGCCTCGGACGCACATTCCTGCCAATGCACTGAATAAAAAGAAACATTCAATCAGGTCAGCTACGTACGGCCTGTGTGCCTCTCACCCGTTGTTCGTCCTCCCACAGCAGGGGGAATAGGTATCTGTTCTGGACTAAGCTGGCAGGCCTCCTCGGCAGTGTCGTCACCCAGCACAAAGTTGACTTGGACGTCGGTGCCACTAACTATCCCCACGTTGCAGCCACGACGATTCTTGTGCCCTGTAATCATTATTGGACACACATATCTATATAAACCGACTCAGGTTTCGGTCAGGGCAATCGTAATGCATATCGCAGGTATGCACGATAGGGCGCACCTGACCCCACCCTATCCCTCTTTTTTCTGCCTCGGCTAGTCCAACTATTCTGTGCTTATGGAAATAGTCTCACTGTTACCATTATCGCAACTCCTTACAATGCAGCGCATTACACGTCGAAAAATACTGCAATTATTACAGTTGTTACTCTTCGCTGTCGGGACACCATCTGGAGTGGGGGACACCACAAGTCCACTATGCTTACTGTTCACTATGTCCACTATGCAAGCTCACTATGTTCCTGAATGGCATGCCTGAAACCTTGACGGAGACAACAAGGATGCGATGATATCCAGTTGGGCTGACTTACGATTTGGTACTTGGTATTTGATGACCGATTTTGAATTCAGTGCACGTGTAACTTGTGTATTGTTGTAATATTGTACTTCTATTGCAGTTGTATTTTCTTCTCTGTTCTCGCTTATGTGCCCTAAATTCGTTAAATGTAATGTCTAACTAAATAAATAAATATCTGATAAGTTTTATGCCTCGGAATTTCGTCTCGTTTCGGCATGACGACACGATGTGTGCTCGAGAAATTCCGCCTGTGCATGGAGGGACCAAGTGGAGACGACGATGCCTAGTTGTCCGGCGACTGTTGTCAAGTGGAGATACCTGTATTCCTGTGAATGTGGACCGTGCTTGGGAGAACATGTAAAAGAGAATGGTGCAGAGAGTGAATGTGTGTCCGTATCTTCATGAATAAGGCCTTGGTATGTTGACGAGAGCGCGATGTCGATGTAGTGTAATTGGTAGCACCCTTGACCGGCAACCTCTAGAGAGGTGTGGGTACGAATCCCAGCATTCGCTGACTTTCCGTCAAATATCGTCTTTCAGATCATTGCTTGGGCGTTGGTAAGGCTTATTTGTTGTCAATGAAAAAATGGCTAAGAAGCAAGCGAGCTGGTGAAGATCTCGGGGTTTTTACAATATGCATTATTTGTTGTGTTCTTCTTAATTTTTCGTTCAGCCTCTGCAATTTAAGCTACGTTCCCACAACCGGGCGGGCGTCCGTAACGGCAGCAAGGTACCTTTGTCGTCACCGGAGGTGAGCTTTCCAACCCCGTGCAAGCAGTCACTCCTTCCGCGTAAAGGAATTATAAGTAATTTGAGTAGATCTACACGGTGTCAGCCTGTTGGGGCGAGTGTTGCACGTGTCGCAGGGTATAGGACTGCGGATAATTTCGACCACCTGGGGTTCTTTTGACGTGCGCCGGAAATCTCCGACACACGATGCAGGATGCAACGTTTACCTCCTCCACATTGCTATCGTCCTCGGATTGAACCCGCGACCTTGAGCTCAGTAAAACAACATGTTACCGACTGAGCTACGGAGGCCTGTCGCTGGTGGTGGTGTTAATGGAAGGAATGGTTTTATTTTCTGTCGCAAGTTGCGGGTACACTTTCTCTGCGGGACTCGTTTGCATATCTGTAGTACATTCCATAATATGTAGGATCTCATAATATTTTTCTCTGTATAGCTGTTCAAACACTGAGGAGGAAAGGAGGACTGAGCACTTCATTTGTGCTGGTAACGGGCACTCTGTGTTCAATCACCGTTGTCGTGTGCTTGAAAAAACGGCTGCGGTTTCAACTATATACGCATCAAAGTTGGATTCGGCAATAGAGCGTAGGTGTGATACGTTATTTCGAAACAAGGATCCAAGTGAAAAAGGGATGAAAGTTGGTTTGTACCCTACCTGAACCCAAGACTTAACGAGAAGCAAGTTTCCTCTTTCGTCGCAGCCATATTTCCCTATACGTAGAAAAAGGAGTCCACGAAGTACGTACGTGTATGAATGACTAGGTAGCAGACAGTGTGCACAGCCAGGCCCAGTATTCCAAAGCAGAGCAGCAGCAATGGCAGGCGAGGCTCGGTGCTCTCGTGCGAAGCATGCACCAATGTCTGAATGGCAGCCACAGAGATGGCGAAGCAAAGAGCCATCTGGAAAAGTAGATTCACGAGGGCTCCCAACACCTCGAGTCTGGCCCAACCGAATGTGTTCCGCAAGGTCCGCTCACGGCACACGTGGTAGCTGAGCACTAGGAGCACAATGGCGAGGACGTTGTAGAGCATTTGATAGGCACATGTGAGGAGCACCAGGGAGTGGGTCACGTGGGAGGCGACTAGCTCAGACAGGAAGAAGAAGGCCGCCATGGCCATGGCCAAGTACAGCTTTACACAAGAGGGTTCCATCGTTCTCACGGCACTGTAACAGAAACACAATCAGGTTATCAGTTTGTTGTCTTTGCCAGCAAGATGATGGCCGGCACCTCGGAGGGCGCCGCGGAATAACGCTCGTGACGCCACTATGATTGTGAACACTGTACTGTCCGAGTGTGTACAATCGGGACCATGTTTCCGTGTTACAAATGTTGTAACGTAACCTGTTTTCTATTTTCTACGCTACACATATGTTACACAAATGGGTGATCAGGTGGATGTTTCGTGGAGTTCCAACGAAGGTTAGGGTGGTTCTGAGTCGCCATTCAAGAATCTCATATGGCGACATTATTGAAGACAGAGCTGGGGATTTCTTAACCGCAGATATCCCTGTGAGAGCGAAGAGATACGGAATAACTCATGCGTACGGTGCGCGATGTGATGTCGGCCCGTGCACAGATGAAACCAGGAGATATTTGTTACAGAGCTCTTCCGTTCCTTAGTAGTAATCGCGGGCCGGGGCCGGTGGGGGATATGAAGGAAATAATATTATGCAGAGAAGCTGCTCACATATATCGGATCTGCTATTTTGAATTCATGAGTTGTTAGCTGCTAAATATAAGAAGCAAAACGGTTAAAGACAAGAGACGATAGAGACTAAACCAAGAGTAATCACGACATCGATCTCTTCGGGAACTTCAACGGTATATTGAGCTCTGAAGACAGACCCAGTTGAGTGTGTTGGGCTGGTGGCAGTGTCTTGTCATTTGGAAGTATGCCTGCCAACCTCACGTTTGATCGAACGGAAATGGGGTTGAGCTACACACACTTGAGCTAGACCACGTTGTTCACCACCAGCAATGGGGTAGAGTGTCGACTGCAGTGTACGCCTCTCGTTGACATAGGTCCGGCAGCGGAGGAGTATGTGCTCAACGTTGGCAAGTACGCCACACTTGTTGCACATAGGGCTAGCCTCACAGCCTAGCTGGTATCGATAGGACGGAGTGAAGGCCACATTCAGACGTAGCCTGTGGATGAGTGACTGCAGAGGACGAGGAAGCTTTGCAGGCAGCCGGTATGACAGCGTTGGGTCTACATTTCCCAAAGAGGACATAGTTGGAATGTCGTGTTGCCACTGTAGGGCAGACCAGGAATCGGACAAATGCCTGAGGAGGGATCTTCTGTCTCCTCTCGAGAGTATAATGGGCATAGAAGGTCGTTGTTGGTGTGCAGCGGCAGCGTCGGCCTCGTGGTTCCCAGTTATTCCGCAATGCCCTGGAACCCACTGAAAGGCAACGTAGTGGGAGCGATCTTGTAGGGACTTCAGGGCGCACAGGATGTCTATCACCACTGAGGCAAGGGAACCGCGGATGCCCATGTTTTTAATGCACAGGAGAGCTGCTTTGGAGTCTGTGTAAATTACTCAGTGCCGCGGTTCACAGTCTTCCGCGTATGTCAAGAATAACAAGATAGCATAAAGTTCAGCGGATGTCGATGAGGTACGGTGAGATAGACGACACCCACGTGTAACAGACTCTGATGGAATGGCAAAGGCTGAAGATGAAGTGTCCCTGGTCGACGATCCATCCGTGTATACAGCGGTACTGTTGCGGTATTGAGCCTCGATGAAGTCAAGGGTAAGTTGCCTAAGAATAAAATCAGGATAGTTCTTTTTGTTGTTCTTGAGGCCGGGGATGGAGACAGTGACAGGCGGCGATGGCAACGTCCATGGAGGCACTTTGGGTGCCGTCTGGTCGACTATGAATTTGGGGATATGAGATCTGAATGATGTCACAGCAGCATGAACCGTCGCGTTCCGTCTAATGTGAAGCTTGCGAATCAGAGTGTGACGGTTATCATGGGCACGTAGACGCAGATAGTGGCGTGCAGTTTTCCGAGTACGGAGCTCTATATAACGTTTTGTACATAACGTACATAAGTTTAAGAAACAAACAAACAAACAAATAAACAAAAATGGAATAGCTTCAGCGGTATTACGCATGATTATGAAGGCTACGCTTTCGCTTTCTCACTATGATAAAATGACTTGGTCCATGGTCAAATCTAGCTCACAAACGCCCTGTACAATGCAGGACAGGCTCATCAATGTAATTTCACCAAATCAGCGCGAGCAATTGGCAGACTTGTACGTAACGGGTAATTGCGTTGCTAGTAATCAATTACTGTTTGAGTAATTTGTAAGTAATCGCACGGTCCTTTGATAGCTTCCTGGTCTCGCAGCTCCGCCGAAGAGGTGGCCCAGGGCCGACTTGCGCCGTGCGGTGGCGCTGCGATGCTTATACAGGATACAACCTCCATTTCGCCAGGCTTGGGAATGGCGCGTTTCGTACCGCTTTTGGGCTTTTTTCGGCTTGCAACAGAAATCTGCTCTGTTGTGGTGTACTGCTGCACCGCTGCAGCAACTCTGATGTTAATAATCGTATTTATTCGGCTTCGTTTTATGCTCAAAACTGCTGTCGATCCAGTGGAGTGTCATCGATGTATTGTCGAGGGTGGCGTGTTTTCGCAACATTCAACCTCAAATTCCGGCGCCGTTTATTTGCATTATGGCAGATAGTAAGATGTTAGTTATTCTACTTAGCGCATAAGGGACTCTTCTATACTTAAACGGTAACCGTTACGGCGCGAATGACGGCTCCCGGGCATGAGCGGTGTGTATGTATGTATGTGTGTGTGTGGGGGGGGGGGGAACCACACGTATATGGGCATGGAATATGTGATTCCACTGGGATTCTACTTTTGGGCTAGTGAGACAGAACAAATAATGAGAGAACACGAAAACAGACAGGGATGGACACAGGCAATGGGCTGACAAGAACAATGTACACTCACTGAGTTTATTGCATCACTCAACATACCCTTGGCCAATAAGGTCAGAGTACATTAGCTTCCTTTTTTTTTAAATTCCATATGCCTGACCAGTGAATGTTTAATAAACCATGCCGTATTATACATAGGAAGTGACTATTTCGAGTGAAATGCCCTTCTCAGGTTCAGGGGGTAAAAATGGGCGCTATTTTTAAATCTATAATTCCGGGTGAAACCGGGAAATAATTGTGCCTTCGGGTGTCTTTGTTTTCTCCTCTTGTCTATTACGTCGTTTTTTTTTTCGTTTTTCTTTTTTTTGCCTATCAGCGCTAGTCCCGGAAGCCGTCGACAGTGCTGACACACATGGGTGTGTTGCTGGGAACGTAAGTGACTCATGCTTACACGTGTTCCACGTGGCGACCTTTGTTCGTCATCAATGGAAACGTCACTTGAGGATTTCATAGTGACTGGAAATCAGAGAGAAATCGGGTTTAACCCGAATACTTCGTGGTTTGAGCGTGCTTCGGTACGACGGGCAGCCGTCGAATATGCGCTGCACTGCATCATCGAAGCTTTGGTCTGTCACGTTTCTGCAACACTTTCTCACCGTTGATGATGAATTCATCGTGCCACACGACGTCGGTCCGGTCGAAGTGCTTCTCGCAAACGCGTGTGTGAGGAGAGTCGGAGGTGAACAACAACAACAGATATACTATTCTGATAATGAAGTGGGGAGGTTTTCCACTTTAGGAGTGGAACGCTACCCCATAGCTAGGGGGTCTAATATGAGTGGTAACAATGATGAGTGATGACGATGATGAGCGATGACGATGAGAGATGACGGGAATGATCGGAGCGGCGATGGCGATCCTGATCGTGATGGTGGGAATGTCCGAGAGCGCTGTTGGGATCACAATGAGTCATTTAGGCCTGTCGCCTCAAAAAAGCCAACTACATGACGTAAGGCCGCCCTGGAGTGGGCCGCGGTGTCCCAAGGGCCGAGGATGCTCGACAAGTCGAAGAGGCAGCAGCCAGGGGTGGCAAGCTGTGACTGCAGTGTACGCCTCTTGTTGACATAGGTCTGACAGCGGAGGAGTATGTGTTCTACGTTGGCAAGTACACCACACTCGTTGCACATAGGGCTAGCCTCACAGCCTAGCTGGTAGCGATAGAACGGAGTGAATGCCTCATTCAGACGTAGCCTGTGGATGAGCGACTTCAGGGGACGAGGAAGCTTTGCAGGCAGCCGGTATGACAGTGTTGGGTCTACACTTCCCAAAGAGGACCTAGTTAGAATGTCGTGTCGAAGGTGAAGTTGCCACCTTCAACGCGAGGAATTGCGCGTTTCCACTTCTCAAGTTTGTCAGGATCCGTACGAAACCGGTAAACATCGACACTTTCTCTCCTCCCGAGTACCCCGAGCGACACATCGTAGCACAGCATGTTTGTGGCATGCTGTTAGCCACGGAGGAAAGAAGAAAAGGAGGCGGCCCAACGGCTCTTTGACAGAAGAGAGAACCCTGAGGCAAGTGACGTGAGGATAGGAGGTGAGCTGTAGCTTCTTTGGAGCCACGTTCCCTGAATAGCCCAATGAGGTCGCTTTGCACACGCCACTTTGGGGGCCTCTCCGGTGCGCTACCACTATACCTCTTCAAGTATTCCGAAACTATGCGTTGGGGGCTCCCATAGAGATGTATGTAACCGAAACCGGAAGGCGGGCGGTGATGTCACTGGAGTGGCCCCCAATCTCGGCTAGCAATAGGGCTCCTCCTCTCTTTCCTTCCTCCATGCTGTTAGCATACAATTATCGCGCGCTGACAGCAGAAGCACATGCATTGCTAGGCCAGACGGGGGAGTTTCTCTCCCGTACACAGATGGCAGCGCCGCCACGCGAGTGCTCCTGTCCCTGGGCGAAACCCTCCCATAGAGTTTCGGAAGAGCTGCGTGACCAGTAAGCTATCAGGGGACCGTAGTATGGATAAGACGGCTGTCTTGCAATTTGTAAAGAGCAGTTTGTTTTGTCTTCCCGGACAATGTGGATTCTTTAGTCTCAGAGTAATTCATTACCTGGTAATTGATTACTGAAAATTGTAATTGAATTACTCAAAAATTACTTGGCCAGAAAAGTAACGGTCCATACCCAACGCGGAGGATAGTGGCAACGGTGAGGTCGCTCGATACCTTTCTTGTTCTGCGACCGCCGCTGTCCATCCTTGCAGACAATCGAATAACACGGAAGGTGTTCCTACGGTACAACACTGCAGTTCCTTCCAGCACAATGGCGGAAAGAGTGTTCAATGTGGCTGCGGACGGTCGTTCCCACAAGAAAGCGCGGAAAGTTAACGGACGAAATATTGAGAAGCAGCTCCTGCAGAAGTTGAACAGTGCCCTAATGAAATAAATTCTGCTGAACATGATGGCAATTGATGTTCTGAGGTTGGAACCATGCGCGGATCTAGGGGGGGGGTCCAGGGGTCCGGACCCCCCTCAATTTCAGACTTGAACATAGGGTTCAATGGGCCAATCCCAGCATGCACCTGGCACTTGTTCATAGCGGACCCCCCCCCCCTCGGAAAAATCCTAGATCCGCCCCTGGTTGGAAGACAGTATAAGGGACAACAACACAGAAAGCCTCAAGTGCCTTAGAACAATGAAAGATGGAAGTCACTGAAAAGGTTAGCCAGCTGTAGGACAACAACAACAACATAGATGAATGAATAGATGATGATGATGTGGGATGTTTCCCTGCGTTGAGTGCAGGACCCTACCCCATTCCAAAAAGGTTCACGTGAAAGGATCACGAGGGAAGGAAATCCCTACAGTTCTTGAAGGAGGCCGGTGGCCCTCAGAAAGGAAACAAAAGCGCCAAGTGCACGGCACTGATGTGCAGGGTTACTCCATGGGCCGAGAACTTTGCAGATGTTGAATGGCCTCTGATCCAGCATTTCAAGTTTACATTTAAAGGGCCGTTGCTCGCATACGTACTGGCTACAGTCTTCTATAATGTGTCGGATTGTTGCCGGGAAACCACAAGCGCCGCGTTGCTGTGACCCAGCCTATACCGGAGTGCAGGGGTGAATGCAACGCTTAGTCGTAAACGACGCACGAGAGACGTAAAGAGGCGAGGGAAACCGCATGGCATTTCAAATAATAGAGTTGGGTCAACAGCATACAGAAGCGACCACCGGGTGATGCCATGACACCATTCCTGATGGGCCCAAGGCGACGTCAACGCGGACAAGAGGGAGCGTCTATCCCCGTTCGAAAGTATGATGGAGACTGACTGCTGAGCGGCTATGGTGGGCCGCAGCAGCTGCCCGATCCGCTACCTCATTACCTCTTATTCCAATGTGGCTAGGGACCCATTGGAGGGTCAGCCGGTGTAGGAGTCGTACCGACATCTTCTGGATTACCGATCCAGACAATTAAGCTAAGCTAACACACCTCCCCAGAGACTTCAAAGGGTGCGTCATCTGAAGGGACAAACCGACCACTCTCCCACTCATCCCACTTTCACGCTTACATGTTTTCTCACTCATACACATATTCATACGACGGGATCGGCGCAAGCGGCACCCGTTTGAACATGATGGCAAATCCGTAACTGGTAATCGTAAACGGTAATTCAGAAGATGTGGGTTCGAGTCCTACAGCTGGCTAACCTTTTCAGTGACTTCCTTCTTGAATTCTGCTTTCATGCTGACTTCGCTTTTTTTTTTATTTTTTATTTACTGTGTGTCATATAAATAAATATCTGAGCTTTAAGTCGAGCAATTTCTCGGTGCCTTGCACCTTGCAGTGCGCTCTCGGTTAAGCACGACAGCATTCAGACACATACTGTTTGGCAAACTGACGCGTTACTTTTCTAGACGTTACCTCATTATTTTTTCCAGCGACTAATTTGCATGAAATTATTGATGAAAGAAACGGTAAAAATTTTCTTGTTCATAGAGGGTAACGGTAACGATAATCAATTACTTTTTTTAGTAACGTGTACAAGTATGCAATTGGGTATGGGGCATCGTCTTTTGCGATGAAACACCCCAACGATCATCATCAAAGTAAAGTCACACGTTTCCGTTTCGTACGGTATTCCTTCATGGTCTGCCAGAAACTTCTTGCAGTGGTCGCACTCGATCTACTTTACGCACTTTATCATATGCCACACACGTGTAGCGGGGATAAATGGTGTAAGTGTGGAGCAGAACGACTGCCACTCTTGCCGGGATAACTTTTGTAAGTGACGCCGGATGAGACGCTGGTGACGGCACGCTTCGCGATAGTCACATAGGTTCCCAGATCGGCGGAATCTTCTTTCTGCTCGTCGTCGGATTGCTCGCAACCGTTCATACTCCACGTCAACCCGAGCATACGTTTCGGGCACTGAGACTACCTTACAAACACTCTCCGCTGTGCTTTTCAAAGCAGTAATAAATTCTTCAGCGGTTGTTGCAGTGGCTATATGTTGAGCAGATTGGGACCTATACTTCCTCCAATCTCTGACACGCACCTGTCGTCGTTTCTTCAGACGGCTGGATGCATGATGTGTGTTGAGCACTGGGATATGATCACTCCCCATTGAGTCAGCATAGGTGCACCCCTCGAGCTCACGGGCAACTTCACGGGAACACATTGTAACGTCTATTGAGCTATGGTAACGCGCGCCATGGAAGAACGTTGGTGAACCCGTCGTTGAGGGCGACAAGGTGGAACTCGTCCATAACAGTTTCAAACAGTCGGCCGCGAGCATCGGTGTGCTCACTACCCCATATTACACTGTGTGCGTTCACGTCTCCACAGACGATTATGGGTGAAGGTACAGCACTGAAGAGAGCCCTGAGTTGGTCCATGGTAACTCTTACATTCGAGGCTATATACACACTGCTCACCGTAATGAAACTGCTCCGCAGTCGAACCCGGCACGTCACGTATTCGAAATGGTCATCCGTGGAAGCGCGGAAGAAAGCACAGGGTATTTCCTTCCGTACACACAACACGGCCCTACTCGGACCGTGGGCTTGTTGGGAGGAGTACGCCTCATAACGTGACAGCCTGAATGTGGGGTCCACTCTTGGTTCACTCAGAGCTAAAATAGGAAACTTATGGCGAAAAACGAAGTTACGGAAATCCCCTATTTTCTGACGCAGGCTGTTGCAGTTCCACTGGAAGATTGTTGCAGTCTTTGCAGTTGTAGCCGCATGCGGATGAACATCTCTTAATGGGTTCATGGCGATGACGGACTTCTGATACATGCAGGGAGCTATATTAGTGCATTACATAAGCCTTTTTAGTACCTCCTCCATGGAGAGGACAATTTCAATGGCAATTCGATTCTGCGGGTAGACGTTTGGAGCATTGTGGTAGTTCTTTAGTGCAATGAAGAGAGGTCGCACCATTTCGTACAGCGTGGTGGAAGCGTGAACGAGGTCTGGGGACGTCACTTCTGTGACATGTCGTCTAGTAGTCGGTGATTGACTGCTAGGCACGTCGTCTCCCGAAAGTTCGTCTTGAGGGCTCTTCGAGACTTTGTGCCCAGGAATGGACTTGGGGACTGGACTATGTCCTGGGGGATCGTGATGACTGCCACCGGCCGTACCACCAACCGCATCTTTGTATGTTCTGTGGGTCTGACAAGCACTGACTGTACTGGAGATGAACTGCGGACGATGTGCATGCTCCGCGAGGTCTAGTCGGTCGGCGTCCTTTAAGCGGGGAAAGTCGCTGTAGGTTGATATTTCAACTGAGGGTCGCGCCCTGTCTGGTGCCCTTTGCCCCTCTTGTCTGATCGCTACTCTCGCCGTCTTCGCAGTTGATTGATTGATTTTTAAAAGAAAAAAATTGAGATGTTTGTCTCGAGCCACTCGTGACTGGCTACCCCAGGACGCGTTATTAAGAAAAGAAAGGGAAATTACACAAAACTCGACGCTTTGCAACAGAATGGAAACAGAATAAATGAGAACATCACCATCTAGCTTGGCACCAAAAGCGAAATCTCAATGCACAAAAACAAAGAGCGTCACAATCTGTCAGAGAGGTCCGTCGAGACGAGAAATTGCACAAGGGCGCGCATGGCAGGTATGAGCTGATTTGCTGGCCAGCACCCAAGAACCTTTTCGGTGGAGTATGGCCGATTATCCAGGCGGGACAGGGACGACACAAGGGTACAACGGTGTGCACTGTACCTCGGGCAGTCTCGGAGTATATGATCCACGTCCTCAACTACATCACACAGACCGCAGTTGGGGGACGGGACCATGCCGAGCTTAAACAAAAGTCGTCCACTGTATGGCACGTTGAGGCGAAGCCTGTAGATGAGCGACGTGATGGGTCGAGGAAGCGCTGACGGCATATAAAAATGGAGATATGGGTCCACCTTGCGCAGGAACGACGTAGAAGGGACACTGCTGCGCCAGTGTTCACTGCACAGACGTCTCATAAGAGTACCAATTGCTTGTTTCGCGTCCGCTTGGGTGAAATACGTAGGGTGCGTCGGTACGCCACGTGCCACATGAGCCCGTCTCGCAAGTAGGTCGGCAGCCTCATTCCCAGGGACGCCACAATGACCTGGGATCCACTGCAAGGTGATGTTATGTGTCTGTGTGACAGCACACGAATACTCCCTGAGGACGTCACACACCAGTGGAGCGAGGGAGCTCGAGCTCATGGTGCACTGCAGAGCTTGGAGGGCGGTTTTAGAGTCACTGTATATGGTCCAGTGCATGAGTGGTTCACGGGACACAATGAAGGAAAGCTCCATAAGAATGGAATGCAGCTCGGCCGCAGCAGCCGACGTCGGGTGCGACTGCCTAGCGCTTCGTTCAATCGACAGCTCAGGAATTACGGATGCACAGGTAGAGCCGGTCTGTGTCGATGAGCCATCAGTAAAGATTTTAATTCTGCCTTCATCGCGATGAAGCAGGCTCAGGGTGAGTTGGCGAAGAACAACAATTGTCTGGTTCTACCCGCAGTCCCACCATGGGCCCTTCAGGCACCACCTGTGCATGTCAATGTCCCTGGCTTGACTTCCAGAAAATCGTCTTCGCAGTTACTTCATGTTCATTTTGGTATTTCAAAATTTTCGCTTCCCGCCGGCGTACGGGACAGTTCTTGTCTCTCGTTTCATGCTCCTGTCCACAATTCACTCACTTGATGGAAGCCCCGATGCAGTCTTCAGCTCTGTGTGGACTAGAGCACTTGCCGCATTTTTGTTCTTTGTTACAGGCCGGTGCAATATGCCCAAAGCCACCACACTTTACGCACTGGACAGGTCTCTCTCAGAATTCATAGACAGGTAGGCTGACAAGCCCAAAATTTAGCGTATCTGGACGAGGCCTTCGAGCAAATGTGACCTTCACGAGTTTGCTGTTCTTTCCCATCCTTTTGGCACCCGTGATGGTGGTAGGAGCACTCAGGTGCTTCAGTATAACGTCATCGCTAAGGTCGATGTCTATATCCCGGATGATACCGTGGACGGCTTCCTTGGCTACAGGTAAGAAGGCCTTCACAGGCATGTCGCAAAGAGAGCACATGTTGAGCAGTTTCTGCACACTTGAGGCACTTTTGAGGTCCACGACATTCTTGCGCCAATTCGTCCTGATCTGAATGATGTCATCAGGGACTATCTTTGAAAGTGCGGCGTCAGCGGCGCGATGGTAAAACCTTTTATAGGCCGTACTAGTACTGTTCGGCAAACACCGCTTGCAGTGAGCCCTTCGTCGCTTCTCTGGCGAAGCCTCTTTGGTCGTCGATGATAACGAGGAGTGATAAAATCGCCCTTGCCATCAGTCACTTGAACGCCGTCTTCAGAGGCAGTCCCGAATGGTGTTGGAGGCCTTCCTGTCCGGTCGATGACCGTTTCTGAGTCGGTGTCGGAAAAGTCGCCCATGTTGGCGACGTCTGGTATGTTCGGGTCCATGTCGGAGCATGGATCTGGAGTATCCATGGACAGAGCGCTGCCCTACCAGGGGGGAGACTTCAGCAGCGAAACCCGCTGACACAGACCCACCCAACGCCTTAGAGGTCTTCCCAAAAGCTAGGAAGGGAGTTGCCTCAGGACAGAAGCCGCCGATATTTCGAACAGAGACTGTTCTTCTTCTGGGCACCGTCCTCATCATTGGCATGGTATTTAAAGGGTTAGGTGTGACGTGTTTAAAGGTGCATGCGAATTGTGGGTCAACAGCCCGGAGGGAAGAAAGGTTCCGTACGGGCTTTTACGGCCGGAGTGAATGGCTGCATTGTTAGAGTGTGGAGGGGATTATGTGAACGTAGTGATCTAGGCTACAGACCGGTTACAGAAAAATGGAAGGTTCACGAACACGTGGACGAAACGGGACAACAGGCAAGAATTGGCAAGCATAGCGAAAGATAAGGAGGTTAGTGGTTACGTGGGGAAGCTAGTCCCAAAAGCTAGTTCCTCATGAGATATGGGAGAAGTTGTACTAAAATGTGAGTTAGCTTGCAAGAGATGCCAGAGAACACGTCAGTGTTGTGTGCGGAGGTCATTACGCGCTGTACATCCGAGAGTACAGCCAGAAGGTGGCATCAAAGTACTGTGTCAACCCGTTCGGTAAACACAAGAAGGAAGTGCGTGGTACGAACATAATACCTTCAACATTGGCTAAGCGCACAGTGTCGCTTCAACTGGTGCCTGGAGACAAGCTGTGTCCAAATTGTTACATGGAATGTAACAAGCATGAAGAGGACACCACATCAGGTGAAACTGAACCGGCGTTGAGCCCTGGAACACCATCGGGTAGCCTACAGCAAGACTCACTCCGTTCAACACTCACTGAACGAATCAGTGGTAATTCTTGGTGAAGATTCTCTGCCTGAAGCAAGAATTCTCTGCCTTTGAAAACGACAGAGATACGCAGAAGCGAAATTGCGTAAAATAGAGTCTAGCGCAAGAAAAGCTCTAGAGACGTCTCTAGGCATCGGCATAGCAACGCCGTCGACATTAGAAGAGCCGTGCCCCATCCTCGTCACTGATTACAAGACCTTGCTGCGAAAGTTGAAGGAGAAATTCTCAATAGAAGAGAGCGCATCATGAAGAGCGATTATATTAACGCTGGCACCAGTGTCGTGGTCCAGACAGCAAACCATGTATTACTTCGGAGCATCTGACCGGTTGATGCGTAAAGCCAGGGACATTAAGAAAAAGACTGGCGTCCTCAGTGAACCAACATCCGCAATAGGAAAACAACCACTGGACAACGCAACCAAACAATCAGTGCTACAGTTCTACGAAGACGATTTCATAACATACTGCTTGCCAGTAAAGAAGGATGTCTTGAGGGGACATCAGAAGCGCTTGATGATGACTGGATTAAAGGAAGCTTTCGAGCTGTGGAAGGCCAGCAATCCTGCACAGAAAATTGGATTTTTAAAGTTCGCTTCTTTGAGACCTTCCTGGTGTGTGCTTGCTGGGAGCCCCGGAACGCATTCTGTGTGCGTTTGCAGTTATCATCAGAACGTGGAACTGATGCTCAACGCAGCAGGGATACAAGAATCCTACAAAGAGCTTCTGAAGTTGATGGTATGTAGTATATGCTGGGTGACTGCGATGACTGCCCTGCGGGCCTGGAGCGCTTCATGACAAGATTGGAGAACATATACTCCGAATGTCTGAGTTCTGCGACCAGATCGACCCCCCCCCCCCCCCCCACTCATTCGTGCTAGCTGTGTTGTCTGGGGTTCTTCGTGGGTTCGCCTCAGACACTGTCAGACGTATGTCCGCAAAGTTCCCTTAGAAGTCGTCCTAGGACGGACATTCCCTCAGAACGTTAGTCGTGACGTTGCCCACCTTTGTGTGAGGCCGACAACGACGATCTCTTTCACCACCACCATCATTTTTAAGAGTGTGGTATTCCTCCTCTCGAAGTTCGACGTAAAATAGCTCGTTTGTGCTTATTTCAAAAGTTGTACTACTCGGTAATTTCTTTTTGTAAAATCTAGTTCCTCCTTCACGCAGTCTAATCCGTATACAGCATATTTGTCATGCCGTGTGTCCCAGTGCGCGTACGTCAAGCTTCCTGAATTTCCAAGTGCCCCCGTACAATGTCTGTGTGGAATTGTTTGCCATCCTCTGTTGTCACTTTATCAGATTCTGTCCAGTTCAAGTCTTTTTTATCGCACATATTTTGTAATCGAATCTTCAGATGTTATGCCATAGAATCGGAGTACTTTTGCATTTCGTACTTATGCCGCTTTTGTCTCCATTTCGTAAATTTGATTGTTATATGCTGAGTTATCAGTGCTAGGCATGGTTTGCCTTACTCCCCCTTATGTAATGTCCTTTGGGGAATAACTAAATAAATAACAGTGTCTTCTAACAAGTGGCCCTTGGAACTGGAATTGGAAATGGTCCTGGAATGACAGGTGGCCCTTGCTAAACTTGACAACCAACCTTTTAGCGTTGAGGAGGTACTAAGAAGCTGGCCAAAGCAGCATAAAGGGCGAAACGCATTGGACGTTTTCTCAGCGTCAAAACGTCGCGCGTACGCCATGGCCTCGCACACGCGGCCAAGAAACGCCAGCGAGGCGACCACCCGAAACGCATGGGACGCGTACGGAGCGAGTGACGCATGGCACTGTTGCTATATTCGTCGACCCTAAATATCTGTTACAACGTGCAGATGCTCTTCTTTCCTGTGATTCCTGCGTTCCTTCATTCCAGATACCATTCAAATGTTCACGTAAATTTAGTGTGATGAATAATGTCCCAAAAATTTATGCGAGCTGCTCATACGCCACCTTGTCTGCCGCACGACGGCCATGGTTCTGTCTACTTCTCGGAAAACGCGCCCAGACGCGCGCGAATATATGTAGTCGACAGATTCCGGCGTACGCCCTCCGCGCGCGTTGAAAACCTGGTTTGTACGAGGTCACACGCACGCCGAGCGCGCGCGCGTCCTGAAAACGTCGGAAAAACGCTCCATGCGTTTAGCCCTTAAACAACCTGCGTTGTGTTCCCTGGCGAACTATACCTCAAGGACATACGTGCTGAACTACTCTTTTATATCACTCAATGCTTTCACACATCAAGCGTGATGAAACAGCTGGTCGCACCAGTACGACGTACGTTTCAATTTTTTCTTCTAAACTAATCTAATCTGGTTGGCAAGGAAGCGCGTCTTTTGTACTTTCCCCTCTTTCGGTGGTTAGACTCATTTTTACGAGACACGAATTAATTAATTGGGTGTTTACGTCGCGAATTTTTACGAGAGACAAGGTCGAACTCGCTATGTGAATCGTCTGACACTTCGGTGTGACGCATAGCAAATTTTATTAAATATTGTAAACCTGACACGTACGTCAGAAAAATCCAAGCTTCCCCATCACGTACCTCCGCAACGGTTTGTTCCACGTCACTGAGATGGGGCGTACGCCCTTTTATGTCAATTTGGATATATTATAAATTTATAATTGATCCAAAAAGCCGTAGGCCTCCCTGTCTCTTAGAATCAGAAGCGATAACCCTATCATTCGTGGCAATGGTTGGGGCATCTCATCGACATCATCTATTGTTGTTGATGGTGCAGAGCGTGCTATGCGGTGAAGTTCTGTTTTTAGTAATCAACTCCCCTCTCCCACTTTCCTTTTTTTTTGGCTATAGTCGTGACGATGCCCACTTGAGTGCGGCCAACAACGGCAAGCTACCTCGACCCCCCCCCCCCCTCTGTTTTTAGAGTGCAACTTTTTTTCCTGTGCGCCCCCCTACAGGGGGGTCATTTGGTTTTTTTTTTTTTTTTTCAGCTTTGGACACATGTCGGCAAAGACATACATAAAGCTGATAACGTTGTAGCGGATGAGGCAATTGTACATAGAAGGATAAACACAACACAAGCCTCACAAGGCCCAGTTGCATACTCAATTGAATGATGCTCAAGCTACAAAGTAACTGTAATAATGAACCCCCTCCAATTTTGTCCAACCCTCCCCCCCCTTGCATGCGATTCTGGACAAACCACTGCACGTGCCACAACTCCACCTTCATATAACACTGGTCTAACGAATTGGTGAATAGATGGATGAGCATGAACCAAGTTGTGTGAACTTGTGTGTGTGTCTGACGTGATGTATCTGAAATGTCAGAGTCGACAGCAGCAAGAAACGGGCTCTTTTCCGCCCCTGTATGTGGCAAGAACGCTGGTGACAGCATCGGTGGCATTCACAACTGAAGGTCCTCAGCATCGGACGCCGTTCTGTGTGATATTGATTTCATATGGACGCTATGCAACTATCGCTCTTCTGCACCTTTTCAAAGCAGAGGCTGAGCACCATCCACAGCTAAAAACCGATGAGTGGAAGTGTGCCAAGGAATCCATAGGTTGCGCGAGAAATTTATAGTATGGAGAAAAAGTAGTGACCCTGCACAAAAAGTTGTCTTTAAAGTGTGTACGGCCAGACCGAAACGAATATCGGTTCGGGTTCGGTTACGGTTCGGTGTCAGAACTCTGAAAGTGGTTCCGGTTGCGAGATTCGCCGTTTTAATATTTGCGGTTAGCGGCAACCAAACAGTTGAACCGTTTCTTTTCTTCCCTAGGATGTATCTGCAAAATGCGTGGATGTCGCAAAGTGAGCTACAAAGCAGCAAGCAAACGGGTAAAAATTAACATCGTTATCTGTTGCGCTCCGAAAGCGGAAAACCTGCGACAGAGGGAACTCTTTCTTCGACGCACTTTGGTCGTTTGCGACATTCCCCATAGAATAATTTGTTGCGGTCTCTGTTATCCCGACCACATGGGGTTCTTTTGATGTGCACACGGTGCTGGAAGCCTCTCCCTCCCCCACATTGCTACCGCCCTCGGCCGGGATCGAACCCGCGATCTTGAGCTCAGCGAGCCATCACGTTACCGACTGAGCTACCAAGGACGGCCCACGTGGTCGAAATTATCCGCAGTCCTACCCTGCGGCACGTGCAACATGTCGCCACACTGGGCAGACAAACCTTACGTGTAACATCACGATACCATTATTTATTCTGTTATCTCATGCACATTCATTTCGCTCGTGCCGTAACAAGCTACAAGGCAAGAAAAACTGCTTGCGTACTCAGCCCCATTTTTTTCTTCCACTATCACATCACATCACTCGTTCAGCGGTTTAGCAAACAGATGTGGAAACAAACAACGTGCAACTCTTGCTATCTTAAATGATCACAATAATGCAGTTCATAACTCATAAGGGACGTATACGCTATATGTCATACGATGCGTATGTCATCCGATTATGGGTCAAAGCGCATAAGATGGTATGTTGTCCACACAACTTCTGAATGCAAAACTCATGACGAAGAGATGTACTTTAACAGAAGCACGTACGACACCACTAAACAGAAAATTGTAAAGCGATACACATATCATAGAGAAAGTTATTAGTGTTCACGCTTGAACCGATTCATATGAGCCGGTAACCGAAATCACATTTTTCGGTTCAGGTTACGGTTTCCGGCTACGGTTCTTGGAAAAAAAATTGGGTTCCAAGCAGTTTTCGGTTCCGTTCAGGTTTCAGTCCCTGTAGACGGCCGATGTTTAGACACACACACACATAAATGGGATGATGATGTGGTGGGTCGTTCTCCGCCGTTATGGCGGTACACTGCCCCATTGCGCTTGTGGAAGGGACGAGAAAGTGATGATGATGGAAAGGTGTCCTATTAGAGTTCGTCCATTAGTCCTGTGCTGGAGAGGAACTCAGCAACAGCTAGTAGGCCTTGCATCAGATGTGAGGGGTCCGACCATGGCCCGAGAATTTTGGCTAAGTCGAACTGGCGTTGATCGACGCGTTGGAGAGCAGTTTCCATAAGGGCGCGTATCGTATCGGGCGGGATCGTATACTGTCCGCAGACCAGGAGGACGTGATGGAGGTCACCGCGCACACCACACGTGAAACAGAGGCTGGACGCGCCGACACCGAGGAGGTGTTTGAAAGCCGGTGTAAAAGCCACATTAAGTCTCATGCGGTGGAAGACTGTGGTAAAGGAACGCGGCATTCGGCGGGGGAGAGTAAGGGACAATGTGGGGTCAACGGAGTAAAGCAGAGAGTGGGTGGTGATGTCACGTTGCCATTGAGACTGCATCATGGGGCCAGTAAGGCATGAGACGAGGTAACGGGGATCCCCCCGAGACAAGATGATGGGGACACGCCGGGTGTACGGTGCGCGCCTGCGGCTGTTCGATCTGCGTCCTCGTTTCCGCTGATGCCCACATGACCCGGGATCCACTGGAAGACGATAGAGTGGCCCTGTGCGCTTGCTTTCTTGTATAATTGTAGGATTTCAATGACCACAGGACTGAGGAAACCGCGAAGTCCCATAGTTGCCACACACTGCAGCGCAGGTCTGGAATCCGTAAGAACGACCCAGGAGCGAACGGGGCTGTCAGTAATTTTCCGCAAGGCGAAAAGAATAGCATAAAGCTCAGCGCATGTTGACGATGTTTTATGTGAGAGATGATGGCCATCTGAAACTGACTCGGAGGGAATGACAAAGGCAGACGACGAACTTCCCCTCGTGGTTGAGCCGTCCGTGAAAACTGCGGTGGAAGTCTCATAACACAAGCTCATCATATCGAGAGTGAGCTGCTTCACCACGCATGCAGCGACGTTGCCTTTCTTCCCTGTTAGCCCAGGCACCGGCAGGGAGATGCAAGGCGTCGGAAAAGTCCAAGGAGGAGTGCTGGGAGCTGTGGGTGCGACCACAAAGCCAGGTATGTAGTCTTCAGTTGAGACACACATTGGTGTACGCTGCTGTGCTTGCGTCTCCGGAGCTTCCTAACTAGCGGATACCGCCGATGGTGAGCTAGAAGGCGACACGTCTTCCCGTAGCGAAGCACTTCGAGCGGGGAGCATAAAATTAGCCTCAGCAATGACCATATGGGTCTCTGCCGCCCGAGGGACTCCCAAGCACACTCGGAGACCGCGCCAGGAGGCACTGAAGCTTATGGACTGAGGAAGGTGGAAGGCCATTCAACACAGGCAAGCTGTATGCAAGTGACCCGCGAACCAAAGCTCGGTGGACGGCCAAAAGCGACGCCATGGCACTGCCCCACTTCATGCTTGCCAGATGCCTGATCACCGCAATCCTCCGGTGGATCTTTGCTTCCAAGCTCGCTATGTGCTTCACCCAAGACAGCCTGGCGTCTACCGTGACACCTAGGAAGCGATGAAAAGGTGCACTCCTCAGCTGTACACCAGCAACTGAAAGAGGGAAGGGATGCATGTTCCTTCTCGTAAACGGGAGTACAATGGACTTTTCAGTCGAGATGTCCATGCCGGCCGTTGCGAGGTAGTGTTCAATAGTGTTCAAAGCGTGTTGCAGGCGCCGCTGGATGGCCGGAAGGGATTTGCCGCTGGTCCAAATGCAGATGTCATCCGCGTAGATCGAAATTGACAGTTTCTTTCCAATGCAGCCCCGAAGACCCGCCATGGCCACGTTAAACAGAATTGGGCTCAATACGCTCCCCTGTGGAACTCCATGAGTCATCGATACATGCTCCGTATCCCCTTGACGCGTGCGAACGAATAGCTGCCTGCCATGGGGGAAGTCCTTAATTCATGAGAGAGCTCTGGAGGGTAGGCCGGCTTGGCCACTGTTTAGAGAAGGCAACGCAAAACTGAGACTATGCATATCTAAAGCAAATGAATGCTGAGTAAATTCATCTCCTCATAACTGCAACCAACCTCTCCGTCCGCGTAGTTTTACATATCCCCCCCCCCTAAAACCTGTAAATAAGATGTTGTGCATGCGTGGATATGTGATTTCCTTTATATCTGAAGCACCTACGAGAATCAAACGGTCATAATCCACCATCTGCATTTTCATCCTGAAGATGACCACGTCAGCATCAAACAAGGGTTCCCATGACAGTCAAGTCCTCCAACGCAGATTTAAAAATAATAATAATATCTAACGAATGGAAAAGCAATGCTGGGATGAAATGTAGGCGGTAAAAGGAGTGTTTTCGCTTCTTATGTTACAAAAAAATTTATTAACATCACCGATTGGCTGGTTCAGTTGCTGGAACTGCCTCTACTCCAATGTAATACAATCTATACAATAACCACGCAATAACTTACAATAGCTACACAATGATATACACTAACTATAAACTTATGTACATATATAGCTACTAAATTACAGGTTTTCCCGCGTATTTTAGTCCAAGTGCCATCTGAATTAGACCAGGTGTCACCTGAAATAATCCGTGCGCCATTCAATTTAATCCGGGTGCCATCTGAATTAATCCATGGTGTTTTTAAGCACTATAACCGGAGGGACATCCCCGCAGAATATTCTACAGATATGTAGTGGAAGGAAAAGTAAAAAGCTGCTGATGGGACTTAAATTCTGCTGCGTCTTATGTTGAGCATTCGCACGGCGCCGAGATATCGAGAGTTAAAGCGGAAGCATAGCAGACGACACCATTGGTCATGTCGTCTGCTACAGAATATATTCTGACTGAGCTGCAGAATATACCACACGGTTAGAAGAACACGAAAAGGCATACTCCCATAGCAGACGACACCACTGGTGCTGTTGTCTGCTAAAGACGGTCCTTCCATTGAGCTGCAGGATATTCCACTTGGTTAGAAGAGCACGAAATGCATGACCCACGTAGCAGACGACACCGTTGGTCCTGTCGTCTGCTACGGAATATCTTGTGACTAAGCTGCTGGATGTCTTTCCATGCTCTTCCAACCGCAGAGAATATCCTGCGGCAGAGTTACAAGATATTCCTTCGCAGACGACAGGAACATTGGTGTCGTCTGCTATGAGCATCATACCTTTTCGCGTTCTGCTAACCACGCGGAATATCCTGCAGTTCAGACAGAAGACATTCTGTAAGAGGCGACAGCACCAATAGTGTCGTCTGCTATGTGAGTGGTGGCTTCTCGTGTTCTTCTAACCATGTGGAATATCCTACAGTTCAGTCAGAAGTCATTCTGTAGCAGACGACAGCACCAGTGGTGTCGTCTGCTATGTAAGTGGTGGTTTTCATGTTCTTCTAACCGTGTGGAATATCCTGCAGTTCAGAAAGGAGATCTTCTGTAGCAGACGACAGCATCAGTCGTGTCGTCTGTTATGTGAGTCATACCCTTTCGCGCTCTTCTAACTGCGCGGAATATCCAATAGTTCAGTCAGAAGATATTCTGTAGCAGACGACAGCACCAGTGCCGTCATTTGGTATACTTCCGCTCAACTCCCAATATCTCAGCGTCACGCGAATGTTCCACATAAGACACGGCACAACTTCAGTTCCATCAGCAGTTTTTTTTTTTTACTTTTTCTTCCACTAAAATACTCTACAAAGATGTCCCTCGTGTGAACACACACGATTATAGTGCTTAAAAACACCATGGATTAATTCAGATGGCACCCAGATTAAATTGAATAGCATCTGGATTAATTCAGATGGCACCCGGATTAGATTGAATGGCGCTTGGATTATTTCAGATGGCACCTGGGCTAATTCAGATGGCGCTTGGACTAAAATGGACGAGAAAACCTGTAGATGTGTGAAGGTATGTAGGTATGTGTAGACGCTTATATGCACACTAGGCACTAATACAGGGTGTGTGCAGAAAAAACGTTGACCCGCATTTTTACATGTAACTCGTTGTCTACCACTGATCTCGATTGTAAAAGGCTGGATCGCGGATAGGGAGCGCGAGCGTGAAGAAACCGGCCGCCATCTTACTGTACCCACAACAGTCGCCGCAGCGATCATGGCAACTTCTTGCAATTACGGTCGTACCAACCGTACTGGCAAGGTTACAGGGCCTAGTACAGGTGAGTCATTCTTTATCGAGGAATAAATAGGCGTCCATTCTGTATATTTAGTTGACCATTATGAAGTGTTTTTTTGCCCAAAACGAGTACTGGATGCAGGTTGCTTGATCGCTCTTCCGACGTTCAATCGAGCACACTTGCATTTTACCCGGCGGCAAATACAGTTTGAGTGCATAATATGCTTGGAAGAACACGTTACACTACACAGGTAGTGTTGTCACCAATATACGTGCGAGCACTAGAGCGCTTTTTTGCATGCATTGCTAGCATGGTACACCGTGTTCTCTGCGGAAGCAAGTGCCACATTCATTTCTTTGAATTACCTTCACGCACAAGTTCGGTATTACGTCATAATGAGACCACGATTGTCCCCTTTTTTCATGTATTGGTATTGTTTTGTGCCTTGGTTTGATTTGTGACAAAGAATCCTACGTAACGGTGGTGTGGCGCGACTTGAATAGCACCTTTGTGTCTGAGCTGTATCGTCAGCTTGTTACGATAGTAATAATTTGTAGCGTGTCGTGCTATTTGTAGCAGTTTTTAAGGCAAAAGTGGTCTCTCAATACAGGTTTCGTCATGAGGGCTACGCAGTGAATAATCTGTGCAGTGTGATACGGCTGGGTGTACAGGTAAGTATCACGTTCCTCATCCAGTGGTTTCTACTTTACAGGAAGGAACAACCTCAGTGCACGCACTGTGGTTAGACTCTCTCAGTTTTGCATATTCTCTTACATGTTCACATCAGAAACACACCTTACGCTTTAGGCTCCTTCACCCAGCAATATAATAATTAGAGTTTATAATTCTTTTTAGAAGAGTTCCCCATATTCTTTTTAGAATAGTTTTTAATCTTTTTAGAAGATACAGGGATTGTAAACCATGTTTTAAACTGATGTTTTAACATTTGTCCAATGCATTTATTAAACAACATATTCATTTTTAACTGGTTGCACCCAAACCAATGTTCTGATGTATTATTTCCTTTATTGTTGATGCACCATAAAAATTGGAATAATCATCAATGCAGGTTACTTCACAGCTGCCTCGACATACTCAAGAAATGGGTGCAGAACCTGCGTAATGCCCACCAACTTTGACTACAGCACCTCCAGAAAGTAAAGGCATATGTGTCACATGGGATTTTTAAAGGCATTCACAGTATATAATACCGTGTATGAACTGTTGTAGATCTAAGCAGCCTCTACAGTACACCCTCAGAAATTAAAACTTGTCAGGGAACTGTGATAATTGTTACAGTTACTAGGCATGCACATATACGCTATAAGAAGAAAATTATTTATTGAGAATGCACTTCTCTGGCTACTCATGTTGTTTACATCTACTGTTGATCACATTCATTTATCACACATTATATTCTTATATATTATTATTATATTATCACATATTCGATCACATTAAATTTAAAATTTAACATATATGAGAAAATATCAAGAGGGAAGTTGCTATTCATTGCTCAGCCCAACCTAAAATTGAGTGCTATAAATTTAGAGAGCGTACCTGACCACTGTCATTCCTAAAATATATATTGCCATTGTAGCAAGGTCACAAAACAATAAATGTAGTCTTTTGCGACCTCCCTGCACGTTCATTGTATCCTGAAACGCATAAGTGCAAGAAATAAATCTTGAACTTCAATAAACTTGGGGTGCGTTTTCTTATTCAACTCTGGCAACTCCGAGTTACTCTCAGCCGGCGAAAAATAGCCAGAGTAGCCAGATTAGCGGAAATGACGTCATAACTCTGAGGCGAAAATTAGCCAGAGTAGCCAGGGAGTGACAACTCTACTCTGCTCTGCTCTGCTCTGAAGAAGGGTAGCCGTCGTTCTGACGTCACACACAAGCTAGCAGACGACGATGCGTCGTCTGCTACCAACCGTCCTGTTGACAGACAATATGGGTGGTGTTCATTTTCGAAATGTAGGACTGGTTAAAAACTGTCGAGCCTTTTCAAAATCTGCTGGAGTGCACGCATCTGCGTCAAGTTGTTAAACAGAGTGTCTGCCAGCACTTCCACATCGTCTCGCCCGTCAGGCCAGTCCGCCATTTTGAGCGCAGAGTAACTCTAGCCGTTCGAAAATTACGGTCAAAGGTGGCTATTTTGGAGTCACGTGATGATAAAGGCTCTGACGTCGTTACCCAACTCCTGGCTACTCGGGTTGAATAAGAAAACGCACCCTGTGACGTCAGAACGACGGCTATCCTTCTTCAGAGCAGAGTAGAGAAGAGTTGCTACTCCTGGCTACTCTGGCTATTTTTCGCCGACTGAGAGTAACTCGGAGTTGCCAGAGTTGAATAAGAAAACGCACCCTTGATGTTGTATAAACTTGACATAAAATGTTGAATAATATAATGAACGATATAAAATATTGAATAAACTTGAACTCGTATATTCTCTTTACTCATCATCAGTGATCTTCATTACAAAAGCATATCGTGTTAGACTTTTTTGTTTGCGTTTCACAGACTGGGTACACGAGGGCCAAACTGACAAAATCACAACTGTTTCAAGCTCCAAATAGTACTGTTGCAATTTGAAAACCATACGTGGAGCTGCATTTTTTTGGAACATGCTCCACATGACAAGCATGACAAAGTCAGCACTGGATAGCAGGACCCCGTCCCCAAGCAACTTTTCTCACGCTGCAGTTGTATTCAACAAAAGCATGTGAGTGCTGGAGAAGGACATTCAGTTTGGCACAACCGCGCCTGCAAATAATCAGAACAAATAAAGGAAAAAGCAAACAAACATAGAAGGACTGTACTTCAAAAAGAGATAAGTCCTGTGTCTCAAGGAGGTGTTACCACTTTCCAAGTAACTTAATTGATTAAGCTTACATCACTACCTGATTAACTGTCCTAACAAGTGTGATCTAATTGCGTGAAGTAATTATTTGGGCTGCTTCGGTGTGTCCATATTTGCGAGGCAATGCACCGCTGTCGTTTACTAAAAGACTCTTTCTAAGGCGATGCTTGATATAAATCATACTAAACGCATACACGGCTAAAACAACGGCTGTGATTCTACAGAACGATCTCTTTCTGCCATGCGAGTATATCTTTTCCCGGACCGTTCTTTATGGAACAATTTTTGTCCAGAACGCAGTACGGGATATTATATACATGGTTGTTGTTAACCTCAACTCGTTTCTTATTGAAATATTGGCTGGGAAACGTGCTGTAGTACAATCCCCAGCGCTGCACTGCAGTGACGGTCTAGTTTCGGAATGCAAAACATAACGTAATTAAGAATCGAACGGCAGGACACCTGTGAAACACTGTTAGGATACACCAGTATACTGGCACCTTACAAAATTGTGTGACGACAATCAACGATCAATGATAGCAGCGCAATAAATACTCACAATCTCTGTTGCCTTCCATTGTTTTCTATCGGCACACACACAGCACTTTAGGGCCCACCAACATGGCGGCCCGAAGGCACGCCTCTCCCCCACGAGCCCCTCTCCCATGCGCGATCCAGCCTTTATACATAGAGATCAGTGTTGTCTACTTACCCGAGGAACTTCCGGTGGCGTACGATGGCGTATTTATGCGTGCGAAAGCTACAAAAAAAATCCTGGAAGTCATACTCAGCGTAAAAAAAAATAAACAGAGCGCGAAAACATGGGGTTCCATGCATTAGAATAGGGCGGTCATCACAGTGCATGGTAGTGCATTTCGGTCTCTGGAGAGTTATGTGCAGGCACCGCTAGGGGGGCTAGGGGTGCTGCCGATGAGCATCCATGTGGGACATCTTTCGATTTATGCACCGATAGCTCCCCTAGCGGTACTTGAATACAACTCTCCTACGTCCACCATGTTGCCCTATTCTGATGCACGGAGGCCAAAGTTTTCGTTGCTCTGTCTATTTTTTAAGCTGAATATAGCTTTCCACAATTGTTCTGCAGATTTCGCACGCATAAATGCGCCATCGTGCGCCACCGGAAGTTCGTTAGTTAGGTAGACAACAAGCTATGTCCCTAAATGCGGGTCATGTTTTTCTGCACACACCCTGTATGTACAGTGAATATGTACAACCGCATTGGTGACTATACATATACAGACGGAAAAGCGAGAAGGAAAGGAAACGAGATTCACAGTTCAGGAAGGAGCGCCAGTGACGGTGACACATTCATCACGTACAAGCACATTTAATGAACACATCGGTTTAGGTCAAGTAGACTGCAAGTTACCACCATATTACTAAAATACACCACGTGAAAGCTGCACAGTGCACTGAGGCAGGGCCGGTGCTAGGGGTGTGCGGAGCCTGAGGCAAAGACACATCGCGGGGCCTGTTTCACACCAGCAGCAATGAAAAGATGAGAAATTATAAGATTTTCGCAGTGGGAGATTTTAGCAGCACGGGAAATGGCAGGAGGAGACAAGGGTGCGAAATCCTCGGTATAGCTTGCAGGGTTGGCGGATTTTTCTTGAAAGTGAGACTTTTTCTCATCACATGACGGAATGGCACATAACACATAATTCTCACATTTCTGTTTTAGTCGAAGATCGCGCATGCGATTAAGTGCATACTTGATATTTAAAAAAAAAGTAAACCCTGGTTGAGGGCTTCGTGCGCGGGGCCTAAGGCGGTCGCCTTACTCAGAGCCGTATATTAAAGGGAGTCTGGCCATTGGGAGGAGTCACAAAAAGAGGCTCGACCTGTCAATCACAGTTTCGCTCCTCTGATTGGTTTGCTTTTTACCAAGGGGGTCGCCATGACACCATACTGCCACCCAAAATGGCGACGAAAACAAACAGAGTGAAGCGGGGATTTCGTGACGAAAAATTTTCACAGACTGCTCTGATTTTATGCTGCAAATGCACATCCTCATATACATTTCTCGGAAATCAGTTTCAACTTAGGCTCATCCATCGATATCTAACCGGAAATAATACGTTTTGTCGCCAGTGTTAGGCCTAGTGAACACTGCGATCGCGGCGATCACAACGAAATCATAACGAAAACGGCACTGTGCTGTACAATCTTATATTTAATTGCTGGATTTCATGGATATAAACATTCTTGCCTTTTATATTCAAACTATTCATGTAGATTTGTTTAAAAATCATACCGACGACAGAATGTGTCCCAGCAGGTGGTTCTGCCGGCAGCGGTACAACGACGGAAGCAGACGACAATTCCCGACGTGCCTTACGCTCCCTAGGTGGCGTTCATCAAATTTGCACCAAAAATCCACTAGTTTTGCAGATTGCGAGAGGTATCCATTTCAATCCAATCCAACCCACTTGCCACCCAAAATGGCGCTGCCCATGTTAGATACGGGGACAAATAGTGAGGATAGGTTGACTGATAGCGCCCTATATTCCAAGATTTCATTGGTCGGAAAGCTGAAAAAGTGGGCGGAGCTTCAGGTATAGGCATGACCCATTAATGGCCAGACTCCCTTTTAATATGCGGCTCTGGCCTTACTCGACCCCCCCCCTTTTATCGCCGGCCCTGGATTGAGTTCTATATTACAAGTTTCTCAGCACACAGCAAAACTGTGTTATCCGGCGAAATGCTTTGATGTCGGCGAAATGCTTTGTGTATGCACGGGAATTAGTGGAGCCTGGTAAGGCCACACTCAAGAACAGTGTCTCGATGAGGGGGGGAGGGGAATCGCTACGCGTCTCAGGTGCAAAGAACGAAATATATCTCTATAGGAATGTAAAGAAGAGGTATGGAGCTGCACAAATGAGGCAAATGGTTAAAAACGGAGTTGGCATTTTCTAGATAACAGTTCAAATATAGCAAAACTGAGCATATCGTGAACATTTGGGCGCGATCTGAGAAAAACACGCATCTGTAATATATATATATATATATATATATATATATTAGGGCTGTGCGAGTACTCGAAATTTCGAGTTCGAGTCAAGTCGATCTCGTACTCGACTCGAACTCGACTCGACAAATGATGACTCGACAACTTTCGAGTACTCGATATCGTTTCGAGCCCGCGTTAGATTCACATTAAAATCCATCACATGTAAGATATAACCTGTCACAACGATTCCACCGTTTCGAAACACGCATTGTGCGCAGCCGTGATTGCTGTCACAGTTCCGCCATCTTGTTTTCAGTACTAGCTTCGGCTAACCTCGACTTGGCTACAGACTGAGTTGTGGCTATGAATGGCAAACTGGCTTCAACTGGCTACTGCTGACCATGGAGGAGGCGCGCGCGCGGAAGCGTATCCGACATGGGAGGAGCGCATTTCATAGTTTCGTTTCTTCGACGGGAGAGTCTGTTTTGGTTCTGCTAGCTCATAAAACTCGGAGACGTCTGACAAAAGTGAAGAAAGTGCATCTGCACAAAACCGAAAAGGGCTGGAAGCCTTGTGTAGGACTACTTTATGAAAATTTCCGATACGAACGATTCCTTACCGCGCCCATAGAGAGTCGATCACCGGTGATTGACGTTTTATGAGCGGCGCTACTCGGTCCCTAAAGTAGTGTCGGACAAGTGGTCACATTTGTTGGATACTATAAACACTACAGAATGAGTTCAATTTTCACTTTTATCTTTTCTTTGTTGTAGCGATTTATGAAGTTGGCCCTGTGCCAAGGAGGCAGTGTGGAGATGTTATCTTGGTTGCGGCGTGGCGCTCCCCCGGCAGACCTCTTTCACAAATGCGCAATACTCCCATTTTAAGCATATTCTGATTCGATTTCGTTTATTACAACGTAAATAACGACTCCGAATGCGTTAGACAATCAGATTTTTGTCCTGCATGTGTGGGCATATATAACTTGCACTATTGCTGTTCTTTGCTGTTCCAAAACTAACCGGGAGGAATGGAAGAGTGATGAAATAGCAATATGTGGTACAACAGGAAAGTTAAGCCTGAAACTAATGTTTTCAGCGGAAATTACGATGTTAATTTCTGTTTTACTCCTTCAATGAACTCTGTTACTCAGTTACATGGACAACATGCAGTGTTCATGTTATTTTTCACAACTCATGAACTTCTTGATCCAGAGGGTTGATATTTTCAGATATTATTTCTGACAAAGGTGCCACATTTTGTATATTTTAGAACTTGTAGATTGATATTTTTGTTCAAGATACAGGCGTATATTCATAAGGGTTTCTGCTGTTCGCACCAATCTTTTGGTGTCCCAAAATCAATTTTGGAAATACATGGATAGCTTGGTTTATGAAACTTACATCATTAGATAGGTCATTGATTTGGCTACATTTTCCCATATAGCAACATATTTTGAAGTGATACTGTCACCCACAAAAAATATATTTGTAAAACCACCCACAAGTGGCTATTTTTGTGGCGGTAAGGAAAGTTGTAGAAAGACCAGTTTTCCTACCCATAACTTGTAAATGTGTTATGGTTGTAATATTCATTTAGCAATGTTGTCCTTAGGTGGCACATTTGTTTTATAAAGCTCTTATAATCTTCATTCATTTAATTTTTTGTTGTCAACTGTAGCACAAAAGAACATTTTTAAGGGGAAGTTCGCCAAAAAGCGGCGCTAAAGCATCTTAAAATTTTCAACCTTCCTGGTTCTACACATTACCTATCATTTAATGGAACGCCAACTACTCCAACTCGACTCGATACTCGAAACAGTGATTTGGTTTTACTCGAACTTGACTCGAACTCGAAAATTTTGCTACTCGCACAGCCCTAATATATATATATATATATATATATATATATATATATATATATATATATCTTGAAAAGTTTGAGTTGGATCGGGCGGCTACGTAATTATAGTTGAAATAAATGGGAGACAGAAGACGAAAGTAGGGGAAGTAACAAAAAAGGGGTTTATTAAAACTTAAAAATCATAAAAGTTAGGGAGGATGTCTACGTTACGGCGGAAGCTTCGCATTCTTCGGGACAAAAGAGCTAAATGTGGCCACGAGCCCCTTATCAGCCTCGTGGCCACATTTAGCTCTTTTGTTCTAAAAACTAAGAACCTCTTCGTTTTTAATAAAGTTCCCCTTTTATTCATTGCCCTGTAGAAGCACTGTCTCCACTTCTGATCCTTATTGAATACCTATATATATATATATATACAAAAAGGAAAAATAGGTAATGCTCTATGGCTGCACGTTGAGCATATGTTTACAATTTGATCGTGCACTCCCAGTCGAGTACAGCTGTTTCGTCCTACTTGGGACTCATCAACCCGGCGTAGGGTAGTGACACGATCTTCGGTCGGCACTAACAGTGCGTCTCGGCGAGACGTCAATGTTGCACGGTGACAGCGCCACCTGTGGAGGCCGCAGTGCAAGCCAGCAAGTACATATACAAAAAGGAAAAATAGCTAATGCTTTATGGCTGCACGTTGAGCATATGTTTACAATTTGATCGTGCACTCCCAGTCGAGTACAGCCGTTTCGTCCTACTTGGGACTCATCAACCCGGCGTAGGGTAGTGACACGATCTTTGGTCGGCACTAACAGTGCGTCTCGGCGAGACGTCAATGTTGCACAGTGACAGCGCCACCTGTGCAGGCCGCAGAGCAAGCCAGCAAGCACATATAAAAAAAAAAAATATATATATATATATATATATATATGTGTATATATATGTATCTTGAAAAGTTGGAGTTGGATCGGACGGCTACGTAATTATAGTTGAGATAAATGGGAGACAGAAGACGAAAGTAGGGGAAGTAACAAAAAAGGGGTTTATTAAAACTTAGAAATTATAAAAGTTAGGGAGGATGTCTACGTTACGGTGGAAGCTCCGCCTTCTTCGGGACAAAAGAGCTAAATGTGAGAAGAAGCTAAAAGAGCTAAAGAGAAGAAGAGACAGAAGAAAGAGATAGAAAGAGCTAAAAGAGCTAAAATATATATGTATATATAATATCATACCAAAGGGCCTTTCACGTGTCATCGAATGATATACATCCCAGTGCTGTGACAGACGCTGGGACAGACCGTTGCGGAGGTAAGTATAGGCACGTATAGGGAAGTTTGAGTTTTTCTGACGCATGTGCTAAGTTCACATATTTTAACAATAAAATCAACTATGCGTCACACCGAAGTGTTAGCGGAGTGACGTATAGACTGTAGCCTTGTCTGTCATACAATACGAACTTCCCTTCCCTCGTGTCTCGCAGGCCAACGGCTCAGGACTCAGGAGCGCCCAAAGTCATCACAGAAGAAAGCGCGCGAAAGAGGCTTCGGAGTTTCCCTCTCAACAACAACAACTACATGAATGACGATGGGATGAGGTGATTGCAAACTAACGAAAACTATCGCCTCCACGGGTCTAGTATAGGTCCCTTTTACATCATCCCAGGTCTCCTTCTATTCTTTTTTGTTTGTTTGTTTTTTGAGATTCAATTGAAAGTTACGTCTTCTGCACCGTTCTCGATTTAAAATGACACTGCCCAGCTTCAAATTCCATATTCTATGTATAAGCGTAAAGCTTAGCTAACGCATGGCTGCGACTACCACGGGGAAGCATCCATGTCATCATCGCTTTTCCATCCTTTATTCTTGTTGCTGTTGCTGCGATTAATTAAGTGGCAAATTTCCTCGCAAGATGTATTTGTTGTCGTTGCCAAAGAAGAGCTCAATATAATCATTATATGCGCGCGCGCTTTTTGGAGTTTGCACTGCGAAACAGCATCCACCGATACAGTTAACCGCAATAGGTCGTCTCTTCTCGGTAATTATTTTCATCGATGTCCACCCCGGCAATTCGTTGACACTCCAAACACAAAGACAATTTGTCCACAGTTGCGCTAAGGAATATTGTACACGTGCACTATTCCCACGCAGAAACAGCAAAAAGATAAAATAACTACAGAAGCTGTTGCGCCGCACAAAAGAGCACTCACTGAGTCAGCTGCAGCCAACAAGCTGTGCCAACCACATACGCACGCATATAGTATACATCTTCGGAAGCCGTTTGGGCCTCCAATCTATTTGTGGCGCCGCCGTAGGAGGCAGGACATCACTGTACATTCGCCGCCGTCCTGTTGTGGCAGCGAGAATAAAATGAAACGCGGAACGAGCACTTGTTCGTTTACACGGAGCAAGAAAACCGTTATTGACGCTACCCTGTTAGTTGAATTCAGGTGGACGAGAGCGAACAGCAGCACAGATGATCGCGCCGTTACATTCCAAAAACAAGTCTTCAGAGCATGCGCACAAGCTATCGCGTGACGTGGTACTCACCCGTGTTGTGCTGTAGCTGTGCTCCCTGCTTGATAACGGACTTTAGGAGGCGTCCATCACATCGGGTGCTGGAGCTGATGATATCCTCTGTACGACAGGGAGAAAGTGTTGTTGAACACATGCCAAACGGATACCGAAGGCGGACTGTTTCCAACGCCGGCTATCGTCGAGGAGCGAGGAGAACCCCCTCGGGGGAAACAACACTTCGCTTTAAAACGCTCACTATGAGTGTGCGTTCGGGAATGCGCTCCGCAAACTTGACACGCGAATAGTATTTCAAAGATGTGTTTCTCCTCTGGTACAGAGGAAGAGATTGCCCGGTTAATACGATTGAACATGTCGTAAAATGAGAAGCGAGCAACCACAACGTCGCACCGGAACCGATTTCGAGAAAAACTCGTTTTTTTATCTTGCCTGTCCTCAGGGAGACGATGTTCGGCGCTTTATTTGAACTAGATTTCTGTCGCAAATTTTCATCTGGCGGGAGCTGTATTTTTCTATATTTTAAATTTTGTATTTTGTATTGTTTTTGTATTTTATTTCTTTTCGGGAAAGACCAGATTCCTCCCGATTATTATCTACCCCATGACTCAATTTCGAACCAATTCTGGTGAAACCCGGTATGTTTTCGAATTCTATTCATGTACCGAGCATCAACGCGAATGTGATGTACATTATTCATATTGCCCTTATTTGTGTACACTACTTAGTAGCAATCTGTATGCATGTCTGATGTAAATACGTAGGATTTGGGTGCAACAATAATCCGTGCGAAGCACATGATGTTACAACATGTGGTGCTTGTGCCTATAATGGACGAGGAATGCATGTTTGACCAATATGAGCAACCTTAAGTGTGGGCCCCTCGCTGAAGAGAAAGAACAAAATAACCCGATTACACCCGTATGTATCAATAGCACCCGATTTTACGAGGAATTACAGATGTAAAAATAGCCCCCAATTGTGCCCCTTGAATCCGGCTAAAGGCTTTAACCCGAAAAAGACATACCCTTATAGGCTGTGTTGATTGATGGGAAACATCTCATGTCATCCTCACTTCTCCTTCATTTATTGTTGTTGTTGATTGCGCAGAAGATTGGTGGCTGCACATTTCAGTATCCGTCATTTTGTGGCACTTATTCGTGACTAGTCGATCTATATGTTTGACCCGGAATATCCATTTGTCCGCGATGCAACATGCCTCGGCAACATAACTCCTTGTTACCTCAGCGACATAACTCAGTGTTATACCGAATTTTTAGTGTGGGGGCAGACGGGGCCCAAGTCCCAGGGCCCCAAAAAACCGCATCTTCGCAAAATGCTATTTGTTTGTTTTTATTTATACAATACCGCAGGCCCCACATAGGGCCCTGGCAGGAGTGGTTTCACTGTACAAAATAGCGTGTATATACAGCCAGCAAGAGATAGAATAATTAGTAACTGGAATAATAGCTACGCTTCTAGTAAATGATATGTATTGTTAAATCCTCATAAAAATCACTTTTTCTGGTCAGCGAATTCTTATACAGCATAATATCTGTGCTGCTACAGTAATAATAGTAGCACATATAAGACGGTCCCCGCGTACTGTGACGACGAGTATCTTGACTTTACCACATGCAGAATACAAGTACGGCGTGAGAATCACCGATGTTTGAAATTTGGCATGGCGCCAATGGTACCAGCAAGTTTTAATTGCGCAACGAATGGGGAACTGTCATTTGGGCTAGAGCATATGCGATACACTCTTACGAATGAGTATAGATAAATGTTTGGGTCGAGTTCTTGAAGCACACCAGATTTTCAGAAAGAATGTCCCGACCAGGGTATCGTGGATATGTCGATATGCTTTAGGTTCCACGTGAAACAGTGAACGAATCAGGACGTACAGCTTGCGCCAAAAGTCCATTGAACACGCGAGCAGCGTTTTTCTCCGCGCCGCGCCACCCTAGCGGCTGCCGAAAGTTGGCGGGAGCGGACAGGTCCATTCATTTGGAGGGGGCGCAGGGCATAACACTGCCAGCGACCCACCGTGGCGTTTGCAGTAATTACCCCACAAGGGCATTCCCGTGGAGCGTTTCGTGGAGCAAATTCCTATCGCAGTTCGCAGCTGGAAGATAACAGTTTCTTTTCTCTTTTTCGTACTCGTATTCCTTTTATTTTGTCTGGGGATGACGGGCGCTGGCAAATCAAAGCGTACGACATTGACGTAGAAACAAGAGAGGGAAGAAAGAGCCAAATGACACTTCATTAATATTTTATTTAGTATCGCGTGAAGCGAAAGAAAAATGATATCTTAAAGATAAAGATATCATTTTTTCTAGAGTATTCAGCAACATCCGACCACGCCTTCTTCGGCTGTATGATGCTTGGGGTCTCCCTCACCCCATCATCACTGCAACTGTATAAAAAGACAAAGCCTTCTTCACCTCAGCACTAGTTCAAGATGACCGGCGACAGGATTAGTCTGGGGCGGAGGCGACAGATCGTGTCCATGTCGCTTGCAGGGCATTCTCAGCGAACGATTGAAGTGGGATGCTGCTTGTCTTCGGTGAACCGTATCATTCAGCGCTTCCTTGATGAAGGGCAACCTGAAGATGCACCAAGGTCTGGACGTCCGCGGGCAACGACGTCGGACGAGGACAGGGCAATAATTGCTGCAAACGTGGTCGACCCGTTTCCGTTGCCTGGCTGACACCTCCTTTTGTGTGAATAAACATATACCCCCCTCCCCGTTTCTGACGGCTGTCGATCCAAAGAAGGAGCTGAGCCTGCAAGCGTCGAGTACAACCTCTCCGTTCCGGAATCGCGGTTCAGAAGCCCGCGCTGAAGCCAGAACACCGAGAGGCAAGACTGGACTTTGCCTTACGCTACGCGGAGTGTGACCCCGCGCAGTGGAGCCACGTGCTGTTTACTGATGAGGCAACGTTTAGTACGAAGTGGTCCCAGAGGAGGCGGGTTTGGCGTCCTCCTAACTGCAGGTAATACCTTGAGAGTCCGCGCTTCGAGACGGCCCTATTCATCTTTTTTTTTTTTTTTTTGCTTTTCAGATATCTATTCCAGTACGTTCACAGCGTGGTCTCCAGTGGACGGCACTCCGTGAGCGTGTGGGGCGCCCTTTCGCACCAGTGCTTGGGGCCTCTTGTCCGCCTAGACGGCCGCTTCAACGGGGCAGCATACGTTAGAGTCATCGAAGATCATCTGCTCCCATACGTCCTTGACGGTCCTTTCCCTGACGGTTGCTTTATTCTGCAGCAAGACAGAAACCCGGTTCACATGTCGTCCACTGTCCAGAGCAGACTAGACGATCTTGGTATCATGCAGCTTGAGTGGCCCACTTGCAGCCCGGATCTGAACGTGATTGAAAATGTATGGGGCATGATGAAATTCCGAATGAGCAAAAAGCGGGTGCCAATTCGGTCCAAGGACGCCTTATGCGAGGCGATAAACATGGAATGGACGTCCCTCAAGGAAGACATAGTACTACACCTCGTGGGCCAGCTCTATCAATCGCTGCCAGACCGCATGTCCGCTGTGATCTCCGCGAACGGGGGCTTCACGCGATACTAAATAAAATATTAATGAAGTGTCATTTGCCTCTTTCTTCCCTCTCTTGTTTCTACGTCAATGTCGTACGCTTTTATTTGCCAGCGCCCGTCATCCCCAGACAAAATAAAAAGGAAGACGAGAACGAAAAAGAGAAAAGAAACTGCAGAAGGCAACGCTCTGTGTCATTCCTGATATCTTCCAGCTGCGAACTGCGATAGGAGTTTGCCTGGTAAAACGCTCCACGGGCATGCCCTTGTGGGGTAATTGCTGCAAACGCCACGGTGGGTCGCTGCCTGTGTTATGCCCTGCGCCCCCTCAAAATGAATGGACCTGTCCGCTCCCGCCAACTTCCGGCCGCCGCTAGGGTGGCGCGGCGCGGAGAAAAACGCCGCTCGCGTGTTCCGTGGACTTTTGGTGCAAGCTGTACCTAGAGGCCTGTATAACCAAGTCAAAGGTTATGATAATTCGTATAATTCACGTCTTTACGTCACAAAATATGATGAGCGACACCACAAGGGTGGATCGGTGGATTAATTGGTAGCCACCTAAAGTATCTTTAACAAGCGCTAAAACCCTAGAACACAAACAAAACAGTCTGAAGGGCATCATACCGACTGAGAGAAGGCCGATCGTCAAGGCAAAGACGAATGAACGCACTGTATGCACTTGTCAGACGGTTTGCGTGTTCATTGTCGCTGATTCCTATATACAGGGTGTCCCAGAGGACGTATCATCGAATTATAATAAAAAAACTACGCCACCTAGAACCGTGCGGTCAACGCCATTTGTTCTTACTATGTTTTTGCCAGATGTGAATGTCATGTAAGGTAAGTTTTATTATGTAAATTTTTGCGAACTGAGCACGGGAATTTGCCAAGCAAAGGTCACTTTTTTACCCCACCAATGCGAAGAGCGTGCCGAATTTGCTAAAATTTATGATAATTGAGAGGGATATTGAGGAGCTATCCTATCGAAAAAAAAACCGAACATCATGCTTTACGGAGCAGCCGGAGCATAGCGCGCGACGAATTTTTCAGCGCAGTCTTTGTCAGTCCGACGAGAGGGGGTTGCAAACCCAGGCCATACCAGGATAGCAGAAAAAGATAACACAGGCGTGGCTTATCGCATCCAGTTTCCGCTGGGATTTGCCTGCCCTCCCCAATTTCAAGAACTGTCACTTTTTCTACTATCCCTCTGTGGGCTGGGTTTGCAATCTCCTTTCGTCGGACTGGCAACGATTGCGCTCAAAAATGCTCCGGCTGCTCCAAAAAGTATGATGTTCGGCTATGTTTGTTTTGTTTGTTTGTTTTTTTTTCGATGGGGTAGCTCCTCAATATCCCTGTCAAGTACCATGAATTTGGGTAAATTCGGCACGCTCTTCAATTGGTGGGGCAAAAAAGTGACTTTTACTTAGCAAATTTCCGAGTTCAGTTCGCAAAAGTTTACATGACAAAGCTTAAGTTACATGACAATCACACCAGGAGGTGGCAAAGCATAGTAAGAATGGCCTCAATGAATGGTTTGACCGCATGATTCTAGATGGCGTAGTTTTTTTCTTTTTCTTTCACTGACACGTTTTCTGGGACACCCTATATACGTGTGTGGGGAAATCCACTGCCTGCCAGGAAGATTTCTGCACCACGAGATGTCTGTTCAGCACACAATTTTCTGACGCAGCGTGTCAGAATGCTATCAGAGATGGGGTTCGTAATTTTGTAATTTTTCGGATTGCTAGGATATGTTTAGGGACGAGATGTAATAGGCACAGGTGACAGTTCTCTCGTCCCAAGTGAGGAAGCGCTCTCGAACAAAAGAGAATCCAAAATGAAATGTGCCGATCCGATACCTACAGATAAGGCAACCGGAAAGCCATTTGTTCAATAACATACAGAAGGCATCTTGCCTGTGGGAGCGGCTATGCACCAAATGTCACCAAAGGCACCTTCGAGACAATAACAACTACAGCTACATGAATGACGATGAGATGAGGTGATGATTCACCGCAACAATTGCGGTACCATACCTCAGTGCATGTGGGCTATAATATACTCGTACCTTCGAGATCGCACCACGAGTCAGAAATTTCATGTGCGAGAGAGCAAGGACGACCCGAGAGCCAGCTTCTACAAGACGTGTCCAGACGAGTTTGCTGGAATCCTAGCCCATGTTTTTGTGTGTGTGTGTGTGTGTTTTTTTTTCAACATTTATAAGTGCAAGCCACACTTACTATCCACGCGAAAAGTCATGACGCGGTCTTAATTCCGAAGAAGATAACGGGAGTTTAAATTCAGAAAATCAGGGACTATCGTGCCATCAGTCTACTATCAAGTGACTCTAAGATTCTTACCAAAATACGTGCACGGTGGCCAGGAACGGCACTGAACGAAGTGATTTGCATGCTCCAAGTCTCTGGTTTGATAGGACACAAAATAGGCTGAAACCAGCATGTCATGTGAACTACATAGGAAACCGCGAATAGAATGAGGGCTCAGCTGGTTATATTGCAGATCGATCTCGTTCAGGTTTGACGAAGTGGATCGTCATTATTTGCTCTCACTTCTGAAATGGTGTCACATTGGGAAACACAGTGAATAAGCACTACAGTACCGCAATGCGGACAGAACGAACACGCAGAGACATCTCATAACTCATCGACACGGCAGAGATGCCGTAGCGATGAATGTTCAGTTGCTTGAACGATGAATATAGTATACTGCATCTTAGTTGTGATATGCCTTAGTATACAGGGTGTTTCGCCTAAAATGATAAAAAATTCTAACGGGCGACGTACGTACTTGCGGTACTTTCGGCAATTACCTTCTGTAAACTTTTGCCACCATTTAGGAAGGCTTTGGACAATTTTTAATTGTGGGAAAATTTATTTTTTCGATCGAACTTTGAAAATTGCCAAGCGAACCTCACTTTTTTTACAGAAATATGAAGTCTTCCAGTGATAACTGCAGACTGAACAAAAACTATGCACAGCACAGCAACAGAAATAGTCGAAAAAAATTAGCCCCGCCTGCTTGATTGTCGCATAAAAGCGCTCGCTGAAGGTGCGACTAGAGGAGGAAGTGTTCCCACCTCTTGTTTTACTTTTACCTTACTTTCCCCCATTTTGACCTTGATGCTGGTGACTACCGTCTTATGACAAAGAAAACAAAACGATCGTCTTATTACAAGAAAGTAAGACAAATAAAGGCGGCGACACTTCCTCTTCTTGCCGCACATGTCGCGCGCGCTTTTTTTTGCGACAATAAAGCAGGCGGGGCTAAAGCTCCCCTTTTAATACTTTTTCTCGACAATTTCTGTTCCTACACTGTGCATAGTTCTTGCTGGGACTGCGGTTATCCGTCGAGGACTTCATATTTATGTAAAAAAAAAAAAAAGTGAGGTTCGCTTGTCAATTTTCAAAGTTCGATTGAAAAAATAAATTTTCCTGAATTAAAAATTGTCCAAAGCCTTCCTAAATGGTGGCAAAAGTTTCCATAAAGTAATTGCCGAAAGTACCACAATCCTCTGGCGTGTACGTCGCCAGTTAGAATTTTTTATCACTTTACGTGAAACACCCTGTATTTAACGCGCGCTCCAAAGCCGCTGTGGTAGGCTCGCGCAAGAGCCCATGGCGAATCACGGGCCGATATGATGCATTTAACGCGCGTTATGGGATAGCGACAAGTTGAAGATCGGGCACAGCCCAGGTCTGCATAAAGAAGGCCGATCGCATGCTAAGGCCGGCCCGCATGGTGCACAGTGCAAAATTGTGTACCTGGTGCTGACCAAGAAGATCTTGCTGCGGACCGCATTCAACAGAGCGAACCATGCGAGTATCGACAGACGAGCGACAGACTCAATTGGTAGAGCCCTAGACCGGTAATCCAGAAGATGTGGGTTCGATCCCTACAGCTAGCTAACCTTTTCAGTGACTTTCATCTTTCATCGTCAAAACGCAGATGATCTGGCAATAACCGCACCCACAAAACTGTCAGGTGGACAATTGAAGTATGCAGTCATCGAAATCGTTTATACTTCAATTGTTCATGTTCCCAGGCAACTCGAGGCTTGTGTTGTATTCGTCTGTTTCTATGTTCCAGCCTCAGAACAATTACTGTCAGGTGGAGGAATATTTGCAGCAGCCAGTTTTATTGCAACATCAAAGTCTGCGAAGTACGCGCGCATCAAGAAAAACAGTGGGAGCATGGATTGGCGTCTGACTTTGCCATCTGGCGGTACATCTGTGCACCCGCTGGCACAAGTATACCTGCTGGTACGCGAAAATTCAGGTACGATTATCCCGGTGTAAACTTGAAACACAGTGTTGCACCAGGTTTGCGGTGGAAACCGAGGCTTAGCCGATCCGCCGATCGCGCAGCGAGGAGGAGGGAAGCGCGCGCGCGGAGTAGGCTCTTGTCTGCCGGTGCGCGGCGGTCGTCGTCGTCCGAGTCCGTCAGTTCTCCTTCGCTCTTCGAAGTGGTCTACGTATGTCGAGACTCGAGTGTGCTCCTTCAGGAAGCATCTAATGCTAACGCATATCTACGTACCGCATAAATTTCATTGATCGTCCTCAGATTGTTAATACATTAGTGAGTTTTAGTGCAGCATACGCTATAACATTTGCGTACATAAGGGATAGCGTGGAGGTTCTGCGCACTGCGCGAAGCTCTATTTCTGTTTTGCGCGTGCGTCGAACCACCAACGCTATCCCTTACGTACGCAAAGACGATATCGTACGATGCACCAAAACACACTGTCATATACCTGGTCATGATGGTAGGGGAGACATATTTATTAGAAAAAAGAATAAGAAAAAAAGGGAAGAAAGAGAGGAACATGAGGGAGTTCGTGCGTTAACTCTTGGGTTGGTTCCATAGATGTTACGCGGCGTTGAAACTTTGTCATACCAAGGACTTGCATAACTATTCATTAAAATAAATTTCTTGTTCTTTATTCACCCATCACTTGAATAACTTGGATAATTATTCATCAATTGAATAATTATTCATTAAAATAAAGTTGCTGTTTATTCACCCATCACTTGGATAATTGTTCAGCACTTGAACAATGACTGATTGAAATAAAGTTGTTGATGTTTGTCCCCCATCCCTCACCATTTGATATCACCCGCTGACCAGTGGCAAATTTCCTCATCCATCGTCGCTTCATTTATCTGTAGTGACGTGAGTCAACCGAAAGACATCGTAACGAGGGGCACACGACCAATCTATGGAGAAAAACGCCGTCCAATTTCCTTTCGTTGATTATTTATAAGTGGAAAAGTGGGATACGCTTGTGGGTTGCTAAGAGTAATGTTACGGCATGATATCCCACAGAGTTGTAGGGATCGACGGAAACCAAGATGGCCACAAACATTCTGCTTCAGAACGTTTCTCGGCCTCAAAACCGTTTAGATAAGCTCTCTGTAACTGACATCGCTATTATGTGGAACCTTGTGACCTCTTCAGCTGTAGCATAGTCCTAATGCAGGGCCCCCATGCCGGGTGTTGATAAGCAAACTCTATTCGGTCAAACAACCACAAAATTCCTCCTCATATTGACGAGCCTTCTATATGTAAGAACTAAAATATGTCGTGCAGGGCCACCCACAGCAAGTCACCAAGGGGACGCCAGCGAGCATACCAATCAAATCATGGGCTGGAATGCATTGATATCCTTCACCGAGCGAGATTATGAAATCGTCCTTGACAATGAGACATTGGCTAGATCAGATAAAACGGAGAAACTCATCTCCGGTTCTGCTCGCAATCTTGCCAAGTTTATGAGACCAAAGAATGTACCAAAGGACCTCGTGGGCCCAGACCCATGCCCCGGGAATCGTAACACAGCACTAGCATCGGAGCTTCAAGAATCGTGGCTTTTCAAAGAGCAATAAAATACCTGCTTACAACGTACTTTTACGATCTACATGAGTTTAAATTCCCACCCGCGAGAAGGGTTCGTGCACACATCCATCCATATAGGAGCCGGTGGGTAGCCTCCCGTACAAGTGCTTCAAGAAGGGCAGGAAGGCACCGTGGAAAGCAGGAAACTGCACATCACGGCGTTTCCCCCTGGATTCGCCAGCGGTTTAATTGAACTGTTCGTGAGCGGGAAGAGGGGACGTGCTCGTGTGTTTCGGGCTTTATACTGACCAATAAGACGGCAAAGAAAAATAATAGAGGTGCAGTAGCTCTAGTAGAGAGCACAGATGCAAAATTTCCAGATATTCTGAATCAATTAACTGCTGAAAAAAAAAAAAAGCATTTTTCGTGTTTTCTCTGGAAAAATTTGAAACAACGAAATTTTTCACTGCTGCAGGACATAGATTGATTAGCGAACTTTAGAGAACACATTATAGAGTAACACAAATTATAAATATAGATTTTATTTGTTGCATAATTTGTTATGTGGAGATGCAAAATGCAGGTAATTTTGACTTACTGAAATGAAAGAACGGCTTTCTCATATTTGCTTTGTAGGAAGAACTAAAAAAAGAATATCTGGCGATAACCTAGCTTTTCCTTGTTCAGTGACTAGGGGGATATGTTTATTGAAAATAAAAAGAAAGGGAGGAAGTGACTAGGATTCATAATAGTGCGATCGTTCACCATATATATCAAAAGTGGAACACCTTTTATTTGGTCTAACTCCAGACATACTCATGTAAAAGAACAAATGCAATAGTTGGCTAGAACTAGTAAACAGATCCCCAAGATCCCCATTTTTTTTCTTATTCTATCACATCACATCACTAGTAAAAAGATAATTTTGGTCCCGTTTATGCGTGATTAGAAATTTTGGGCAATTCTTCCGGCGCAGAGGAGAAAAACCCCTTGTGGCCACTTCGTCCACGGGCCATCCCATCCACTGTGCCATGCCATCCATCGTGCTTTCTAATCCACCCAGCTGCCTCGTCCATTTTGAGCGGATAAGCCGACAGGCCGGAACATTCACCACACCATCTCATCCACGGCTCCGGTATGCACATTTTTCACCTTTTGTCCTGGGCTCTCGCATATCTAGTTTTATTTCTTCATTATTCTTTATCTGTAGTGTTTCGTCTGATTAAAAACTTTTGTTGCTCATGCGCGTGGTTGTCTTGCCACGTAAAGCCACGGCAAGCAGTGTGGCGGTTAGAACAAGAGAAGGGGGTCTATTTATTTTGGCAGGAAAAGTCAGCCAGAAAGGCCGGTTGAGGAAACGAAGAGGCCATTATGGAAAGTTGGCGTAGATATAGTCAAGATTTCGAATGGGGATTGCCGAGAGCAACTCTAGGATCATTGCTCTTCCAGAGTGTCTACCTTGCAAGTTGTCACATTCGGTGATTTAAATGGAGAGTTTTAGTACACTGCGTACGCAAATGTCTTGCGCACGCAAGGAAATAGTGGATGCGCTCCACAGTCCCCACGCACCGAACGTGCGCAGTGTGAATACGCTATTTCCTTACTGGGCGATTGCGTACACTGCAACTAGAACTGTCAAAAAGATAGTTTTAGTTTGCGGTTACACGCTTGCGTACAGGGACTGAAACCGAAACGAATATCGGTTCGGTTACGGCTCACTGTCAGAATAGACCCTGTTTGCAAACAAATGACGTCAGGTTGTACAACAGCGCCGCCAACTTGGTAGACTGGAACTACTATAGCAAAAAGTCGATACGTCGCAACAACAACAACAACAACATATATATTGTGACGACGAAGTGGGGAGGTTTTCCACTCTAGGAGTGGAACGCTACCCCATAGCTAAGGGTCTAATATGAGTGGTGACAATGATGAGTAATGACGGTGAGAGATGACGGGAATGATCGAAGGGGCGATGGCGATGCTGAACGTGATCGTGATGGTGGGAATGTCCGAGGGCGCAGCTGGAGTCATAATGAGTCCTTTAGGCCTGTCGCCTCAAAGAAGTCAACCACATGACAATAGGTCACAAGAAAGCCACGTTTATATATAGTTTTCCATATTGCAAGGTTTCTATGCAATTCATGCATATTATTGGTTGTATAGCCTTGTTCTGCTCCATTCTACTAGTAACCCTATCTTTTCGGTAGCCCTTTCTAAAGGTGGCTACCGGGGTTTTCCATCTTCAGGAGCCTGAAGGGCACGAATTTATCTCGGAGTGCACTGCACGTGATTTCTCTATACAAATTACAAAGTAAGCGCGAACTAAGTCGTAATAACAAACTACATTCTGCACAGGATTATGACGTTGACTATCGAGACGATGCAACCAACCCTTGGGTGGAGACTTCTTTTCTTTCCGCGGTGGACTGGGAACGCGAATGAAGACACCAAAGCGACTAAAAACGTGACCCCATTTGTGTGTACCACTAATACAAAGAAGGGAGCCGTGACCATCGTGAGGGAATATGGCTTTGTGAAACCGCAGTGTTCTCCGTCCGCGCTGTTTCGGTTTCACTGTGCCTATACCAACGTCATGAATACGTCACGGTGACGTTTCTTCGGTAGAGGTCTATTCTGAAAGCGATTTCTGTTACGACTATGGGGTTCGCCGTTTTAATATTTCCGCTTACCAGTAACAAAATAGTTGTTCCGTTTTTTCTTTCTACATTTTTTTTCTCTAGGATGTATCTGCAGGCTGCATGGATGTCGCAAAGTGACTACAAAGTGCAAACGGGTAAAAATTAACATATTTATCTGTTGCACTCCTAAAGGGTGGTGCAGTGCCAAATTCATCTTCCACGCATTTTTGCCGTGTGTGACATTCCCCGTAAAATAATTTATTGCGGTCTCTATTATCTCGTGCACATTCATTTCACTCGTGCTGTAACAAGCTACAAGGCAAGAAAAACTGCGTGCGCTCATGTGGAAACAAACAACGTGCAACGCTTGGTATCTTAAATGATCACAGTAATACAGTTCATAACTCATAAGCGACGTACGCAATACATACCATACGATACGTATGTCATCCGAATATGGGTCAAAGCGCAACAGATGGTATGTTGTCTGCACAACTTCTGAATGAAAAGCACATGACGAAGAGATGTACTTTAACAGAAGCACGTTCTACACCACTAATCAGAATTGTAAAGCATACAAATATCGCATCCACTGTTGTCGCGTTCATGCTTGAACCGACCCATATGAACTGGTAACCGAAATCAAATTTTTCGTTTCAGGTTACGTTTTCGGTTAATTGCCGATGGCGAATTGCGGTTACGGTTCTTGTAAAAATTTAAGTACCAAGCGGTTCCAAGCCGTTCAGCGGTCATTCAGGTTCCGTTCCGGTTTCAGTCCCTGCTTGCGTAGGCTATGCGTTAGCAGTTAGCGGCACGCCACAGTATCGTGGGGCACGCACATTTTTAGTACGGCGCAGCGCGCAGTCACGCAAACCATTATGTCACCACCTAAAAGCTACACAATGTCTACCTTGAAGAACGAAGCTGCATAGCCAAGTGCAGCTAAGACAATCCACCCCCTCCTCCTCTTCTCTCCCCCCCCCCCCGTTCAAATAAATATATCCCCTATCGTCCAGTCCAACGCCATTGGTGTCACGTCTATCTTTGCGTGTGTCTGGTGGGTGTTGCAAACTGCAGGTCTTAAGCTGATCGCATTCCACGAGAACGGAATGCAAGCGGCCCTGTGTATACGCCACGCTAAATTTGTATAGTATAGCGCACGTACGCTGGGCGCGAAAATTGCTTTGCGTTCGTCGCATGCGCAATGTTAAGAACGCTGCAATGCGCACGCAATGCCTTTGCGTATGTTTGCCTCTGCCAGTCCCAAAATCCCCCAAAAATCTGCTTTCGTTTCGGAACATGGAATGCAGCAGGGCATCACACAACAATAATATGCGGCAAATGAGACACTAGCAGGGCATCGTACTCACCTTATGTATGACGACCGTGTTTCGAACAGGTGGAGATCTTCTTTCGACGATCACACAACGCCGGCAGTGTTTTTCACGCTGTATCGTAAAAGAGCAGGAAAGGCGACCGCCTGTGCGCGCTTCAAATGACACCGTGGATTGTTTCGCGATTCATTTCAAATCTCCACAAAGGTTCATGGTTCGAGTGCGTCTCCCAATCTGAGACAAGTGTGCTCGAGACCAGCCTTATCACATTGATAGAGGCGACACAATCTGCGTTTCAGCGCATCTCCGTCGTGAAATCAGCGAAGAAGTTGCTGGCTGCTGTGCATGGAGATGTTGACAGCCGCCTTGGTGTTTCGGTTCGCGGAGCTTCCCGAACGCATGCAGAAACAACCTTGAACAGCCCTTATGCACTCACACATTGAGTACATTCTGCTACTCTAGTAGTGTTTCGTCGACTTCTCACGTTGAAATATGGCAGTATTGTGTTGTGTTCGTCTCTTTGTGTTCGAGCCTCAGAACAGTTACTTTCCATCGTTGTCTAATTGTGCTGTTTAGCATTCGTTTTTGTTCGTCTATGCGCGTGTTTATTGGTGTTGTAAAGTCATAACTAGCGTTAGAAATTGTACGAAAGCATGTTTTTCTCTGTGGACCGCATGTGCACGCAAAACTTGTTCCGAGTACATAACACATGTTCAGGAACACCAGTGATTTCCCCAGAAATTCACTGCTGGGAGGGTGCTTTACATTCACAAAGTTGACTGCAACGGCCAAACGACGTGCAAACTGCAAGATTTGATGTACACATTTATTGCACATGTTCTGAAAGATTGTGGTAATTGTGCTTGTGGTAGAAAAACAAGTTAGAGAGGTCTTACACAAGGACAAGTTTCTTGCCATGTTAAAGAAACACGGAACATCACAGTCAAAAGGCTTTTTTTCTTCAGGTATGTGAACAAAGTGCAGATAATGAGTGCAGCTTGTAACGTCCATTGGCTTTCAAGAGTAAGGTATTCTCAAAGTTCTTGTCTGTAAGGCAGCCACATCTCCTTGTCCTAACAAGACCACCAACCGAAAACAGACGCTCCACTGGTGCACTGCTGGGCAGCACAACATTGCACTTCATGAACACCTTGAGCACACAAGGAAGATCTTTCAAGCACTTTAACGACTCTGAAGTGCTGGTCGATACCCACAATTCGTACTCCTTTTCCCACGGCGCAAGAGTTGTTCTCCTTTCACATTCAAATGTAAACAATCTGCACCGAAAAATGTACAGATCGGAATGGAGTCTGTGGGTAATGACTGTGAGAACGAAGAAAGAAACGGTGTGAAACTGACCCAAATATTAAACATTGCATGGGCCTTCCCAGATAGCATTCAAAGTAATTCCGAAAGTAATTCAAAATGCGTTACTTGTAAAAGTATTTCAATTACAGTCACAATTACATAAAGCCTAATGTAATTCCAGAAGTAATTAATTACTAAGAAAGTAATTAATTACAGTAATTCAATTACTTGTAATTAATTACTTTACAGGTCTGCTGGGCATGTTGTGTTTGTTGTGTTCCTTCAATTTTTTTATAAAGGTGTTGCTTGCAGAGTAATTGAAGAGTTTGTCTAGAAGGAACTTCTTGATCCCTTGGGGATCTCGACGTAGTGTGTACAGCATGATGAGGGTGGGGGTATCCATGTATAGTCCACTTGTGCGCGCATTAGGTGGAGTAACTTCGCCAATCATACTGGCGGTTACTGTGGTACGGAGAGCAGCCAAGTGAAGGCTACTGAGGGATGCCCGTGTGTTTTCCGCGGTGGGTAGTTCGCGACTACCCTATTCCCAGATCAGGAGGGACTGCACAACGCTCCCTCTCCTGTGCCACCACCACATTTCGCCCTTTCTTTTTTTTTTTAACCCTTCCCTCGACTCCCTTGCCTGGCTGCACCGAGCCGCCACCCACGAGCAGGCTGACCGCACCTCCCTCGAACACCATTCCCCCATCTCTACGACGCATACGTCACCAACTTTGTCTGCAGCGGCCAGGGCGTGTTCTACCTGATTGTCTACTTTGAGAGTAACTGTCTTGGTTGCTAAGATAATTTCGTCATTTCTCGAGTAGGTGACGGCACCGGCATTTCGGTTGTCTTCCCTCTTCGTAAGGGAGGAAACGCATCACAGGCCTTCCAATGTCGCGGTAGGTTGGTCAAGGTCTCCGAGAGGGCGAAGACGTTGCAGTTGGCCAGTACCGGGTCAGTCGCTATGTCGGTAACATTGGGGTTCTGCATGTTAAGGGCCTCCGTGTTTGTCGTTCTCCTTGGCCCGCTGCAACATCTTTTCGGAAATCTCGAGATTAGTAGGTAGTTTTCTCTGCTCCTTTTTTTCTTTTTTTAGCGCGCGCGGCAACCTTGCATTGTAGATGAAGCTGGTGCAGTTTGTCGTTTTTGTGACACCCTCTCGCCCGCTAAAGATGGGGGGTAACGTTGGGCAGACGAGCGATCTGCCTGCGTAAGCTGGCGGCACGTTGCTCGGGGAAGAGGTAAGAGGGAGGTAAGCACAAGCTCCTGGAGTTGGGGTTCAGATATGCTGGTGGGCTGCATAGCTCGTTGTAGTCTGCGTCTTGCATTCCTCCCTCTCCTTCACCTCCCTTTTGTATTTTTATTAATTTTATTTGTTCTAATAAATATATCCCCCCCCCCCCCCTGTCTTGCATCGCCCGCTTAGCTTGTCGCATTTTGGACAAACGCGCCTTGCGTTGGTCTGAAGTCTCTCTCGTACACAGACACACTTACGCTTGAACTGGAGAAGTTCCTCCGCAGAGAACTGCTTGCGCCGGCATGCGTGGCGTCGAGACGTCCACGGTGTGACATTTGAAAGCGCGTCCTCTCTCATTGTGGTTTTATATCTGCGCTTGAACACGTATGGGAATTTCCATCCAAAATCACACGCCGACATGTCTGACCACAACTGCTGCCCCAGAGAACACAGCAGCGTACAAGTTAACGAAAAGCAAATATGTTTATTTGCTTACATGCAATTCTGCTGTGTTTGAGCCCTGTACTGTCTTCTGACTGCTCTGTGCAATGCTGATGTTGCGAATGGGCCACTAGAAGTCGTCTTGTCTCTTCTTTTTCTCTCTGCTTCGGTCTGCTGGCACTGCTGCATGGCTTCGTTCCTTCGTCACTAGCTGCGAGTGAGTTTTTCCACCGTTTCCACAGGAGTGGCACCGTTTGTTATCGCCTTGGATCATTTCGACGTTATCACAACACACGTGATCTCCAAGCAGCAGCCAATGAGTGCAGGTCTTACGCGGCGACATACCCTGCCTCAAGAAAACGCGGTGGGTTCGCTCATCAATGCTGTCGCATTTAAAAAGGCGACCACTTCGACGCCACCGCTGCCGGCACGACGGAGAAACTGAAAGTGACGTCATAAGGAGGCGATCCTGGCCACTGGAAGGCTAGCTTGATGTAACCTTGGAGTGAGCAAAGGATGTAAGTGAAGTCAGTCCGCTTGCAGGGGATGGGTCGGGCGGCAGCTCGACGCTTTTTTTTACGCGTGAACAGTGCACGCGTTGAATGCAATTTGGGAATGAATTTTTTGGGAATCTCTCTTTGGGGACCGTTTCAACTGTTTAATCGGTGGCATGTAATCGATGAATCAATCGACTGATTCGTCTAATGTAGCGAAGTAAGGGGATGCTTCTTCTCTCTCTGCTGTTCCCCCACCCCTGCCAGTATGTGCCCTCCATCAGTTCTCCGACCATCGTTTGTTCCCGTTCGTTCTTCTTGCGAGCAAGTTAAGCCATCCTTCACCGGCAGACAATCCCGGGTTTAACAGCCACATTACACTTACCTCAAAGTGGTGTATCACCTGCTTTAGCACCCTTCATCCTCGTCGGCGTACGGGCGTGGGTCCGCAGTGTCAAGTCCGACCCCCGGCCCGGCATAGCTTTCAGGTAATCCCGATGCCGTACAGTGTTCTGTATGGACAATCTCCGACGGCACATTTGACGTGAAAGACAGATGCTATGAAAGAAGGCTAGGCTTTTGGGAACAGTGCGCTCGAAAGGCTTTATTGATAACTTTGGCGAATGTGAACAGAAGTAAGAGCACGCACTATGGTATAATAGCCATACATAGGTGAAGTCTGCCTCCACACACACACACATATATGTATATATATGTATGTATCATATAGTATTTATATATACAGAGAATGAAAAAATGCTCCTATGTACAGGACGTCGGTGAGAGCAAACGTGGTGCGAAACCTCCGCGAATGACCGGCGTGCCAGCGAAACATAGTACACTCGACAAACAGCACATAATACATCCCGATGCGTTTCAGCAAGTGGCGTACACAGACACTACACGCTTCCCATGTCGACCGGTAAATTCTCCCATTTATGCGTTGCCAATTGGCCCCATAGGAAAAGGAGAGTAGTACTCTGCATACGCCGTCTCAGTCCTCCTCCGAGGACGGAGCGTCACAGAACATCGCAACAGTCACCGTCAGGCAACACGAAAGAGGAGACGCTAAGGACCGAGATTCGTAAACGCGTGTCCCTTATGTCACAAGCTGCCTTGCTGTCGATGGGGGACATGACAAAATTAAGTTTGTTACGGTACCAAGATGTAATCAACGCAAGTCGTTAACGTTTCTTTACTAGGATTTCCTTCTTCGGCGCTGAAGTAAGCTGTTTTTAGAGTAGCCACCGGGAACGAGATTAGTAGTGAGGTGAGCGGAAGGTGCTACATCCTGACGGATATCTATACGCGTCAGCTATGAATGCAGTTCCCTAGTTTGCTGGTTGCTCCAAGTGAGGTTAGCCCAGGTTAGGTTCGTGCAGCTTGCCTCGAGGCAATGGTATGACGTCACTTCCTGCTGGTCTCGTTCCCCATGGCTTTTCTTACGTTGAACTTGTGGTTCGGCCTCCTTCGAATCGCGATAACCTTGGGATACTCCTCTTCCCCTAACTGTTTCGCTGTTCGTTTCCCTCTGACACCCGCTGTTGCCCCAGATTCGGACCCAGGATGGCAAACTCTACCTCAGGTGCACACCCTTCGCTTATACTGGTTATCTCACAGTCCGAGAGGTGGAACTGTATTACATTCATTTCAAAATGTTCTGTCATTGTACAGGATGGCACACATTCGTAGTGAGGGCTGCACTAGCTGCGCACATGATCTGCATTTCCATGCACCCGATACAGGTACGTATGCACAGACATGGAATGGACCACCGCGTTCCTCATTGTGTTGCGGATCTGGAATGTTGGCGGATAGTGGATTATGATATTTGAATTTTTATGATAGTGAAAGTCAGAATGTGTACAAGTTAGTGAACTGGTGTACCAATAACGACTTTTGGAACTTCTCGAATTTGGAAATTCTTACATCTTCTTAATCTCCCCAATACATCTGGTGCCATCTGCTGAGATTTCAGTTCACGTTAAAGAACCTTGAGCGGGCAAGCAAAAATAATGTACGTGCAAAGTTTTCAACAGTAGACGACACCGTGCATTTACCATTTCATTACCAGTTAAGAGCAGCAAGCGGACGCAGAACCGTGACGGGTGCAGCGCAGCTCTCACGGAAGTGAAGAAGCGAAGAGACGCAGCACCTGAGACATGAATGTCCACGTAGAGGAGGACTGTGACCAAAGTTCCATCCAGATACCGACATCAAACGTCATCAACAACGCGAGAAGCGTAATGTTTACCCTCAACAGTAATCCCTCCTCTCGGCTCCCTCCGACGGTAATCACTTCAAGTTTTGGCAGTGAGATTACGGTGGCTGTCCATACCCTCGGTAGAACTTTCCCCACACTCCCCTAGGGGGTTGTGAACGTGTTTGTCCCTGGTAGCGTATGGCTAGGGAAGGCGAGAAGACTGCATCCCGAACTTATTAATACGTATGTATCATCTCGAAGCGCGTCATTATGCACTTTAAAGGGATAGTTGGCTCCCTTGCGAAACTGGTAAAACCGTGCTGGACGTGTGAAATAGACAATGAACAACACCCCGTCTATCACTTTCGAAATCGATGTATTTTCCGAGTTTTCGGTATTTTCCTGTGGGCACCACCAGCGCGGCCGAGCGCCGGGAGAGGAGCATATAACGGGAGGCTGCGATCGGCCCGCGTGGCTTCTCGTGACGTTGCTTCAGGGCTGGCGATAGGAAACCGCACCTCTGCCAGGGAAACGGGAACCCCCTCTTGTCGTCACATTGTTGTCAGAGTGACGTCGCGCGTACGTCATTCTCCGCGGCAAAGCATACTTCCGCGAATCTCGTTGCTTTCAGATGCCTACAATAGTTAGTGTTAGTAGCCTGTCGATAACGCGGCTTGCAAAGTACCATGTCTACAGCACCCAATCAACAGACAAGATTCTGAGTCATGCACGCTCTCATTAGTTCCAGGAGCTACGGTAGCTTCTCGGTGAAGTTATCAACGGTCTACTAAAACTCTCTATTAAATCATACCGCTCGAGCAGCCGGAACCTAATGCACGGACCTGATAAAATTCGAAATACACTAGCCTGCAAGAGAAATCAATGAATCGCTGCTTGGAGAGCGAACTATCCCTTTAACGATAACGGCACTGATGAGCCTATTAGTCGCGTTCATATATGTGCCCTCCAAAACGTCTCCACCTGTATTTTTATTTATTTTTTCTCGTCTGCTACCTGCCTTGCTGTGAAGCTGAACGTCCTTGGTGATGAAGGTCCGTCTGGTACATCTGTGTCACAACCCCCGTTGCACCAAGCGCTTTGTAACTGGGGTCTTTACCGATCACGCTTTATGCTCTGTTCTTCTATTCCCCATATTATGGCGTCCGTACCCATGTGGTTAGCACGTTTCAACTTTGGTACGTCGTGGACCTGTGTTCATGCATGCTGTGCTTCGGTGCAAAATTTGTTGTTTTGCGAAGCAAAATTAATATTCGAATCAGCGAGGAAAACACGCGTAAGAATAAGGCACGTCCCTGTCAACTGCCGTTGTTTGTGCCATTTCTATTTGTTTCCCCCTTTTAGAATTGGTCGGCATGTGCACACGGGGAGGGTGGGGCAGGGCCATGAAACAGGTGGTGCGTTTTAAGATACTGGTTGAGCCAGCGACCACATGGCAGTATCCAATTCGAGAACGATTCTCGCCAACAAGAAACGCCAATCGCGTCAAGTTCATTCAACGAACAAGTTGAAGTGTACGGTTGCACTCGGAGGTCTTTCAGGTGCCGTGTGGTTGATGTTTCTGGCCCACAGTTGACAGGTTACGGCAACGGACAGCCCCAATGTTGGGCGACGAAACTGTACAGCCACTAGGGGAGCCATGTACATCTCCTCGCCCTGGTAAGGAAAGAACTCTGCGCGAAATCCCCGCTCTGGTGTGTACAGTACCGCTCCCATGTTCTCCTGATCGAGCAGCGTGTCTCCATGGCAATCCAGGAAAGCAGCGGGCCTCCGTTGCTGGCGCAGTTCTTCCGGCAGGACTTCCCAGTTGTCTCGGTCCGCGTAAGGCTCCGGACTCCACCCACTTATGTTGGAGAACTGCAGAAACACGCAGGGGCTGCCGTCCTCATAACCAAAGTTCATGGCCGCTGAACACTCCGGGGCCACACGACGGATGTCAAAGAAGCACACGTGTCCACGTTCAGGGCGCCGACCAAAGCACTCACGCACCTGTGGTTTATCCAGGGCAGCGTCAGGTTCATAGCTGTGGAGCATCTTCTTCAGCTCACCCGTGAGCGCAGGCCAGCCGCGACCTTCGTATGGAAGGCTCCCATGCCGGAATCTAGATGGAAGAAAACATTCAAACTGTTAATGCCAGGGAAGAGGCGCCCCACGTACATAGAGAGAGAATTGAGAAAGCACAAACATCCGAAGCTTAGGTGGATACAGCAAGAGGCAAAGAACGGGACAGAGCTCGTTATGCTCAACGCGTTCTGTCAACATGCCTGGACATCGATATCACATGGTATTTATCTAGGGCAGGGGAACTCGAGACAGGTGCTGTTCGGCGGAACCTGCGACCTTGAGATCACAACGTCAAGGAACGCACTACTATACGCACTACTATACCAAATCTACACGACGAGATACCGACTTATGTTGAAATGTGCGAGGTGAGCTTGATACCGCCGAGTTCACCGACGCATACACACACAGGATGATGATGATGAAGAAGATGTGATGAGCCGTTCACTGCACCATTGCTTTTGTGGAAGGGGTGAGAGAGGGATGACTGTGACAGAGTGTCCTGCTTGAGCTCATCCAGTAGACCAGTGCGTGACATGAATTCCACAACAGCCCGAGGGCAGTGCATCCCCTGCAGGCCCGGCTTGGTTCGTCCACGGCCTGATAATTCTCGCGATATCGAACCGACGCTGGTCAGCTCGTTGCATTTTGTCTTCCATAAGGCACTTTCGTTCATACTGCCCACAGACCAGGAGGATGTGGCGCAGGTCGCCGCGCACTCCACAGACGGAACAGAGTTCTCTGAACTGCAGACTGAGGTCTGTGAAACCTGTACGAATTTTGGACGAAGGGCTGCTCAAGGGTATTGTACCCCCGGTCTACTAGAGCTTCGTAAGGTTCGTATAGTACCTGAAACCGCACATCTGACATTTTGCGACATTTTTGGTGAACGTAAGTGGGCTAAAAATATGCTGCGGCTTTCGTATGACAAGGCATATGGCCTTCCAGACACGACAGACGTTGCATATTTAGTTCTGTGTGGAGCCACACCGAAGGTACTTGAATGAACAGGTGTAAACATGTCAAACGATCGGGAAATAATGATGTTCGGACCACGCCAAAAACCTCGAGTAGCTGTCATATCATATATTACTCACGTTACGCAATCATTCATGTCACGCCATTATGCATTTGAGCATTATTAACCGTGTGCGCACTTACAGCCTAGCACGAATACTGTACTGGCAACCAGGAGAGCCTTGCAAGATGGCGGAATAAAGAGTGGAGTAAGGGCCAGTTCTCAGGGCCAGTTCTCACTTGGCGACGCCGGTGAGAACTTGGTGAAAGAACGATGAAAGATGAAAGTCACTAAAAAGGTTAGCCAGCTGTAGAGATCGAACCCACATCTTTTGGATTACCGGTCCATGGCTCTACCAATTGAGCTAAGCTAACACGCCTCTCCAGCGACTTTCGGGGTGCGTCATCTGAAGGGACGACAAACCAGCCACTCACTCTCACTCACCCTCCTTTCACTCTTACATTTTTTTGCTCACTCATACACACATTCATACGACGGAAATCGACGCAAGCGGCACCTGTTGAACAAGAGAGAACAGCCTCAGAACATCAGTTTCTCTCTTGGTGAAAGAAGTTCGGCATGGCAATTTTTTTGGCTCGACGCCTCTCCTCTCCCAACGCCGGAAGTGCGCGTCTATTTCCGCCGCCCGCTCACCACGTCGCGTCGGGCGTCGGCAGGTGAGAGTTGACCCTTAGACATGGAGGAAAGAAAGAGACGAAGAGACCTATGGGTGGTTTGCAACTTCCTGTCAAAATGGCGTCAGGGAAGTTGCAATGTCACATGGATTTACGCTTCCGGTCCGAAGTTCTGTTGGAGTCGTATAGCGTCAGCGTGTTTTCAACGTAATAATAAGTGGATGTCCAGCGCTAAACAGCGCTAATTCAGCGGAAAAAGGGCATATACCCTGAGAAAACTTACTTTGGAAAAATGTAATCAGTGTAAACGAAAATTGAACTAAGGGGTGTAGGCACTTGTCACCAAATGCCGTGCTGTATACTTATCGTGTTCAATTGTGCGTGGCTGTGATAACGTTATCAGCTCCCCCCCCCCCCCCCATAATGTGAAAAGAATATCACTGAAGACACGGCTTCGTCCCAAACTAAAAGGAAACGACTACATGCGTACTATCGTCAGAGTGCGGAAGATTGCTGCGTAAAATACTGCCTGTACATTTTGTTGTGTCATATCTGAAATGTTGCTTGTCATCTTTGTTATCTGAAGCGTCAAATTGACCGCGTTGTAACAGAACATTTCGCACAGCAAAAGATAGCGATTTCAAAGCTCACGCCAAATGAAACCGAAACATGAGCATGTGTCATGTCAAACATATGTCACGAAATCTAAACTTTGTCATAAGAAAAGTACGTGAAAAGTAAGTAAGTACGTGCGAAGTACCTTACTTCTTTGGGGGGCAGGCGTTCCCAGGAGAATTCATCTTGGTTGTCGTTTAAGCCAGGGCTTGTAAAGTTTTGGTTTGCTCCAATTGGGGGGGAGGAAGCGAAATTTCGGACCGGAAGTTCGAAGACCCAGCATGCGTAGCGCCACTTCTCAACTTGAAAACCAGCCGAGCTTGGGGGCCACTCCTATGACGTCACCAATCACTTTCCGGTTTCGGATACATACATCTCTATGAGAACCCCAACGTATAGCTTCGGAATAGGCCTGTTTCTGCGAGCCAGGTGGCGCGAGTGAGCAGCAACGTCCAGAGCCGTTTATGGGTAAAGTTTAGCCATTATTTGTTCTTTTGCCGCCCAGAGATGGGAGCTCGGCGTGACGTCAGACACGTCATCGCTCCGCCCATTTGGCCAGAATGAAAGGTGAGCCGCAACGGCCCAGGGAAATTTCAAGACTGTACCTCCGCTCCAAAATGGCGGAACGAAAGGCACGGGGATATTTCAAGGCAGTAGCTGGAGAGGAGTGGCGGTAGCGCGCCGAAGTGGCCCCCAAAGTGGCATGTGCAAAGCGACCTCATTTGGCTATTCTGATAACGTGACCCCCCGCGTTACTCCAAAGAAGCTACAGCTCATCTTTTTTCCTTACGTCCACTCATGTCACTTGCCCCACGCCACCGCCGCCGGTAATTTTCGGTACGCCGAGGGCCTCTTCGCACCAGTTTTCGGACGCGAAAACGTGCATTCCTTTTTGCTCTTTTGCTAGTTTTAAGGATCCTTAAAACTATGATTCACAGGCTAACGGAGGAACTGCCAAGAACACGTACGAAACGTTTCGCACTTTACTTACCCATCAAAGTCACAAGAATGAATGCAACGGTTACAATGCCAGCTCAGATTTTGTAGCCCATGGAAGCTCGTCACAGCGGCTTCCTCTTCGGCTTTAATTGGCAAATCGTTGACACAAATGCGATAATTATAGGTTCTGCCAATTGGCGCTTAGGGTGGACTGTGGAGGACGAAGGAATCCGACGCACTTTTGAACGCGTCAATAGAGACCACAATGTAATTTGGTATATTTGAAATTTCCATGGAGCTAGAGCTTTTTTCAATAACGCATTGCATCAAGACAATCATGTTGTTCTCTTCATACCTGATGAATCGGTGCGGGCCCCGAGGTCGTGGCCAAATTGTCATAAGCCTTGGTCCGGGCTCCTCCCACACGTCCATTTCCCATTCCTCCTTTGTTCGTCGGTCCATGGTGAGCAGAGTGGCTACTAGTATAACAGCCACCAAGAGGATAGCGACGAGCACAGCGATCCACCACATGACGCGAGGCTTGGCCAGCCACAGGCTTAAGCCCCCTCTTGCATCCTGGGCCGCTGGCGGTTCCCCAGCCTGAAGCTGCTCCACCTTCGCTTCTTCTTTCGGTGCCTCGTCGGCGTTTCGCTCCGCCATGGCTACGGCCGGCGGACCGTTGAGCAAAGGGTCCACTTGTTCGGGGCTGCCAGGGGTCTGCCCTGCGGGAGTGCCGGGCTTGGACCCCGTGGCCCCGATACTCGGTGCCGACGGCTCCTCCGCACCAACGGTGCAGCAGTCGCCTGTTAAGTTATAGGTGAGTAGTCACAACTTCAGGAAATAAAGAAACGAAAAATGAATAAATAAACACTTTGCCTAGCAAACGAACTACAAATCAGCGCCGCTTTCCTTAGAAAAATCGCAAGTCAGACACACGAAAACGTCGTGTGGAGGACGGAAGCAAAGGTGGAATGAACCAAGCTGAGGTCAGCGCACAAAGAAAAAAACAAAAGAACAAGTGCAAGACGCCAAGTTCATTGAAAGGCTGAAACGTGGCATTCGTCGAAAAAGCCAGATAGCAGAGCTGCTGTCTGGATTTTTCGACGACTGTCGTATTTCAACCGTGCCAGGAAGCACGGGCGGTTTCTCTTGTAATACTATTGCCGTAATATTTAGTTTATTCATATTTATTATAATAACTTCAAACATATTTCGTACGTGTAACACACAAAATGTTTGCGTAACATTGATCGCGACAATACTGTTGAACTTGTAACACTGACGAATGGATTATGCACTTCAAGTGCCACACATGAGTTTACCTCAAGAACGAGAAAACCAACGAAGACAATACCTTTTTCTTGGCACTTTTTTTCCGTTTCTTTTGCAATTGCATTTTAGCAATTTCCAAGAAAGATCTATTGGTGGATCATTTGAAAATGCCGCGTTAGCATAAGCCTTCGATTCCTTCTTTTGCTTCCTCCTTTCTCTTTTGCTTCTTTTCTTTGATTCCTTCGTTTGCTTCCTGTTTTCTCTTTCGCTTCTTTTCTTTGGCTCCTTCTTTTTCTTCCTCCTTACTCTTTTGCTTCTTTTCTTTGGCTCCTTCTTTTTCTTCCTCCTTTCTCTTTTGCTTCTTTTCTTTGGTTCCTTGTTTTCCTTACGTTGCTCTTCAGTCTCGGCAGCCCGTCGCCGTCGATAGCATTCTGTTTTCCTTTGTCGTCTACTTGGCCCGGCACTCGTACTTGGTTCGCACTCCATTGTATACTTCAAACTCCCCCCCACACACACACCCGTACGCTCAGACTTTCCCGCGCATCTGGCACGCCGCCGAACCTCCTCCTCCGCTTGGCGCGCGCTACCGTCTGCACGTCTGTCCGCAGATCGACACCGCCGTTTTTCCTTTGACATGACCCTTCTCATGCTGACGCATTAATAAGGCCTCTGGCGAAAGCAGAGACGAAAAGACATGCAATTCTTGTGGTCCCATCTCACTCTTCGAATGCACACGGAGTGTGCGTGGGTAGCTCGATGCGTTAGCATTAGAAGGCTAATGTCAAAGGAAAAACGGCGGTGTCCATCTGCGGACACGAGAAAGAAACGAGAAGGAAGGAGCAGCTTGAACGAAGACAGCGGGAAACGACACGCGAGTTTTAATGCGTTAGCATTAGAAGCGTCATGAAGAAGAAGTAGTACAGTATACAATGGAGTGCGAACGAAGTACAAGTGCCAAGCCAAGTAGGCGACAAAGGAAAACAATGCGATCGACGGCGACGGGCTGCCGAGACTGAACAGCAACGGGCTGTACTATAGCAGTGGGACTGGTGGCTTTTAAAAGTTGGCGAGTGTGTTTAAAAGTGAACTAATGCATGGAAGTGTGAGAGGGCGTATACCGAGTCTAAAAATATAGGCCTGTACGGCTGGCCAGAGGGCGCGAGTGCGCATTGCTTTCAGAGACGCCTGTGGCAGTTTTGTGCAACTCTGCTAAGTACACGGTGTGCTGTTTGGCATAGCCACACAGTACTTCGTACGGCTGGGATATGCTTCGGCTCTCTTACTCGTTCTCTGAAGTGCGCGGGATTGACGTTTTTTTCTAGTTTTTTTTCTCTAGTGAACATGTGGATAGTGAATGGCGAACTTGCGAGTAGAGCACCTGAGAAGTAGTTTTTGGGGGTGGGGTGGGGTGAGAATTTCGTTAGGAGTAGCAGAACAAATCGGGAGAAGAGTTCAATTTCTCCTTGTTTTTTGTTTTTTTTTCTTACAGACAAACAAACAAACAAAACGTTTTTTTTTTTCTCTCTCTCCAGCAAATGTCAAGAAAGGGACGCTACTCGTCAAGCAATACGCAACATAGGAAGGGTTTTGTAATGTGAATATGCAGGATGCAGCGGGATTAGCGGCATGATAGCAGTCTTGCCCCGCTGGTAGTTTTATAGGCTTAGCGCCGTATAGGCAATAGGAAATGTTAAAAGAGCCGCGTTTTTTCCTTTTTTCGAATTATCCACGGCAAATTAAACAAAAGCAAGGCTATGAGATGAAATTCTAGAGCATTATTCATCCTCTGATATGCGATTTGGCTTTGAGTGTCCCGCATAATTCATTTTATCAGCACTACAAACCCGGGAGTTTATCTTGGTGGACCCTGTATATGTCACAAGTCAGTATGTTCTCAATGTTTTATTTCACGTCTCTCGGCACCCCACTTCCATGGAAGTTTAGCAGGCCTTGGTAACATTTGCAGAGCAGTAGGACATTTAACATAGGTACGATTTTATGATCGGTGCCTGGAGGTTGACAAGGGCCCCACACACTTTCATTACTTTACCCATGTGGGGAATTAGGGCAAGCGGTGCGCCGTTGTTCAAGACATTATACAGTTTCAACCTCTGAATTACACGCTCTACATGGATTCTTGTGCTATGACAAGTGTAGAGTTCATGTCCTCTACAGAAAGCTGACCTCCCCCAGTGTTGAATGGTGGCATCAGGAGAACAGCTCCCTGTTCCCCCATTATAGTTTTTATCGCGGGGAAACCCTTGTCGCTCATTACCAGGCAGAACATGTGTGAGAAAACCAGACTGCCTTGTTGTGAGGGAATCTGAGTGCCGTCCCCCATAGGGCTCAGAAACAAACGCAATCACGCCATTGGGAATGATACCCACAAGCTACTTAAGAGTGTATCCCCCCTTATAGCGAGAATAAAGGTACTAATGTTGTTCCTACGAACGCTTGTGGCACGAACGGTAGTGATTAAGCGAAAAACTTGAACCAACACGTGCGACTGTAGCCGAAGCGAATACAGTAGCACCCCGATTCGTCCAAATGTTTATTTCGTCCAAGTATTCACAACGCCCAAGTACTCAGCACGTCCGGAAAAAAATTGGACATAGTGGGCATTGGATGAACTGAACCAAAGGGGGGGGGGAAACTTGACCAACCCGTCCAAATAACCGTCCCGTCCAAACGCTTGTTTCGTCCGAAAAGGGAGGGGGATCTCCGAATGCGAGTGAACAATTGCTTCGTTTACGATTGAAGGTAGAATTTAAACATTCACACCGAAAGATGCCATGCCATACACCAAGTAAAACGAAAAACAAGTGCTCAGCCTGCTCTGTTTATTTATTTTTCTTTCTTTATTTTTTTCATTCCAACAACTGACTTATCAGTGAAGGTAAGATTTAAACATTCCCACTGAAAGATGTTATACACCGAGTAAAACGAGAAACAAATGCTCAGCCTGCTCCGTTTATTTGTTCTTTTTTTTTTCTTTTTTTTCATTTAAACAACTAACTTATTGGTTAGCATGGCCCAGCAAGTGGGACATGCACTGCAGGTATGCCTTGATGACATGAGCAAACTGCTCTGTTACGTCTGTGAAGTTTGCTTCGTTTCCCAGCATCATTTCCCCTGAGCTGTATTTTCCGTACGCCCATGAGAAGGAAGAGCGAGCCTCTTGTATCGTCTCCTGCTTGGCGAAGCCCCGTTCAACAGCAGCCGAATGCGTACCTGCAAATGGCGGTAAGAAGCATGAATACAAAGAGAGCAAGCGAGGAAGTATATATGCTATATTCTATTAATTATCATGATGATGTTCCCTGATTATGCGAATTTGTTTCTTACCTGGTTGTGCTTACATTGTGTATGGTTGACTCAAATTCGACGAGGAACTTCGAAAACGTCATGTGGGGTTGGCTCTTGAATTTCATGCGCAGCGAATTATGCCACCCTTCGGCGTGATCGTTTGTGCGGAGATCGTCCTCATCCGCAAACTAATTCCAGAGATGAACGTTGGTAAGCCACTGCCGCTCGAAGTAGTCTACGTAAAGGCAAAGGGCCGCAAGTTTCCTTTCAGATCCCTAGATGTCTCCAAGAAAGATCACTGACATTGGGAAACGCGGTACGTAGCGAGAACACAGCTATAGAAAACAACACATCGTTAACTGGACGGTCACTGTAGGTCAGCGGTCCTGTGAACGGGTTTGTGTTTTCTGTGATTCCCCGTTTGATCGATAATCCATTTGCTTTCATGAATACAGTCACCTGCCATTCACCCAGTGTCAAAATGGCCTGTGCTTTCATGAATGTAGCCAGGCAGTCGCCTGCCGAAAGGAGCAGATCCTTTGGGAATTCCCCCATTTGGACGAAACGGGCTATTGGACGCGCTGGGCAAGTTTCTCCTCGCCTGTTCATTTCGTCCAAGTGTTCAGTACGTCCGATTTTTTTCGGACGAATTAAATATTTGGACGTTGTGAGCACTTGGACGAAATAAACGTTTGGACGAAATGGGGCGTAACCAGCGAATACGAGTGTACTTAGCAGAGTTGCGAGACTGGCCCACCAGGGGAGAAAAGCAGCGCTGCTGTCGCCCCCCGAAACTCCAGCCGAACATGCCTATAAGAATTATAAAATTATGTGGTTTGGAACCTTTTTTATATGCATTTCATTAACACCATCTGAACCACAGAAAAACACGGCCACGCTATGCCTAACGGCTTCGGATGGGTGATCTTGCGAAAGGTATGAGCCTTGGGTTAGGTCATGTAAGCACATTTTAGTTAGGTTAGGTCAGGCTAGGTTACACAGAATGGGGGGGTCTGGGGGAGCGCCCCCCCCCCCCTAGGCACGCACTAGGCGGTGCGGGCATGAGACTGTGCCTGATTAAAGATGGCGGAAATCAGTCCCATTGCTATAGTATATCCCAGCAACGTAAGCAACGCCTGTCTGCGGACTCCACGGCTCAACGCCGAAAGTGCGCAAGGGAAAGCAAACGAACGCAGCGGCTTGCACGGCAACCTGAAATGCGCCGCAAGAAGGGTCAAGCAGACGCCAAACTTCCCGCGACGGAAACTGGGGCAAAACTATCTCGACGGGATGCAAACCCAGCACTTCGAGAGGCGGAGGCAGCAGCCAAGAGGGCTAAGCGACAGGGCAAAGCATCAGCGTTACACCTCGAGAGATTCGCAGCAACGTTCACCAATACGATGAGTCCTGTGCCTGACGCCTTCCCACAGATCTCAACGTCGTTGCTGTGTACCTGCAGCCAGGGATTACACACAAGCAAGTGGCAACCGCTGTAAACGACATGATGGACTGCGTTATGCTTACTCAGGAATGGGTCGTCATGGTGAGAGACTTCAACCAAGACGATGTGAAAGGCTTCCAATTCGCCTTAGATATGCGTTCTCTGTGCTTTGTCCGTTCTGCCGTCCCCAAAGGTTCCATCTCCACTGACCGAGGAACGTGTGTGGACCACGTCTAGCAAACGACGCCTCTGGTGGACGAGGTGCTGTACATGGCGTGCCACTTGACCGACCACAAAGTCCTTCTGGTGTCTCTCCATAAGGACCCTCCCCCCAAAAGAAGTCGTAGACGGCTTTTGGACACCAGAAATGCAACATTCTAAGAAAAAAAGATCCTACCTAGAAAGAATTTCCTACCCAAGCTGGTAGAACGACAGTACTTCTACCATTTCGGACCAATCCACGCGCGCCTTCTCCTCCGTGGGTATAAGCGGCGACGTCCCTTCCCCTTGCTCCTCTCTCTCTCACGCTTTCTCTAAGAAAACAAGGGTGGAATTTCCTACCCAAGCTGGTAGAACGACAGTTTCAACTCTGTAGTTTGTTTCTACTTTGCAGTTATACACAAAAGGTAAAATTGGTTTGAGTAGAAATGTGGTTGCAATACAGCTCTATACCGATACGGGTAGAAAGTTCTACCTTTTTTTCTTACAGTGAAGAAATGCTCCAGTGAACCGAAAGGAGGAAGCAAAAGAAGAAATCAAAGGCTTATGCTAACGCACTTCCAAATGATCCACCAATGGACCTTCCCAATTTTTTATTACCGCGTTATATGAATATACTAGCTCCAGGAAATACGCCAAATATTTCCTTTGGGAAGCGCGCATTTCATAAGAAAATTAGTTTAGATTGGAACATGGTAGCCGCTGAAAAAAGACAAATAGGGAGGGAATCGAACCACGCATCTCTCGATTTGCCAGTCGAGTGGGCTGACCACTGCGCTACGCTGGCACGGCTTGCCGTCGACTAGTTTACAAGAGGGTGCGCAGTCACAGCGATCTCTCCCAGCTTCTTCTGGCGTGCTGTGGCATCAGATCATAGAGTACTTTTATTGGCTGCCGAGAATCGTCTGCTACGGCGAGGGAGCAAAGCTCGAAAGGCCTGAAAGCTCTCTTGCGCGCCACGATTCGCGCAACACTCATACTTTTTGTTCAAATACGTATGCCAGGCCTTGTAAGCCTAGTTTCTACTCCTCCTGACTTTTTCTTTTCGGACCATACGAGCCAAATCCACAAACCATGACGAGGCTTGGCGACGGTATTATGAAACAGCACGAGAATTCAAGACGGAGATAGAAATAAGCAAACGTAAGTTCTACTCTGAAGACCTCCCTTCCTTACTCACATCAAATCCAAGGAAGTTCTGGCGAGTCATCTCTCCGACTTCGTCAAATGACGACCTTGCAATTTCCGGAAGCAATGGTATGCCCCTGGACGACTATGGTAGCGCTTGTGCTTTCAGTGATTATTTTTCCTCTGTCTTTACACATGAGGACCTGAGTTCGATCCCATCCTTGCCGTTTTCTAACATAGCAGAAATGTCTATGGTCTCGATATCCGTCAGTGGCATAATTACAGATAATATGGAACTGTCATCATCAGCTGGCATAGACAATATCAAGAGCAAAGTTTTAAAAAATATAAAGGAGCCCGTTTCAGTCCAACTGGCACAAATCTTTACACAGTCGTCTTTACACAGTGTTCGGCATGTACCTGCTGACTGGAGAGTGCGCTGGGAAAAATTATCCCAATTCCTAAATCAGGTCCACGCCACTTGGTCGAAAGCTATCGCCCAATATCATTAACGTCTGTGCCCTCTAAAATACTGGAGCACATAATATTTTCCAATGTTACGTCTTTCCTTGAATCCCAGAATATGCTGTCCCCCATCAACACGGATTCAGGAAAGGGTTCTCGTGTGAGACCCGACTTGCAGAGTTTACTAACGATATACATGCAGCAATGAATGCTAACACTCAAACCGATGTCATTTTTGTAGACTTATCCAAAGCGTTTGACCGCGTACCCCATTCTCGGTTTCTGTACAAATTGTCCTGCTACGGAATTCATCCTGTACTAATTAACTGGATTCGCCTTTTTCTTACTTCTCGTGTCCAGTTCTGCTTAGTTAACGATTCTTCATCTCCGCTAACGAACGTAACATCTGGTGTACCACAGGGTACAGTCCTTGGTCCCCTTCTCTTCCTGCTCTACATCAACGATCTCCCCCTATCATCCCTCTCAACCATGCGCCTTTTCGCGGACGATTGCGTCGTCTACAGAACAGTGTCGGATTTGCAAGATCAAGTTGGGCTGCAACGGGACCTTTGTAACATAGGAAGGTGGTGCTCCCTATGGCAGATGCAACTCAATAGCTCCAAGAGTAAAATAGTTCAGTTCTCCAGGAAGCGTGAAGTCCTGGCCTACAATTACCGTATCGGTGACAAAACTCTCAGCCACAGTGAATCATACAAATATCTTGGTGTCACAATTACAAAAGATCTGCACTGGGCCACCCACGTGAATTCAATAACAGCGGATGCCAACCGAGCCTTAGGCTACATCAAGCGGAATCTGCGCCTCTGTCCTCCTCACGTTCGCCTCCGGGCTTACGAAACTTTCGTAAGACCCAAGGTTGAATATGCTTCCGCCATTTGGAGTGCTTCCGCCATCAGCTTAACCTAATATCCTCCATTGAAGCCATCCAGAACAGGGCAGTGCGCTTTATCTATTCCTCATATTCACGGTCCACCAGTGTGTCCTCATTGAAAGCTAGTTTCAACATGCCACTTCTCAGCAATAGACGTAGAATTGCTAGGTTGTGCTTAATACACAAGATGTACCATCATCCCACACTTTCTCACGGGTTGTTTCTTAAAGGAGCATTAAAGTGGTATCTAACATGGCCCAAAACTGCTGTCATCTTGTAAAGCAGTATGTGAAAAGCATTCCCACAAAATATTTCTGTCCAAAGTTGTATCACCACGGTGCAATTAATTTGGAAAATCGCTGCCGCGGTGACAGGCCGGAGCGCTCCAACTGCAGACCACACCCACTCTAGTGTGACGTTCGTGGTAGAGAGCCCCTCATTCGTTCGTAGGAAAAACCGTCTGCTACGAACATTGCTAGCTGCTTCTTGTTGACTTCTATTATTTATATGATTTATATCACGTTTTCTTTAAAAGAAGAAGCATATACGCAGCCTGAGAAAATAAGATTACGATCACAAGAGTAATATATCTGTGGCTTCTGTGCAATCTCAGAATTCACAGCAGCAGAAAGCTATTGCGAAGCGGTATTGTGGAAGAGGTATTGTGGCGCCACCTGTTAGCCACTGAACCAACTGCGCGGTGAAAACTGTCGGACAGGCTGCACACTGTCGAGAAGCACGGGGTTTTTGCTGTACAAACGCAGTTAATTTCGGGCTGCACCACTCGTTCTTCCCGTGGTGCCTGCGGTCCCAAAAAATCGTGGTTGTGTCGTTGACAGCCTTCAAACCCTCCGTTTCGGACATCACGAAGCCGGAGAACGCATGGCGTCTCCCAAGCGGTAGCAGACGCTCCGGCCTGGGCGATGTTGCTCACCTCGATCATGTGATCCCAAGTCCAATGAGGAGCGTCCTCACCACTTGCGTCACATAGTGACGTGTGTGGTGGCGCTCATCACGTGCCTATCGTGAAGGCGAAGGAGGATGTTTCGCGCGCGGGAGGTTCGGGGAGCTATTGCAGGCGTCCCAATTTAGCTACGGTTGCACTAATTGTGGGAAAACTGTTTTCGGCCGCCTAACATTCCATACTGACCAAAAACAGAAAAAAAGTTGTGGGCCTCTAGACTGCTCCTTTAACACATACTACATTTCTAACCGCATCGACCACTCCAAAAAAATAAAACATGTGCCTTGCCACACAAATAATTTTCTTCATTCTTTTGTTCCATCTGCAATATCAGATTGGAATGGTCTTCCACAGCGCATTGTAGAGATTGTTAATCCGAGTGCTTTCCGGGACGAACTATGTACATATTTTCAGTGAATATCTTTTTGGAAAGTTTCTCTTTTCAGTCTCTCTTTCCCCCATTGCTTTCGAGCATGTTATATAACAGTATGTGTAACCTTAACATTGTATAATTTTTTAAGTATGTGCTATAATTGTAGCTCGCGAGTGTTGTTATAGATTGATTTTGTAGCACTTACTGAAGTGGCCACTTTTTTGTCCACCCATAATGTAATGCCCCTGGGCCCTTGAGGTACAAGAATAAATAAATAAATAAATACTGACCGATTTCCGGTCTAAGGTGCCACCACTTGCCGTGTATTCACACGAGCGACACCCTCGAGGAATAGTTCTAGTAGGAAGAAATAGCAAAAAAACTGGGGCAGAAGTTCCACCGTGTCTTATGCCGAGCATTCGCACGGCGCCGGAATATCGGGAGTGACGTGCACGACCTACTATTTCTGGGACGATGTCATTTGCACCCTTCCACAGCGCCGCAATTTGGAAGCTAACAGTGGCGCTACTAATCGGCTCGTTTATTGTTTCATCAATACCTTACCTTAGGATTTTTTCTACGAGCGGTACATGTCCCACGGGAGATGCGTTCTTGCTGAACTTGTAAATTGGTTATCATCAACATTCTATTCGTTTTGATCTGAACTGCACGCTATTGTGTTGCTATTGTGTTGCTGTCGTGTCGTGTGGTTGATGTGGTGTCGTGGGGAATGAGCAGGCAGACAGCGTCGCAGAAGCAGCTCTCTCATATCGGAAGCGGACGAGTATTGCACTGCTGAGGGGAGACCATCGTTCCATTCTTCGACGCCTCCTGACACCCCTGGCTTCCCGCCAACGGACAACCCCCCCCCCCCCCCATCTATGCTGAGCAGAGGTGATCCGACACTCGCTTTCCGCATGCCACGAAACACCTCTCGTCAAGATGCGGCATTACTTCATCGAACGCGACTCGATGTGGCTTTTACAGCTCATTGGCGTTACCGCTTGAGACAAGTCGACTCTCCCAGATGCTGTTACTGCCAGGGATCGGAACCGAAACTGAACCCGAACCGAAAACCGGAAAAAAACGTTATTTTCTGACGAACCCGAACCGAACCGAACCCGAACGATTTTTTTGCTTGTCCTGAGCCGAACCGGAACTGAACCGAAAAAAATTGATACGGTTACCGGTTCGGGAATCGGTTCAGGGGTGAATTAATTGTACCACTGACCGACCTTTTTTTTGCTCACCTGAACGGTTATCTCACACCTTTCTCTTACAATCGTGTACGGTGAGCGTAAGCTTGCTTGCATGTAGTAAAATTACTGCCCGTGGACCGGTTAAACCGATGCCGAAAAAAGTAACTGTTCCAATCCCTGTAAATGCCCCGACCGCTGACAGATTTTTTTTTGTCTGTGTATGTGCGGGGGGGGGGGGGGTTCTCCCTGAGCCGAACCCGAACCGAACCGATATACCTGAACCGGTTCAAGCTGATAATTTCGGGTCAGCGGAGCTAAACCCGAACCGAACCAATATGCCTGAACCCGAACCCGAACCGGACCGAAAAAAATACCAGTTCCGATCCCTCGTTACTGCGGTGCACACTACCAACCTTCCCGAACAGCACTATCGGGGTCTCGTAGTCAGCTGGACCCTCTACTTCTCTCTATCAAAATTGCTTGGTCCCTGGCCAAATCCAGCCAACCAACGCTCACCCCTCAAAGCTCTTCTGGCCTTTTTGGACACAATAGGACTTCCATCCTTATTCTGAATGGGCTCATTATTTCATTCCCCACATCACCACCAGCGATGGGTTATAGTATCGCCCCTGGCGATGAAACTCCCCATTCCTCATCTTACAAATAAAGTTGTTGTTGTTGCTGTCGTCTGCTACTGCCTTAGGTCCGCTTCTGCCAGTTCAAAATTCAAATTTCCACTATGCAGTCATAATGGAGATCTCGCGGGCCGATGTGTAGCGCCCCTAGCGAATCATGTGGACGGGCTCCTGCATAGGAGTTCCCGGTTGTGAAATGGTCGGTGTGACCTAGTAGGTCGTGCACGTGGCGTGCTACGCACATAGCAGTCGACACCATCGGCCCTGTCGTCTGCTACGGAATATCTTGCGGCTGAGCCTTAGGGATACTCCCCAAGCTTAGAAGGGCACGAAAAGACATAGCGTGGCAAGCAGAAAGCTATGCTAGATTTTTCGCGTCTTTCGCTTAGCATTCTGGGGAATATCGCTCGTGTACACGGTTACACTATGCGAGCTGCCCTCTCATCAACATACGAAGTCACGCTATGAAATACAGGGACACGCACTCAAAACATTATCTCTTACATATTCCTGCTTGTCGCACTTAAACTCAGTTGATTAGATTGTGCGACAAGGAAAGCTTGTATTTAATTATACAACTTTTCCGTTTGAGACATTTTTATTTGACGAAGCATAGAGAGCAGTTCTGCCTGGAGTTTTCTGTTCACCCTCGGTCAACAAACTATTATTAGCGCGAAACAGTGTCAGAAAACAGAGTGTAAACTGGGGGAAATTACTTGGCACAGTCTGCACTGCTGCGTGACGCTTTGCAGCACAACTACAACCCATGTCAACAAGAACAAATACATGAGGAGGATAGCAATATGTCACGATGTCACTATCCGTACATCTCCCGTGGTTTTTTTTAACACCCCCCTGAAGTTTCTGAGATTGCCCAATATAGCTCGGCTCCCACTGCACTGACCCACAGATATGCATCAACACATACTTACATACCCCACCTTGGAAGCTCGTTACCCCCCCCCCCCCCCCCAGTTTCTAAAATGTGATTGTCCGAATTTCCCATTAATGAAATATAATTGACGTTGCACCGGAGTCTCTTTAAGATGGAGCAATCTATTCGCTGTGATTGCAGAACTTCAGTGTTACGGTATTAGCGTGTTTCGAGAGCTATGTTACCGAAGTGAAGACATTTTCATTTCACAGCTCGTCGATGTATGTTATCCAAGCCGAACGCTACACGATATATTGCATACCGCCCAGTCGTTATGTTTCTTATTCTCGACGAGCTCTACCGGGCGCCAACGCAAAGGAGGAGCGAGCAGCCCCGAGGACGGTGCCGCACGCCGTACATTTCTGCAAGTAGGCTTCACCGCAGCGCTAGGAAAGACGCTCTCACAAATATCCTAGCTTCATCGCGCGCATTATTCGCGCTGAGAGATGCTGGGGGGGGGGGGGGGGGGATAGAGAAATCCTGCTTACTCGTCGACGTGACGTAACAACCTAGAGTCAGCCAATCAGGGTCGTGTTTTCAACGGCGGTAGCCAATCACGAAAGTGCTTTCAGCTGCCGTAGCCATGCAGACGAACCACCGTCGTCTGCGAGTAGTGATTGAACGTCTCCGCGTACTAAATGGGAAAACTTTTAAATAAAGCGCAAAACGGTCCCATATCTTTCTCAAGAGTGATTTTCTGAAAAGCGCGTTGCACTTTTTGTCTACAGATTCATGTCTACAGGTTCCAAATTAGCTGCAATAATTTCCGAGCTCTTGAATTCGCAGAACGGCGATTCCCAGTAGCAGACGAATTTTGACTTTACATGTCCACGTATTGAAGGAGGGAGAGCAGGCTACAAGCAGGCCTCTGTATCTAGGTAGCGTTGGTTGAGAGACGCTGAGTTTGCAAACAATTCGCACGTTTTTCGTAGTTTTCTTTTTCTTCTTTTTCGGAAATTACCACTCGTCCCACGAATGAACGCATCATCGCAATTCGCGATTCAGCGTTTCCCGCAGGAAGGGTTGGCTGTGATGAAAATAGTTCCACGCGAAAAAGAAAAGAAAACATTAGGTCTGCAGCATTTGAAGTAGAAAGCTGGGCATTTAATTTCACCGTTTTTCCTGGCTGTTCTTCACATCGAAGGCACACATACAAACACACATGGACATTGCTAAGTCACTCCTACTAAGAAGGGTTGACGGGCGTAGAAAGAGGAAGCCACTTACCGTCTAACGTATCGCTAAAAAACACACCTGCACATGTTTGCAATGTACCGGCGAAGGCTGGTTTAGCTGCGTCTGCAATGGATAAAAAGAGCCGCTATTTGGCATACAGAAGTACACCACACAGAAGGGCAGTCTATAGTAGAGTAAGGCCGATTGGAATTTACGCGAGGCAGGGCTGTAACAATAAGGGTCATATTTTGGTCTGTCTCCGCCAGTGTTTCTTTCTGTTTCTCTCTCTCTCTCTCTCTTTCAGTCCGGCGATAACGTCCCCATCGTAGAGACAGAAACATCGTAATCCCCTCTTGACCGCAACCGAAAGGCACGTAAAAGCAAGTTTATAGAGAGTTAATTAAGGAAGACATGCCATTAACGAAACTGGTTAAAGTACTTATCGTAGTCGCAGGTACTTTTTCATTGTGCCTAATTAATTATTTAGATAAGATTAATTAGCCAACTTTTAAAACGTTGCCTTAAGAGAACAGCCACGGATACCAGTGCACCTGTATGATTTTTTAATGAAAAAATCATCCCGGGAACAGCACCGCAAGCGATACTACCCCGACGATAGCGTGTGTAACTTCAAAAAATAAAATAAGCATCGCCCTTCGAGGAAACGACAATGTGTAAAGAAAAAAATGAAACGGCATCTTGACGGTGTTCTCCACAGCAACTGGAACTTTCGACAAAAGTTGGAAGAAATTGACTCCTGGATTTCACACGAGTATGCAACAAGTACGAGTACGTAGTTTATACTAGTGACTCTAGTTTATACTTAATGCCCAAGAAACGCCCTTAGCTCTACGGATGCTCCATGCTGGGTATTCGTACTGGAGTATAGTACACACAATCGGTTATACATACTTGATATGTGATAGCCCCTTTTTGCTGATTGATTAGAAAATGTGAATTTTTAATTTGACGCGTAAAATGGTATTCGTTCGTAGGAGATCGCTGCATCCAGACTAGTTATTCTCAGTAAGTGGGAAAGTTCCTCAACAAAAGGTGAGCAAAAAATAAGCACGAAGGGATACTGTGTCCTCTCTCACCACGTTCGCGTGCACTTCCGGAGAAGTACAGAATTTGCATTTTTCGGAGTAAACGTTTCATCGCTCGCCAAAGAAAAACCTGTAAAAGCGGCCAGTTGATGTCGAACTCCTATTACACACCATATTATCAGAGACCAATACGCATATGACCTGACACAACTTGCGAGGAAAACGAGAAGGTGCTTCTCGATCTACACCACACCCATTGACGAGAACTATTTCGCTGACAAACAGGAAATATATATTCCCCTCGGTATTACGCTTTCTTCGAGAGCTCCTCATCCTACATAGGCAAGGCAAATGTGCATACGTAATGCTCCAGGACTTTTCTTAGGCCAAAGAGCTGTCGTAATCCAAACGACAATAAATGAATCACAGATACCCCCGGGCTGGGGTGGGGGTGGTCTTTCTTTAAGGTACCTACATTTTTTTCGGGGGGGGGGGGGCAACACAAATCAATTTTGTGACAATAAACTCGAAATATGGACACCGTGCTGTGGAAGTGGCCTTTCATGGCGACTCGATGACATCGCAATATCCAGGGGAGTCGATCAAGTACCTCACGCAATGCATGCATGGGTTGGGTACGACCTTGACCGGTCGTTTCCTGATTGACTCCATCCGGGGGTTCACGCGCTGACAGAACTAGCGGACTTCTCGCTAGTCGAGCACCGGAGTCACGTACACGTGTGATTGAAAGCATGCTTACCACCAGTTCGTACAGCCAAATGGTATAATATTGGAACAGCGATTGAAGGGAGAGGCGAGATGCGGAAGAGCCTGATGCTATCGATCCACTGCAGCGGAGCTCCGTGGCGCCATCGAGAACACCATCATCGTCAAAGCGACGCATGCATCAATGCCATGCCCGTGCGAGGCCTCCCCAATGTTACACGACCCTCGAGGACGAGTAAAAAAGTGTAGCTTTACCTGAACAGCGACATCCATGGCGAAAACGAAAGGCCGCTTAGCGTCGTCTTCTCTGGGAAACAAACCAGTGTCAGTCATCTGGCGAGCATGCGCACAACACAGAGGCGCCCACCAGTGGGGAAGAAGTGCGTTTTTGAGCCGGCCTGCACGGACAGAAAAACTGGGCTAAATTGCTTCGACGCAGGGGAGAGGGGTGGGGAGCCGAAATCCACTCGTTGGGGCTTCGGAGATACAGGATATTCGTTTCGAGGACAACCACGGTGTTGTCCCCCTCGGCTTCCGCATTTTCCTTCTTATTTTGTCCCGATCAACATCGCGCAACTTTCAGAGACGTCATTTTACTTTGAGCGGCAATCTTTAGCGCGTGAATATTTTGTGCCCTAAAACACCCAAAGTATGCTATTAACGCATGCAGTTTTATAAACGTGCGTAAAACAGGGTGTCGAACTGAAATTTTGGGTGGTTCGGTTCGGGTTCAGCTCAGTTCACAGCTCGAGCGGTTTCAACCTGTCCATACGGATTCATACCGGTTCGGCACGCATCAGAAAAGACGTATTCTTCAAGAATGAACATAAACTCAACTACGCAGCAAGGCGCAAGTTCTTTCAATATGGTTTGCACGTAAAATCAACATCGTTCTCTATTCGCGAATACATTTAACAATTTTTATAACTCGCAGCTGTCGTATAGTCAGCCGAGGTACAAGTAAATGAATTATGCATTATTAGTACACCCAGACACATAACCACATTTAACGCTTCATTCGATTCCTTGTTCCCTTTCCCACATTTTTTTTAAAGACAGAACAAATACAGGAATGAGAGTTTAATTTTTCGCTGGGGTAGAACAACCTTACTTCACCTGTGTGCCTAAGCGTTGTTATCTACGTTTTTGGTCATTACTTGCAGAAAATGCGGCGACATATTAATACAACAGCGCTCGTCGAACTTTGCTTGCGTTTCACCGCAGGTCCTTCGTTTCTTGAACTCATGCTCTGGTGGTGGTGGTGGTGGTGATGTTGAAAAGGGCTTGCCCGCTTTACCTCCTCGTGTGTCTGCGAATAGCGCGTATAGTTTCGTTTTCCAAAGAACTGCATCGGCGGCGCACTGCGCTGGGACCAACAGGACACACGACTTTCAACCAGTACTCATACCTTACACCTACGCCTGTTGTTCATGGGCACCAGAAAAATAAATGCCTCAAATACCCCGGAATGAAACGGACTCAATAAGTTGTGCGTTTACAGGGTATGTGTAAGTAATGTGTACCCACATTTGCTCACGTAACGCGTGGAGTGCTTTGACTTCCGGTGTCGCCGGTGGCGGTGACGACCGTATTAATGCAATCAAAAACTGACAAAAAGATCGTAGTAACCAAACCCTGCGTACAAAATAATAGCCACGCAAACTTTGCTCCTTGTGCATTGTGAATGGGGCATGGCGGTGTCCTCACAGTTGAAGTGAAGTCCCACATGGATCTCATTCCTGCATGCATTTCTGTTGTTTCGGCTTTTGTACCGTTAGCGCCCGTAGCGGTACCCGCACACAACCTTCCGGAGACCGCTGTGTTGACGTGGGCATAGACCATTCGAAATCCATGGAGAGCAAAGTTTGCGTGGCTGTTATTTTGTTGCGCAGAGTTTCGTTACTGTGAGGCTTTTGTATACGTTTGTTACGCTGAGCTAGGCTTAGACTCACTTATTCATAGTTCTGTATCAGTTCGCAGTCGCCTAAACTTATTTCTTTCTGTGGGGTGTCTCAACGAACGTCCACAAGGATTTTATAAAAGGACGAAGCGCTCTACGCCTATGAGTCGCGTGCTCTAATCCCCCGCATCTTTGCGTCTAGTTAATTGATTAATTAAGCACGATCAATTGGCTACCTTTTAATTAGTTATCTTAGGGCCAAAGTGTGAACTGGGAAGTTGCAGAGAGTGTTGAGAAGTACCCATCCGAAATGTTTCCAGTAATATACGCCTTGCATATACTTTTATTTTTTAATTCATTTTATTTTTCCTGCCGCCAGTGAAGCCTTTAATTGAGTTACCAGAAACAGAGCACCTTATGAGTCATTACTGTGCTCCTCCAGTTGTGTTGGGAGAACTATGCAACGGATGGTGCACTCACGGCTGAATTGGTATCAGGAGTCTATTCGATTTTTCCCGGAAGTTATGGCTGGTTTTCGTCAAGGTCGGTCTGCGACGGACAACATCATCGACCTAGCGGGCGGCGGTGCAACAGGCGAAGTCCGAAGGCAAGCTTACCGCCACTGTCTTCCTTGACATGAAGAAAGCTTGCGACAGTGTTTTTCACAGCGCTGTTGTCGCGTTATTTCAAGAGGCGTGGGAGGTCGCACGCTTCTCTGGGTTCAAGGTTTACTCACTGACAGACTACTTTTTGTGCGCACTACTGAGGGTGAAAGCGCCGTCTACCCTATGCAGCGTGGCGCCCCACAAGGGAGCGTTCTGAGTCCACTTTTATGTAACGTCATCATGGCTTTACTCCCAGCGCAGCTACGTAGCATACCCGTATCACCCTCTATGCCGACGATATCTGCATATGAACTTCTGCTATCCGCAGCGATACTCTTCAGCGTCGTTTGCAGCACGCTCGGGACACCACGGTCTCCTATCTCGCGGTACGCGGTCTCTCCATATCGTCAAGTAAGACAATAGCGATGGCGTTTACGCGCCGCTCTTTCCACAACTACCCAATATTTGTGGAGGGCTCTGCTCTGCTACCCACTCGTTAGAATGTGAAACATATTCATTTGGAGATTTGCAGAAACGGAATTTCTGCAGAAACGAACATGTATTGCTCCACGACTGTGTACAAAATGACATGGTCCCCCTTTCATCGTATATACACCAGTGGTTACATGAGGGCTGTGAGATATTGCCACGAATCATCTTCGAAAAACTTCCAGGGCAGGCACGAAACGGTACATCTCATTATAATCTCATCCCGGTACATGCTGAAGAAGAAGAAAGAAGCTTCCAGACACATCGCCTGCTGCACGTGCTGTTTCTAAACTTTTCGGCGCGACGCTTAAATGCTTCTGCGCTCCAGGCTGGAGCATTCATTCTTTGGGCTCAGTTGTGTTCAGAGAGCTATCACTCTTGTGCTTTTGTTACCAAGTAGTTTAATAAACCGTTTGCTGTTTATTCGACGACTCGCCGGCCCATTTCGCTTCGTGACAATATTCTCGAGAAGATGCAGATGAAGAAGAGAAAGAAGACGAAGAAGTGACAACGACAAGCCATAGGGCGCGTCAGGTTCGTGCTCCGGGAACATTCCCTCTTTCAGGGGATCACTTAGCACCTCCAAAGTGACTTTCGGTACACGTTCCCTGGTGCACCCTGCGCGCCCCTTCTTCGGAGCCGGGGAGCCGGAGAACGCTGGGGAAGGGCGAGGCCAGTTCCGGAGCGTGGCGCATGTTCCGGTGTACTGCCTTTCGAAATGACGCAACCGTTGGAACACGTTGCAACCGTCCATGCTCTTTGTGTTTCCGGAATCATCGGATGTCGGCGGTAAATAGTTATACAATTATAGAGGACTGCTATGGTCTACTGCTATGTTTACTTAAAAGCAGACGACAAAAGAAGGCTCGATAGGCGGCGCGCGCTCAGCGGCTCTGACGCTCGGCTTCCGGATAGGCTCTCAAACACCATTAAGTAGAGGTACCAAGGGTATGTTCCCTTGAAAACCCGGGTTATGGCGCTTGGGAGCCTGCTTAACGCGCCCATAGACAAACCATGCGAGCTATCCAAACAAAATTACCTCATTGGTCGACAAGATTGCAGCCTCGTTGGCAGCTGTAGTTCGTTCAGGGCGGTGACATCACAGCACGTAACGGCTCCTTACGAGCACGATAGCCTCAACGAAGAAGCTAAACGAGGAGCAGAGATTGTGCCACAGCAGGGCGTAGATAAGTTTCTTCGTTTCGTTAATCGTAACGACTCGCTGACGTTGAAGCTGCCCAAGAAAGATGTCGGAGTGGTTGTTCGCTTGGGCGACCACACAAGCGGCTAACTGTTCCCTATGCACGTGAGGATGCCTTTCAACTGGACGAGACAGATTTTGTAAAGTTCTTCCGTCCGCCAAGAAACGCTCTCCGCACCGTTTGTGAGGACTTGCGACCGTGTACTTCACACCGTCTTCATAGCTACGGGTGTTGTGATGAACAACAAAGGCGAAATGGATGCATATAGTAGTGTTCGAATTGTTCTCTTTAATAGTACATTGCGGACATTGCGTTGTTGTTGTAATGAACGTGAAGAGCAAAGGATTCTGTGGATTTTCTTAGGTCGATTGTCTTGAATAGTTTCCATAACATTCTCTTGCTTCGCGGTGCTAACATGGAATTAAAACAGTTCACTAACGTTCTGTTCAAGCTCACTAGAAAAACATTGCACTGCGAATTTATTTTATTTTAGGCATCCGGATGCCTTTCAACTGGACCAGATAGATTTTGTAAAGTTGTTCCGTCCGGGAAGAAATGCTGTTCGCACTGTTTATGAAGCCTGACAGTAAGGCTGCGTGTTGTACTTCCATGCTTGAAGGAAAAATTTACATAAAGTTAATGAAATAAGTGTACACGTTGAGGAGAACGGGCAGCCTCCTCCTCTTTCTTCTTTTGATACTTCTGATACCACACTACGTCTTTCCTTTCTGGTCTCGGACCTAGGACTCCCACGTGCCCTAGAACTCAGCACACACTAGTTCTCGTATCATACTTAAGATCATTCTCACCCGACACCATCGTCAGGGTAGGAAAATTATTTACAACTTTTTTGCGTATTGCTCGACACTTATAATTATACAGTGACGTACATGTTTGTTCATTATTTTCACACGACTAGCGAGCCATATATTGAGGCGGGAAGAAAAAGACGATGATGAACGAGTCTGGGAACGAACATTGGAACGCAATGAGCACGTATGAGAGCACGAGAATGCGAGCTATCGTAACAAATCAAACAGTCCTATTAGTCGGAGAAGATGCAGCCTCGCTGCCAGCCTGCTCTGGGAGGTACCCGGGTTCAAATCCCGGTGCCGGCTGGGGGGCCGGTGGGGCCGGTGGGGCGTGAGTCGTGACGTTGCCCACATACGTGAGGCCGACAACAGCAAGCCCTATCACCACCACCACCACCTGCTCTTCGCTCAGGGCGGTGACATCACAACACGTGAGCGCTCGCAACGTGCAAAATAACCACAAAGAAGAAGCTTCACGAGGAGCACAGATTGTGACCACAACAAAGCATCGATAAAGTTGCTCGTTTCGTTAGCCTGAACGGCTCGTTCAGCTGTCTCGTGCCGTTAAGTTGAACGTGTGAAACGATTAAGCCTCCAGGTATCTTACTCTGTCAAGATAGTCTGCGACGTGCATTCCCTGATCCTCGTAATATACAATGAGCTCCTGTCCTCGGGCCACACTGTGTGGTTTCAATTGGTTCCGAGCCATGTCGGCATCCCCGGCAATACTCGCGCTGACGCCGCGGCGAAACGTGCCCATGCATTAGAGCCGGTTGGTGGACTACACATCTCGACATGCGCCTGCCAACTGCAGCGATGCCGCTTCCTTACTGTCAATACCAAGCTGTTTGCCAAGGACGCTGCCAAGACCAACCCATTCTTGAGGTCCATTGACCCAACGATGGAGTACACTATCTGTGGTCGTGTCTCAAGGAGGGAAGAATCTGTCATACATCTGCTCCGCCTCAACGTCTCCCGCACTCCGTCACCGCTGTTAAAAATGGACCAGCAAGCCACACCCTTATGTTCTACCTGCAACGTTGAGGCAGATATTCGTCACCTTCTTCTCGACTGCCGCTGTTCCAAGTCCGTCCGCGACAAGCTCAAGCCTCGCCTGTCCAGCCTCAGATACTCCATCTCTCTCGCAACACTACTTGGCACACGGAGCATTGGTGCAACCGCGGCGCTTCCCCACTACCTGCGTGATACCGATCTCCTCAGCAGCCTGTGACATCGTGTGTGGGACGGCGGAAAACCTCTGACCTCTGACCCCACCTCGCCTTACTCTAACTACCCCAGGAATACGCACTAAGGAATTATTTGATAAGGAATAGCAAGGCCGTCCTTTCTGGCTGACTTTTCCTGTGAAATTAAATAGATCCCCCCACCCCCGAATTGCGCACCGCACTCTCCGTCCCGTAAAATATACATCACTGATGAACTTGCCGGGGGACCGTCGACGTACCGGTGTTGGACTGGACGTGGTGTGGTGTGGGCGCCGTTCTTTTCTCTTTTTTTCTTGCGGCAGAAAGAGATGAAGTATGTTGAGGACTCCTGAGAAAGTGTGCTTCAAAAACCCGCAGACATCGTTTCCTTGCGTTATGCGGGATTGCTCAGCTGAGGCAAGCCTGAGACAAGTTGACTCTGAGACAAGTGTCGAGAAACACCCATCCCAAATGTTTCCAGTAACATACGCTTTGCATATACTACTTTTTTTTTCCTGACGAACAAGAAAGTACCACGTGACAACTCGTACCCGCTTCTCTCGCGCGCAGCGGTTAGATATCTCAAGCGTGCAAACCAAAGATCAAAAGAACGAACTACGCCAGAACAGGCAACAATGTTCCATCAAACTCCTAAACTTTTATTATTGTTATCAGGGTGTCTTCTTTTAGCTGCACTAAATTTTCAAAAGAATTGTATTAGGACAATTTTGTCATTAGCTTACCCGACTTGGCGGACATAGGTTGCTTGTGAAGAGAGGTGGCTAATGAACGGATATACTATTTACTTTTTAATTAAATACTTTCAGGCAAATGCGAGATCGCAGATTTGGAGGCAGTCATTATTTAAAGGTACTGTTTCTTTAAAATCCTGAAACGCGCCCGCACATTGAGATATACATTGCCAAACTTTGCTATTCAAATGAGCCGGAATGAGTCGGCAATGGGCAACTGACATTCCTTCCATATCTAGACTTGCAAGGTGTGGTGGCGCTGGTGCATGTGAGCGCTGGAAGAAGGACGAAAGAAGCGGCCGAGACAGTACGTGCGTCTGACCTGGCCTTACTCCTCACCACTACCACACAGACATAGTTTGTCCCTTTTGTCCTGGCCAACCTCCCTTAGTGGCTCACGGCCATCATCTCATTGGCAGAAGAAGAAGAAGAAATTCCTTGCAGGTGCAGCTCGAGAGAAGGTGCAGGCTGGTTTCGGGAGAAAGGAACTGCAGCTTGTTGCGGGACCTCCTTGGTTGTGCACCTTGGTCACGGAGTAAGAAGACTAGGAGATGAAACTTCACTCTCTCCCGCGACCAGAGAATGTACGAGGAGCGCGCGCTCGGCGGCCCGGCCCGCACTGCCATCTGTTGCACGAGGACGCAGAATTTCCGAAGCATGCGGTCACGTGATACTGTCGCTTGTCAGGCGGCGTGACTAAAACACGTGAAAGCACGTGAATTAAACGCTAGAAAAGAAGAAGAAGGTGAAACGCTTACGCGATCACCGTGCTCCTGTCGTCTGCTCAACAGAACCGAGACGCAAAAGAATGAAATTGTTTTCCGTTGGTTTCGCTAAACAAGAAGCGTTATGTAGTTGACAAGCGTGATATTTATTGACAAGACAAACACCGTTCACGTTCGTTAGTTTGTCATCATCCGTAGAGGCTGCTGTACGACTCGCGAAAAGCACTGTTTTCCCCCATAGCCTTCCATGTAAAAGCGCAAAATGGAAGACAGTGCCGCCGTGCCATCTGTCGCGTGAAGTCAGCAACTGCCTTTTTTCTCTCCCCCAATGTGACAGTCTCTGGTCGCGCGCCGGCGCTTGCTTCTATGGGCAGTGTCATCTCCTAGTCTTCTTACTCCGTGACCTTGGTCGACTTCAACCTCAACTGCGCTCCACGGTCAGCTCCAGCGGGTGCCTCGCTGCCGCATCTTCCGGGAGTCCTCCACGGTTCCATTTACCCTGTGCGGTACACACTCTGGTTCGGCGACGTCCCTGACAGCTCATACCACCAAGGGAGTAAAATCACGTTCCAAACACTCTTTTGTGCCTACGTCTCAGTGTTTCCCACCCTGCTCACCCCACTAGGTGTGGGTCAGCTCAGTGTTGTGAACGGGCCCATTTACCACACAAGGGTTGATTAAACGCGCTCACCCTCTGGATGCCACCAAGAACCTCTAATCAGCATGCCACATTCATTGACCGGATGCGACTCAATGTCGGTTTTATGGCTCAGTGACGCTACGATTTGCGCAAAGTTGACTCCTGTTACGACTCGCCATTTTCGGCCACCTCCCCGTCCATCGGAAACCATCTTGGTCAAGCCAGAGAAGCACCTTCGTCAAAAGGGAACGGAATTCCCCATTCCGAGAACCCACTTCAAGGCTGTGACCTTATTCTCATGGACGTCTCCTATTTAAGCGGCCGCGCTGTCCCGCCAAAGCAGATCCCTTTTGTACATAACCCGAAATACACTTTCTATGTTGTTCCTGTTATCCTGTCGTCTGCCTGTCTGCACTCCGGTCCAGGGTGTTGGGGAATCCGGCCATCGCTACCATACGGCGGTTCGCAACAACTGGTGATCAGCGGCGGAATGGGATCCACGACTTCAGGATGCAGCTGGTAAGCGGTTTCACTTTGTTGTCATTTTGCCAGGAACAGATTTGTGGGCAATCAAATCTATCTGGGGCTACCTCTGCCGGTACTAGCTGAGTATTCTTGTTCAGTACGACGGAGGTTGTTAGGACAATACCGTGAGGCGAGAGCTGTATCATGGATTTGACGCGTTTCCTTAGAGCAGATTTACTGCATGTGTGTAAGGAATTCGGAATACCCATAAGCAGTACAGCGAGGAAGGCGCAAGTCGTAGAGGCTATTCAAGAGGCAGGACTTGAGGACGATGATATTAACGAAACCCTCAAAGCTCTAGATAAGAGACAACAGGATGAGAAAGAAAAAGAGAAACAAAACAGGGAATCTCAAGCACTCGAACTCGAGAAGATGAAATTGGAACAGATGAGGGAGACGCGCGCGTTCGAGCTAGAGAAGTTGAAGCTAGAACTCGAGCTTCGTAAGGAGGCTACGAACCCATCTGAGAGCCGTCAGTCAGTTTCTAGGGCAGAGAATGTGGACATGTCAAGGCTTTTGCAACCCTTCAAAATTGGTCAGGACATGGGACTCTTCCTTGTAAATTTTGAAAGGGCGTGCGAAAGAGAGAGGTACTCTAAAGAAACTTGGCCGGCTAGGCTAATGACAGTCATCCCGTGTGAAGCCGCAGACAGTGTAGCACGCCTTTCGGCAGAGGACGCGAAACAGTACGACAAAGTAAAGCAAAGTTTGCTGAAGCGTTTCCGTCTCTCTGCCGAGGCGTTCAGGTGTAGATTCCGCGATGGAACGGGAAGAAATGTGAGCAGCTTTGCAGAGCGTGCATTCGACATCAAAGCAAACCTGCGAGAATGGTTGAAGAGTGCTGAAGCTTTCGGGAACGCGGATAAAATTGTTGAGGTGTTTGCGTTAGAACAGTTTTTCCAAGAGATACCCGAAACCGTCAAAAACTGGGTGCGCGATAAGTCGGGAGTCGTGACAATAGAGTCAGCCGCCGATCTCGCTGATGAGTACGCTTCGTTGAGAGGGATTGACGCAAAAGGGGCCACGGCACCCACGCGACCAAGTAAACCGGTTCTCGTAAATGGACGAAAGCGGGAGCAAAGGGAGAGCGCCAACCAGGAAACCCCAAAAAATAGCCAGGCAAAAGGGGACCAGAAGGGAAAGGAAGGACAGAACGACAGACAAAAAGTGAAAGCGTTTGAGAAAAAACAACCGATTGTCTGTCACCGCTGCAAGGAAGAAGGGCACATTGCCGTGGGCTGTAGAATTCCCCGTGTCGCTATGGCATACGAGAGTGAAAGCGATAGCGAAGATCTAATGAAGCCTTACTTGTACGAGCTAAAAGTAAACGGGCGACCGTGTACGGTGTTGAGAGATAGTGGGGCTAGTTTGGACCTAGTCCATCCATCATTTGTATCGTCGGAAAACTACCTGAGTAAATGTGTGTGGATCCGACAAGTGATGGAAGAACAGACAGTGTGTTTACCCGTAGCTGAGGTAATGCTAGAGGTTCCTTTCGGAGAACTGCGAACCGAAGCTGCCGTAAGCGACAAGTTACCTAAAAAGTACTTGTATCTACTTTCAAATCGAACGGCTCACCTAATGCGCAAAGCGGGCATGAATCTAGAACCAGAGACGATCTGCGCATTGACAAGGGCGAAGGCGCGAGAGCTTAGGGAATTGAAAGCTGCGGAAGAGGCTGAGGAGCAGAAGGGTATGAATGACCAAGGAGATAGGGACCATCATGTAAAGACGCCGACAGTCAGAGATCATCAGAGCGCAGACGATCAGGAAGACATAGGTTCTAGCAGAGGCGAATTTTTGGCACCAACGAGTGAAGCTTTAACTAACCTGATCCACGTAGACAGAGATACCCTTATCAAACTCCAGGGTGACGACGCGTCTCTAGCGATACTAAGCCGTAATGATCAGGTGGGGGTTGCGAAGAAGAATGTCAGGATCTTTAAGAAAAACGATGTTTTGTACCGGCACTATGAGGATCGAAAAGGACGAGTGGTAGACCAGCTGATCGTACCAAAGAGCTTGCGCAATGATGTTTTACGGCTTTGTCACGACAACTCTTGGGCGGGACACTTAGGCTCGCGTAAAACAAAACAACGGCTACTTCAAGAATGGTACTGGCCTGGGTGTTTTAGAGACGTAGAGAACTATGTTAGGGCATGCGACACATGTCAAAGGGTGGGGAAACCCAACGAGCGATGCAAGGCGCCTCTAACTCTCGTTCCGATCATCAGCGAGCCGTTTCAGAGATTGGTCATAGACGTAGTCGGGCCACTTCCCACGTCGAAATCCGGTAGCAGGTATGTGCTCACCATGATCTGTCCGGCTACCAAATTCCCCGAAGCGGTACCACTCAAAGAGCAATCTTCGACGGAAATCGTAGACGGTCTTTTGTCTGTATTCTCCCGGGTAGGGTTCCCAAAGGAGATCCAGTGCGACAATGGATCCGTTTTTACGAGCGCACTGACCACGACATTTCTAGAGAAATGTGGAATCCGGGTAATTCATAGCTCCCTACACCATCCACAAAGTAACTCAGTGGAGAAATGGCACTCTGTGCTGAAGCGCGTACTGAGGGCTTTGACCTACGAATGCAAGACAGACTGGGAGGCGGGTCTTCCGGGGGCAATGTTTGCACTGAGATCCGTGCCTCATGAAGCCACTGGGTTCAGCCCAGCCGAACTAGTGTATGGGCGTGCGCTTCGCTCCCCTATGCGCCTCATAAGGGAAAAGTGGGAAGACGAGCAGAGCGACACAACGGTTATAGAGTACGTTCTGAGCCTACTCGAAAGACTTCGGAATTCGCGTGAAATAGCGGAGAGTAACATGCGAGAAGCGCAACAGCGGGCGAAAACCTACTACGATCGCAACGCGCGCCCTAGGGTTTATAAGGAAGGTGACAAGGTGTTGGTGTTACGGCCTACGAGGGCCAACAAGCTAGAGGTACATTGGGACGGTCCGTTTAAAGTAATTAGGAAACTTTCGGACACTACTTACATGATCGAGTTCAAGGGAAGGAAAAAGGAAGTACGGACTTACCACACGAACCTAATGAAACCCTATTTGAGTTCGACACACGTGGTAAGCGTAGCTTTAAACGTTCCCGAAGAGCAGCCCTCGGACCTAGTAGAATGGGGTGACGTTAAGGAAAGTAGTGCCAACATAGACGAGATCGTGCAGACGGTACTAAGTAACGCTAAGCTTTCCGAGCAGGAGAAGGAGGACGTCAAGCAACTGGTACAGGATTTTAAAGATCTCTTCTCAGATTACCCAGGCAGAACTGCCCTTGCAACTCATGACATAGAGTTGACCAGTGAATCCCCTGTACGTTCACGCCCTTACCGCATTTCCCCGCGTCAGGAGGAAATAATGAGAAAAGAGATCAAACGCATGCTTGATTTGGGAGTAATTGAAGAAGGGGAAAGCGAGTATGCGTCACCTATGATCATTGTTGAAGTGGCGGGCAAAGAGCCTAGGCCCTGTATCGATTATAGGAAGTTGAACGCTGTAACAAAGACGCAAGCGTACCCGATACCGAATGTAGAGGAGAGAGTGGAAAGGGTCAGTCGGGCTAGGTTTATCACCACGCTAGACTTAGTCAGAGGCTATTGGCAAGTGCCAATGAGCGAGCGAGCGCAACAATTTGCCGCCTTTACGACACCCTTCGGTTCATACAGGCCGTTAATGCTCAGCTTTGGCCTTAAGAACGCACCTTTTTGTTTTTCAAAACTTATGAGTCAAGTACTGCGAGGGGCGGAAGGATATGCCGTACCCTATTTAGACGATATCGCATTCTTTTCGGACTCGTGGCAAGACCACCTAGAGCATCTTCGCGATGTTTTCAACCGTCTACAGACTGCTGGTCTAACACTGAAAGCGAGTAAATGCCACCTGGCTCAAGCAGAAGTGTTGTACCTAGGACATCGCGTTGGCCAGGGAAAGCGGACGCCAGCCGAAATGAAAATAGCAGCGATAGCAGACTTTCCCAGACCGCAGAGCAAATCAGAGGTCAGGGCCTTCCTGGGTCTGACTGGTTACTACAGGAGCTATATTCGGCAATACTCCGAGATAGCAAGTCCCCTGACTGATTCGCTTCGCAAACAAGCACCGAATAAAGTAAACTGGAATGACGAGAAGGAGAGCGCATTTCAAAGACTGAAAGCCGCTCTGACCAAGCCTCCGGTCCTTAGATCTCCAGATTTTACCAAGCCATTTATAGTACAATGTGATGCAAGTAATCGTGGAATGGGAGTTATTCTCAGTCAAAAGGACAACGACGATCAGGAGCACCCAATACTGTATGCAAGCAGGAAGCTCTCTATCAGAGAAGAGGCTTACAGTGCAACAGAAAAGGAGTGTGCGTGTCTAGTTTGGGCCACTCAGAAGCTTTCGTGCTACCTGTACGGGGCCGAGTTTGTTTTCGAGACAGACCACTGCCCACTAACGTGGTTGAACCAAATGTCGAGCAAGAACTCACGGCTACTCAGGTGGAGCCTTGCTTTACAACAGTACAATTTCAATGTTCGGTATAAGAAAGGAAAAACCCATGTTAACGCTGACTGCTTAAGCAGGGCCTAACTTGCATATTCCGTGTTGTACTGCCTTATTATTTGGAACGTGGAAAGGAGTTCAAAACAATGATTCTAACGAAATGGGTGTGTTGAACTCGAAGGAGGGGTGCTCAATGAATGATGAGGTTTTTTGTCACGCAGTATTGTCTTATATGTATGAAATTCGGGAGCCAAAACCCGTAAGGTTAGTGACATGAATTGTTAGTGACATGTCGTGATGCGGAATGCAACTGCTCTTCACAAGAACCTCGAGAAACTACGTGAGGATCGGATGCTGGACACTGTCGCTGACATCACGAGTGGCGCACTTCTCAGAAAGCTACACGACGAGGGTCAGATGACGTGGTCAGACCTCACACTGACCTTCAGCACAGACGGCAGTCCGATCTATAAATCATCAAAGGTCTCAATGTGGCCCATACAATTTATCTTAAATGAACTGCCACCAGAAGAAAGGTTTCGCAACTGCATGCTTGGAGGGTTGTGGTTTGGGAAATCTCACCCAAACATGCTTGTGTTCCTCGAGAAGTTTGTTGAGGCGATAAACTCAATGACTCCACTGAAATGGCAAAGTGATGGAGAGGTGACTTTGTCAAAAGTCTCCGTCATCTGCTGCTGCGCAGACACCCCAGCACGCGCCGCCATTCAGAACCACATACTCTTCAGCGGGTACTTTCCATGTCCGTGGTGCTTCACCAAGGGTGAACATACTGATGGTATGTAACAGAATCTTGTGTAAAATGAAACGTGATGAAAAAATGACACATAATGAACACATTTTTGCATTCTTATTTTCAGGTACAATGCGATTCCCAGATACCAGCGCAGTTGGGGAGAGAACAGTGAGTGGAGTTGTCAGGGACATGGCGTTGGCACTGGAGTATGGCCGCCCTGTCAACGGACTTAAAGGGCCTTCTGCTCTAGTCAACCTGCAACATTTTGACATCATATGGAGTCAAAGCATCGACTATATGCTCTGTGTCCTCCTCGGAGTGACAAAGCAGCTCACCGAGATCATGATTTCAGCAAGTGCTGCAGGTAGGATCGTGCTAACGGTACTTGAGGAATTATGTGATCACACGCAATATTTGGTTCATGCAGGTAGCAACGCCACCCTTGAAGCCATTGACAAGCGTCTTCTAGTCATCAGACCCTGCCATAGCTTCACCAGGCTGCCAAGGTCTCTGACCGAGCGCAGCTACTGGAAAGCAAGTGAATGGAGGCATTGGCTCCTGTTCTACAGCCTTCCGTGTGCCGTCGGCATTGTTCCAATGCAGCATTGGAACCAAATGAAACGACTCGCTGAGGCTGTGTACCTGTTGTTGGGCACTAAATTGACCGCAGTAATGCTGCAGCGAGCCAGTAAGTAACTTTTCTGTTCATTGCTCTGCACATTCAGAGTCCCTGTAAATTCCAGCACGAGCTTCCATGAGACACATGTTAGCGTTATGACTCCAGCATTTGTGAAATGTTTTAGCCAAACAGTGTTGTTAGTTACTGAGTACTTTTAGTTAGATGGCGCTTGTATATGTTTTGTATGTCAGATTCATCTTTATGGACATGCGTCAACTTAATTAAGTGCTACAAATACCGTTCACACTGTTTAGAATGATGGTGATGATGATGATTGCAGTTCTGATGGCACACTAGCAACTAAGGCTATAGTGTGCCAAAACAGTGACATGTGTGGCAAGGTAGAACTGTATCTGTTCAATTAAAGCCAAATTATCACAGAATTGCAGATGTAAACCGCAGTAAAAGGAAATGCATAGACTTATAGAACATTTAAATAGCCGATAGCTCGAATCTTGAAAAATCAAAAAAGCTTGAACGTTCTCATGTACGGTAAAAGTAGTCCATCCCGAGGCAATAGGGCTGGGTGAAAATGCACTTGGTATTGATAAAATTCTTTAAAATGGCGAAGACAGTTATTTCCGTGTAATATATTTCTGGGTACTTTGGGTATATATCTTTGGGTGAGCTTTAATTTCACGCAAAGGAACCTTCTGGTGGGCAAAACTAATTCACAGATCAACCACTGTGACTTCACACATTATCTCAGTTGTCTCGGACGTAAACCTTGCAGTTAAACGTGGACTGCATAGCACATAGTAAATGTAAACGACGCAAACCTCGTCATCGTAGTTAGTACGACCTCTCAACACACACAATTCAGGTACTTACCTGAGCGAATAAGGCAGATTTAACAGAAAAGCCACTGGCATGAAAGGAGAACTCACGGTTGCCCCTGAGCCCCTTATTAACAGCTTGCAGCTAAACAACATGACAAACACAGAGGAACATAACTAAAGAAGGTAATTAATAAAATGAGAATGGTAACATAATTTTACACAGAATGGTAAATAATCATGCTGACCCAGGTCATGATGTGAGCAAATGTTCGAATTGAGGAATTGTGCGGTGACCAATTGTCGGCACGCCGGGAAGAAAATTCATCGTCCATGTCTATTCTTCTGTGGTACTATATTAAGATATGCAGGAATAAGCCCAATCTCTCACCCTATCCTAGTTAATGCTATACTCATAGTATCCATGATAGGCAAGCCTGAGCGATGGGCAGGACACATAAACAGACACAAACATGAAGTCTGTGTCTGTTTACGTGTCCTGCCCATCGCTCAGGCTTGCCTATCATGGAATTTATCCACCAGCTAGCCTGCATTTACGCCATTCTGTCAATGACTCATAGTATCTATCTCATTCTTGCATTCTTGCCTTTTCCTAGGTGACCTGCTGACAGAATTTGTCACAAGGCATGCAGCAATCAACGGAAAGACCAAGATGACATACAATGTCCACCTACTGCTTCACCTTGCAAAGTCGACAGAGAACCTGGGCCCACTGTGGGCACACTCCTCATTTGTATTTGAGGGGGGCAATGGTACTCTGTTGAAATATGTAACTGCGGCCAAAGGAGCACCCTTTCAGGTGTTAGAGAGGGCAGCCATGACACAGGTGCTCGATCTAGCTCTGTCCACTCTGCCATTGTCCGCGCATATAAATATTCTTTGTGAAAATATGCTAGGGTACCCTAAAATTCAGAGTGCAACACAGATAGGTGATGCGTATGTTCTCGGCCGATCAAAGCCTGTGTCCAACTTTTCTCTGGCAGAGGGAGCTGCACTCCAGCAAGTTTGTGGTTGCAATCCACAATTTGCTGTCGAGTGTTACCGCATTGTCATGAAGGGCATGGTGTTCCATAGCCAAGCCTACACACGCCCGTCTAAAAGTGACAGCGGTGTTGTAGTGACACATTCGTTTGAGTATTTTCAAATTCGAAAAATATATCGACTCAAAGTAGAAGGACAAGAGAAGTGTGTCTTGTTGTGTAAAAACATACTGTTCACAGACATGTCTAATGACACACGACTGCCCAGTTACCTCCAAGAGTGCACGGTGTCCCCTCACGTGACTTTACATGCCATTCCGGTATCTGAAGTTCAAAGCGTTTGCCTGTTCATTAATCTCCCGAATGAAAGAAAGTCATACGTCTGCAGACTACCAAATCACATAGAGCGAGACTGATGTGATGAGTCAAACTGAATTGAATAATGAAGGTGATTGACCATGTGTGTTTACACCACCTATATACTGGCACTTTCTCCCGCACTCTGACTTTTTTACGAGTTCACTAGCTTCACAGTTGCTTGCTGTTTCAGTCGCAAGAAGCTGGGAAGTTGTTGGATAGAAAATTTTATTGCCAGTAACAAAATAGTCACCTACTGGTTTCTACAGACATGCATTTTATGCAGATTATGTGTTACAAGTTGAACTAGTCTTCATGGTTGGTCTTCCAAACCATGTACAGCAGTTTTGCCCCTGTTAGGTGGCTATTTTTCATAGGGGAAAGAAGTACTGAGAATGAATTGCCTTTGTTATTTCTTCAAAAGGCAGAACTGCTTTTCCACCCAATTTCATTTCACAATATTGTTTGTTTTACTTACTTAGTTTTGTGATAACTTTTTCCCATCTTAGTAACTTTCTTCATTTTACATAGCTTTCCTGTCACACCTTGTATAGTAGTATAACGCGTATAGTAATTGTATATGATGCCGGTAAGGGTGCTTGAGACAGATATGAAGAAAATGCTGGAAATATAATGGGAGCACACATACCTCTCTAACAGGAGAACTTGTTTGGTTACTTTGAGTTGTACAATGCAGTATGATTGTTTTGCATCCGAATAAAAGCAGTTTTGAACGAGTATGTGGTACATGATATGTCTTCTGGACATTTTTGTATGTTTCCTTTCCATCAGTAGGTGGAGTGTGGTACAGTTTTGCGCCTTTTAATGTCTGGGGTCATGTTAATTTTTTTGGATGGCAAGTCACAGCTGTTATGGGACTCCTTACATATGATGAAATTCAGCAAATGATGTTTTAAAACCTCAAAGCTACCTCTCTGTTCCAAAGATGGAACTAGCAGACCAATATTTATGATGTTCATTGGTTCTAAACTTATGGACCAGCAATATTTCAATTAAAATTCAGACAACTTTATAATACATATAAAATGTAGACACGCCCTACAGTGCCACAGGATCCCTTAGCCCTGTGAGGTTCTCTTACAATTCGTGAGCGAATTTTTTTCACAGAATTCACTTTCAAATTTCTAACAAATCATGCCTGTCTTCATGTGGGTTCCCCAGAAAGGTCTTCTGTCATATGTTGTTTCAGAAGTCTATAAGAAAATTTTGTAAGAGAAATGTTATCAGAGAAAATGCTTTTCTGTAAGAGGCTCTGTTTGTGAGAAGTCGATCACGAATTCTGTGAGAAATGTTTTCTCTTATAGAATCTCACAAGGTGGACAAATAATCTTGAGAGATCTTACAGGTCACTTCTTTTCTCATAAACTCTTCTACTGATATTTCTCTTAAAGGTGCACCTCACACTCGTTTTTTGTAGGATTTTGTAAGAGACAGGACGTATTCTAAGAGAAAATCAAAGAGAAAACACCACTCCTGTGAGAAATCTTAAGAGAAACCAACTTTTCTGTGAGAAAGTTTGTGGGATTTTTCAATAGGGCTGTGACGTCACACCGGCAATGCGCCTCATTCGCGGCGAAAAATTCTTCTGCTCTCGGCAGAGCGACATGCTATACCTGTTCACTGCTATTCATTCAAGGATATCAAACAGGAAAATAAACGCTTTGGAAATATTATCTGTTTACCGATGGCACGTTACGGTGGTTCTTTTATCATCATTGCGTGCGTTTACGAGAAGAGAGTACGTACCGCATATATACGTCGGCATTGGCGTCTCGTATGTGGCGGTGTTGAGCGTGGCTGTTTGATGTGACTGTCGTTTTCGTTTCATTTAATCGAGGTAGAGCATGGAGCCTGTATAATTGCCCGTGCACGTGTCTAAGTGCCGTACACAAGCGTGTACCTCATTGAGGAGGCCTGCAGTGATGCCTTGTGGAGTGAGAGACTGCGCAAACGAAGACAAAAAGGGCGCGCGGCTTTCACATGCATCAGGTCCCGGCAAACGAGCCGGCAAGAAGTAGGTGGCTTGCCTTGATTCAACTTGAGGATGTTCCACCTGGCACTGAACTCCGTATATGCAGTCGACATTTCAATGAGAGTGATTACGAGTCACCATCGAGCGTCGTGAAATCCGTTGGCGCCGACTTCTGAATCTATCTGAAGCGATGCCTTACTCCGTCGTTAAATTTACCTGACGCGAGCGAGCAATGCAAACGGCAAAGCAAGCCATGGGCATTCGCTGATCTCACTTAACCCCCAAGAAGAAGAAAGAATAAGTAATTGCACCACAACCCGAGCTGCTGAGCAGAAGCGTCTCTGTCTGAAGAAACCGCGAGAAACGTACGCAGCAGACGACGCTCCGACCCCACCACCTCCGCCGTGTCGATGACTGATCCCGCATGACGTCACTCCGCGATCCCTCCTCTGAGTGGATGCAGGTGCTTCGTCACATCGTGACGCGCGTTCTCTGGCTTGTCACGTGGCCTCCACAGAAAAGCAGAGTGTTTCGCGCGAGTGGGGGATTTTATTCACCACATTGCCACCAGCAATGAGTATAGTCCTTGAGTGGAGTATAGACCTTGGCAATGAAACTCCCCATTCCTCATCTTAAAATAACTTTATTGTCACGAGTGCTTTGCAGTTGTTCAGCTGTCAGCGTATTTCATTACAGAAATTCGAAGCGCTGTGCACGAAGAGCATGCACGCATGCATGACTTATCACACACGCTGTAGGAGCAACTGCACATACGAGGTTAACACAGCAGCTTATTTGCTACCACCATACCTCACAGATTAAAAGAACAGTGGAACAAATTGGCATATTGGCGTAGGTTCTGCATCCGGTTCTTCGGCACAGCTGTGTGACTGTGAGGGGAACCTGCAAGCACAAGCGCATTGTTTATAGAAAATACATGGTCTTGAGATCTGTAGGAGCAGTCACACATACTTTCTTAGTACGCAATGGCACCAGCGAAGTGCAAACAAGTTGTCAGATGCACGCGATACGAATAAACAGATTTTTCTTCAAAATAAAGAGCTTACCTGTGAAAAATTATCCCTCTTTCTTTGTCCGCGGGAAGTGTACTCAAAGCTGCAACAAACTGGCCTGACATGCCCTTTAATTTAAAAGAAATTTTAAAAAATACGGGCAGCACCGCTTGAACTAAATGCAGACGACAGGATGCGATGGGTCCACCAATATGGCGGCCGGTGAACACGCTGTGGAGCACCCTATGCGCGATCCAGCCTATACTATAGAGATCAGTGGTCACAGCGATGTTCCCACAACCGGTTCTCTCCGCACCCTGCAGCCAGGGCCGGCGATAGGGAGGAAGGGGGCGAGTAAGGCGACCGCCTTAGGCCCCGCGCACGAAGCCCTCAACCAGGGATTACTTTTTTTTTAAATATCACGTATGCACTTAATCGCACGCGCGATCTTCGACTAAAACAGAAATGACAGAAGAATGTGCTATGTGCCATTCCGTCATGTGATGAGAAAAAGTCCTACTTTTAAGAAAAACCGCAAACCCTGCAAGCCATACCGAGGATTTCGCGCCATTCTCTCCTGCTGCCATTTCCTGAGTGTTAAAATCTCCCACTGGGAAAATCTGATCATTTCTTATCTTTTCATTACTGTTGGTGTGAAACAGGCCCCGCGATGTGCCTTTGCCTCAGGCCCCGCACACCCCTAGCACCGGCCCTGCCTGCAGCTTGTGTCAAGGAGGACCGTCATTGGCTAGGAGTCCGAAATCTCCCCCATCTCCAGTGACTGGAATGCAGCTTTGATACACGTGCGAGACATGTGACGTAGGTGCTCTCCGAGTAGGAAGGAGAGACTCACGCGGATTATGTTCTTTGAATGGCACTGTTTCGTGGTAAAGGCGCTCGCTAGAAGAGAATGAATTACATAATTGGATATCGTGAGCCACGTTCTTTCATAGAGCATAATAATTGGAGAATATTCGTGGAGCTGTTTAGTGCCCCTTTAAGGGGGTTATTAAATCACACATATTCATACTTGCATGAGTATACAATTAAATTGCTAAGAATATCGGTGTGTAACCTGTTACATTCAGGGAGGGCGCCGGCAAGAGCCCCAGTCCGAGCTACAGTCGAATTAACCAGCACAAGAAAGGAAACGTAGCACTGATGAAGGTACGCCGAACAAATGCTCGAGCACGCGAGCACCGTCTTCTTTTATTCCTGGTAACACAAAGCTTTACAAAACAGTGGCACTGCATTCCAATATGTGATGCTCCTCCCCCTTTTGCACAAGGTAGTCAAAAATATCCCCCACACTACTCAACAACCAAACTCGTACATCGCTTGTTACGCTTTCCCAAAGTTCTCCAGGACATTCACAGCTCACTGGCCATATCTGTCTACAGGGGGGGGGGGGGGGATATGTTTATTAAGAAAAAAAGAAAGGAAAGGTTAGCCAGGCAAAGAGCCGGCTTGCTATTCCGAAAAAAAAAGGGGGAAGGGGCAAACGAAAAAGAAAAGGAAGGAAAAAGAAAAAGGGGGATCGAAACAGAGGAAAGAAAGAAAAACAAGAAACAAAAAGAAAGGAAAGGAAAAGAAAAGAGAAACGAAAAGAAAGGAGAAACACAAAGAAAGAAAAGAGAAACACAAAGAAAGAAAAGAGAAACAGAAAGAAAGAAAAGAGCGAAACAGAAAGAAAGAAAAGAGAAACAAAAAGAAAGAAGAGAATAAACACTAGCACAATGTTACAGGCAGTTCACGAGTCCTGAGACTCGGAGAAAACCGAGGAGAGCGGCAGTGACAGCCCACTGGTTGGGGTGCAAGACGGGGCCAAGAAGAGCGGCCAACGAAAAGTCGTTACAACCAATCTGGAGCAGACGGCAACGGAGGGTGTCCCTATGTTGAAGGTGCTGCTGGCAATACAGGAGTTGGTGTGGGATGTCCGCTTCCACTCCACAGACATTACAGTTTGGTGAATTTAGCCGACCCATCTTGAAGAGAAGTGAGGGTGTACGGGCAACATTGAGACGTAGGCGGTGGAGAAGGGATTCTTCTTTACGGCTGCGGTGGCAAGTGATGACGAACTCCATCAATGGGTCGATAGACCGTAGGAATGAGTTGTAAGTCGTTGTTTCGGCACGGAACTGCTGAGCACATGTGGCACACCGACGGCGTATGTATAGACGGCATGTTGAGGCTGTAAGCGGCAGAGGTGCCAGGGCCGAAGTGTCATCAGACCCAGCGCGTCTCGCTACTGCGTCTGCTCGGGTATTTCCGTACACGCCTACGTGGCCAGGGACCCATTGAAACGTGATGTTGTAACCAGTGGCGAAGAGTTCATTGAATTTTTGAAGCGTCATGGTATGCAAATCGCTTATTATGCTGGGGCGAGATGACGACAACATATCTAGTGATGCCTTGCTGTCTGTAAGAATGACCCACGTTCCGTGCCCGGATTCTGTAATATGCTCCAGTGCTGCCAGGATACCAAACAGTTCGGCTTCTGTCGAGGACACTGTATAGGGGAGTTTGAAACCGTGGCCCAGGTCTTCATCCGGAATGTAGAAAGCCGCGCTCGAACTACCTTCGGTTACCGAGCCATCTGTGTATATATGGCGACTTAGTCGATGTGTTGAGGCGAGGTGCTCCAGTGTGAGCTGGTGGGCCACGACTGTGGGGACGTCTTTCTTGCGTTGGAGTCCAGGGATGTTAGAGTGAATACAGGGTCTTTCAAGAGTCTACATCGCCGGTGCATAGGATGGTGTAGACGCGGGAGATGGAATGCTCCCTTTCAGGCGGGCAATGGCACTGCCGAAAGCAGACGCCGGGCAGTCCTCATCAATGCGACAAAGAGAGTGGAGCGGGTGCCGTGTAATGTAGCGTGTATAAGCGCGGAGGGTATCACCATCCCGCAGTATGTGAACCGGCTGCTCTCGCGCCTCTGCCAAGACAGAATACGTCTTCGTTGTCCTGGGGACTCCCAAACAGACACGGAGACTACGGGCAGTGGATGTTGAGCAGTTCCTGTTCTTGGGTTCGACTTAGACCATGCAGGATGGGTAAGCTGTACCGCAATGTCCCCAACACCAGGGCCTGATGGACACGATAGAGGTCAGAACATGACGGGCCCCAGGATGCACCAGCAATACGCCTGAGTACATTTACCAAACCGTTTGCCTTGGTAGCAAGCAGCTTCACATGCTGGGACCACGTCAGGCCACGGTCAATTGTAATCCCCAGGTATCGGCAGGTCGTGACAAAGGTCAGGGGTGAGCCATCAATGAAAAGCGGGTACTTATGAAATGATCTTCGTGAGAATGCCATGGCTACTGTCTTGCTAGGCGAGACAACCAAGCCGCGGTGCAAAAGGTATCTTGAAATGATGTCTAATGAACCTTGTAGTCGGCGTTGGATCGTATCACGCCGAACGGCGGAAGTCCAGATACATACGTCGTCAGCATATATTGTAATGTGAGTGTGATTATGAAGCTGCGCAGGAAGAGAAGCCATAATGATATTGAATAATAAGGGGCTGAGGACGCTCCCTTGTGGGACACCACGGTGCACGCGGAACGTCGCAGTGTCCCCGTCAGCGGTGCGCACAAACAGGGAGCGGTCAGCCAAGAAGTCTTTAATCCATGACCAGGCGCAGCCCCCGACTTCAGCTTCTGAAAGGGTCGCCATGATTGCGCTATGGAGGACACTGTCGTACGCTTTCTTGACGTCAAGGAAGACAGCGGCTGTCAATAAACCTTCGGCCCTTGCCTGTTGTGTCCTACTGGTTAGAGTTATGACGCTGTCTATTGCTGACCGTCCTGGGCGAAAACCCGCCATCTCCTCGGGGAAAAAACCCGTGCTCTCAAGGTACCAGCTCAGGCGATTGAATATTATACGTTCCAAGGTCTTCCCCACACAGCTTGTAAGAGCTATTGGGCGGAAAGAATCGATGTGATGCGGTGATTGGCCTGGTTTCAGTAAAGGGACCACCATCGCGGTCTTCCACTCGTTAGGGACTTCCCCTTGGCTCCAGCTCTCGTTGAAGATCCGTAGGAGGGATGCTCGCCCTGACAGGGGAAGATTCCGAAGGGCCTTGTACGTAATCTGGTCTGCTCCAGGGGAGGTATGCAGAGGAGAGTCCCGTAGTGCAGAGTCGAGCTCGAGAAGGGTAAGGGGCAGGTCCAGAGCCGGGTCTTTCGAAGCCTGCAAAGCGGGTGGAAGACCTTGAGCTGATGAGAGCACGCCTGGAGGCTGCGCTGTGAGGCGCACGCAGTAGTCCTCCGAAATGCACAGTTCAGAACGCGAGGTGGCCAAGGACAGGGAACGGAACGGGTGCCGTTGAACCACAGGAGTAGAAAGTCCCTTCAGCACTCCCCAAATCCGAGACATAGGGGTACAGGGAGAGAGAGATGTCGAAAAACGACGCCAATGATCCCGTCCGAGTCTACACAAGTGCCGGTGGACAGCCTTCTGGACACGTCCCGCTTCTTGGCGGTCGTGTGGTAGATGGGTGCGTCGCGCACGCCGTTCCGCGCGGCGACGAAGGGCACGGAGCCGCTCGTATTCGGCGTCCACTGCAGAGAAATGAAAAGGGAGCCGGAATGTCCTTGTAGCCTCCTGCGTCGCATTAGCCACTGCGCGACGGAAGTCCTGCTCATTTTGGAGCCCACCACTTGAAGAAGCAGTCTTGATGGCGTCTTGATAGTGTTGCCAGTTTGTCCGTCTAACGCAATGTGAGACAGATGACTGACGGACATGTCGTATACTGATCAAAACTGGTAGGTGGTCACTACCAAGGGTGTCAGCATCCACGCGCCATACAGACCGGCGGGATACTGATGGCGATGCAACGGTGAGGTCAAGACACGATGAAAGGTACGTGGTGTGAATAAACGTTGGAGAGCCATCATTTAGAACACTAAGGCTCCTGTCGGCAAACAGGCCCGCAGCGTGTGCTGCCCCAAATCACATTGTGGGCGTTGAAGTCCCCACAGAGCACAAAAGGCGAAGGGAGCTCATCTATAAGTGTTCCCAGTTCGTTCACGTTATAGTTGACCGCCGGCGGGAGATAGAGGAAGACGATTGTGAGGTCAAAAGGGGCGAAGCGAACTGTGCAGCAAACATATTCTCCAGTCCCAGTCACACGCAGATGACGTTGGATGACCGGAATATCAGAACGGACAAAAAGCGCCGCACGGCTTGTCCTACCACAGGGCTCAGAGACGAACGTAAGGTAGTTGGATAGTCGAAAGTCCTTGGTGATACCACATTCTGCGATGCAGAGCACGGGAAATTTGTGCCTCCATACAAATTGGCGAAAGTCCGACGTCTTCGAATTCAGGCTCCGCGAGTTCCACTGAAAAATAGCCGTTGTTTGATGCTGAACTGTTGGTGCAAGTGGTGCTGCATTATTCATTGCGGGTTGCAAGGGCGCCACGATTACTTAGTAGAGGTTCGAGAGCAAGCACGGCTTGAACCGCTGACGCAGAGAGTTGCTGGACGATGGCGCGTAGCGCAGCAAATAGCATAACGAGTACAGAATCAAAGACGTTGTCTTGTCCCTCCGGTTCACGGGGAGTTTGCTGCTTGAAGCTGGTCGTGCGCCGGCCAACTTCCTTAGGTGGCAACTCAGATAAAGGAGCGCTTGGCTTTGCTTTCTTGACGGCGGAGGCGAAAGACTTCGACGATCCCTTGCTCTCACGTGTGGGCTGCTCACTGCTGCCCGGAAGATTCGGGAAATGGGCCGCAGAAAGGTCTGCACAACCAGGATGTGAGCGGTTAGCTCTCAGAGAAGCGGTGTGTAGCTTCCCACTCAGAGCTCGCCGCCGGTGAGCGGCCACAGCCGCCTTGGCAACTCTGCATGCCCGATAAGTCGCGGTATGATGCCCGCCGCAGTTTGCACACTTCGGCTCACGCCGAGCTGTGCATTCCTTGTAGTCATGCGACCCAGAGCACACTTTGCATCGCCGAGATCCACGACATTCTTGAGCGTAGTGACCGTATTTCTGGCATTTGAAACACTGAACAGGGGGGTCGACATATTCCGATACAGGGTAGTATGTGAACCCAAGCGCGATCTCCGCAGGTAACACGTGTCCAGGTTCAAAGGTCAAGAGGACGCTGGACTTGACGATTGCGTTTGCAGAGCCGTCGCTCTCGCGGGAGTATGCCATCTCTCTCTTGACGCCAATGACTCCACTGGGACTGAAGTATTCTAAGAGCTGTTCCTCGCTGTATCGGCGAGGTACTCCAGTAATTCTACCCATAGTGCGCAGGTATGACTCCGGTATATAGGGTTGAACAGCGACACCTGCGAGTGTCTGGAGACCCAGCAGCCGGTGCGCCGAATGTTCGGATGACACGTGAACTATGAGAGTTCCTTGTTTGTTGATACGGTGATGTCGGACTTTCTTGGGTCACTGTCAGGATATCATGTGCTATAAGGTTGGGATTCACTTCCCAGAAAGAGTCCGAGGTGGTCACACACCGGAAAACGACTGGTATGCCGCTTGGACGACTTTTCCTATATGTCACTACTTGAAACGCCGCATCACCCTTCTGTTCACGGGCGTCCTGAACATCCATGCGCAGGTTGCTGCCGCCATCTGGCTGAGACCCTGCACCTTCGCTGTCTAGACCCTGAAGAATCTCAGTTTGGGATGTGCGAGGTGTGGCCAGTTTAACGTCGCTTGAGCGCCTTCCAACCGGGGACCGACTCCTGTCGCCTGACTTAGAAGTGCCCGGGTCGTCGCCGCGGCAAACGGGGGGCCGGCGGCTCCCCCCACCCTGTTCCATGGGTGGGCCCCTTCGTAAAAGGTTTCGTAAAGAAGGAGTCTTCGAAAGATTGCAGTAAATGCAGAGGAGCTTGATAAGAACACTTCCGTTCAGCACGGGCTTCTTCTTCTTCTGTCTACAGGCTTCTTAAAGGAGCATTAAAGTGGTATCTAACATGGCCCAAAACTGCTGTCATCTTGTAAAGCAGTATGTGAAAAGCATTCCCACAAAATATTTCTGTCCAAAGTTGTATCACCACGGTGCAATTAATTTGGAAAATCGCTGCCGCGGTGACAGGCCGGAGCGCTCCAACTGCAGACCACACCCACTCTAGTGTGACGTTCGTGGTAGAGAGCCCCTCATTCGTTCGTAGGAAAAACCGTCTGCTACGAACATTGCTAGCTGCTTCTTGTTGACTTCTATTATTTATATGATTTATATCACGTTTTCTTTAAAAGAAGAAGCATATACGCAGCCTGAGAAAATAAGATTACGATCACAAGAGTAATATATCTGTGGCTTCTGTGCAATCTCAGAATTCACAGCAGCAGAAAGCTATTGCGAAGCGGTATTGTGGAAGAGGTATTGTGGCGCCACCTGTTAGCCACTGAACCAACTGCGCGGTGAAAACTGTCGGACAGGCTGCACACTGTCGAGAAGCACGGGGTTTTTGCTGTACAAACGCAGTTAATTTCGGGCTGCACCACTCGTTCTTCCCGTGGTGCCTGCGGTCCCAAAAAATCGTGGTTGTGTCGTTGACAGCCTTCAAACCCTCCGTTTCGGACATCACGAAGCCGGAGAACGCATGGCGTCTCCCAAGCGGTAGCAGACGCTCCGGCCTGGGCGATGTTGCTCACCTCGATCATGTGATCCCAAGTCCAATGAGGAGCGTCCTCACCACTTGCGTCACATAGTGACGTGTGTGGTGGCGCTCATCACGTGCCTATCGTGAAGGCGAAGGAGGATGTTTCGCGCGCGGGAGGTTCGGGGAGCTATTGCAGGCGTCCCAATTTAGCTACGGTTGCACTAATTGTGGGAAAACTGTTTTCGGCCGCCTAACATTCCATACTGACCAAAACAGAAAAAAAGTTGTGGGCCTCTAGACTGCTCCTTTAACTCGAGTAGTAGAGTAGTAGTAGAAGCGGCTGGGCTGTCGGTGCTACTGGTGCGGACACAACCACCGGAGGTGCTGCTGGAAATGATGCTGTAGATGCCGCAGCTGCCCCATGTGCGGGTACTGAGGGAGGACAACCTGTGGAGCTCCGTGTACGCCGTCGGTCTGTTGGGGTCCCTCAGCAGGGCTGGGCAAGATACTCCAAAAAGGTATCTTCGATGCCCGATACCCTCAACAATTGTATTTCCGATACCGACACAAGATACAGAACCGAAATTGATTTTCGATACAGATACTCGGTACTGTATCGTCGATACTTCGATACATAACTGAAATCCCGAATATAATACAGCTGGTGTTATGATTAGCGAAGTTTATATTACTGAAATCACAATATAATAAAGCTGGTGTTATGATTCGCGAAGTTTACATCACTGAAATAACAATATAATAAAGCTGGTAATATGATTAGGGAAGTAAAAACATTTATTCGTTATTTCTAGAGCCTTTAGTGTATTTTTATAGCGCACTTTTTCTGACAGGGCTTGAACGTATCCGACCGCACGGATTTAATGAAGCTGCACTGTCTAAGCAGCTAGTCTTGTTAGAACTTTAGACTGAAGCCATGGGTACGTTGAAACGAACGCATCAATAAGCAGCCTAGCAAAAAACAATTCTTTAAGCCAATGTTCTTCGTGCGTACCGGTCTGTGAGCACTTGACTATACATACGAATAAACCTGAAACTTTTTTTCTGCTGCTTTTATCGTTTGGTACTGCAGTACTTACCCGGTAGCCTCTTACTTTGCCTCTGACTTGATTTTCTTAGTTGGCCGTTGTGAATTGTGAGCTGTAGAACGGGTTACAGTGCTCAAGCTAAGCCGGCGGTTATTCTTTCCGCATGGCAGACGCGGAATCCACACTTCAAGTCAAGTGGACGTGCTCTTGCGCACTGAGGAGGGGGACATCGGGCAGCGCAGTTCCAGAAGCTGTGAGGTTGGTCCTGTGTAAGGCGTTTTCGGCGCGCCCGCCGTAGAAAGAGACGGAAGAGATTCTTCTGGAACCAACTAGAAGCCGCGCGCGCCCACGAGCGCGTCCCAGGGGAGGGCCCAGGGCCTCCTCTCCGGGCGACCTTGACGATGGAGCGCGCTCGCGGACGTAAGCTTCGAACGATTTTATGGTCGACATGTCTACGCCACTGCGGCCTGGCTTGTACTACCGCCTGAGCGAGCGCCGCCGACCCTAAGTCTCACAACAGCCTCAATATTTGCGTCTTTTTTAGTATCGAGTATCGTTAAAATGCACGATACACTAAAAATGTATTTTCGATACCGATACTCCGATACTCTCATTTTTGGCACGCGATACCCAATACCGGTAAACAAAATGTATCGAAAGATTGTATCGAAGATACATGTATCTGCGATACTGCCCACCACTGTCCCTCAGTGGCTGCTTCAACAGGAACTCCTGACTATGTTGAGACGTTAGGTTGAGTCCTCGGCCGGATATGATCCCGATGTCTGTGTTACAATGCCCCGTCCTGTGTTTCTACCTGCATTGAAGAAGCGCTTCCGGGCTCAACGACTGAGGCAGAAACCCAAGGTGGACTGTCTCTGAAGTTATTAGAAAACACGCTGTCCGAACTCGTGTAACGTTAGCTTGCCTCTGTCGTGATGCACCTTTTGCTTCAACTGACGAAGAAGTACGTTGCTTCGCAACGAGGGTCGTAGGACATCAACCGAAGTCTTCAGTTTGCGTCCGAAAAGCAGTTCCGCAGGTATACGACCAGTCACATCGTGCGGTGTGTTCCTGTAGGTAAACAACATTCCGGCCAGTTGAGTCTTAAAATCACCGACGATAGTCTTTTTCAATTTACTCTTCACCACCTGTACAACACGTTCAGCTGCCCCGTTGGAAGCCGGGTGATAGGGTGGTGTCAAAACACGACGGATACCATTCCGGTTCAGGAAAATACCAATTTCCTCACTTGTGAAAGCAGACCCATTGTCCGACACAATGATGTCTGGAAGCCCGTGAGTTGCAAAAGCAGTTCTCAGGTAGTCTATGCCGCCGTGGGTGTGGTCACTGGAAATACTTCGATCCACTTCGTTAAGGCATCAACCAAAACCAGGAAATAGTGGCCTTTGAAAGGCCCACCGAAGTCTACGTGCAACTTCGACCAAGGCTTCTCGGGAAACGGCCACGGGTTCATTTCCACTTGTTGTGTGGAACGTTGCTGTTCCTGGCATAAATTGCAGTTTCGTACCGTGTTTGTGATGTCAGCGTCGATAGTTTCCCACCGACATGGCTCCTCGCTACAGACTTCATTTTTGCGATCCCTGGATGACTTTCATGAATAATCTTGAGCACCGCTTCTAGCGATTCCGGAATGATGAGGCGGTTGCCCCAAAGAACAGAGTCGTCCTGGACGCTGAGCTCGTTTTGGCGTGCCACGAACTGTTCCCATTCCGAGCCAGTCGGAAATGGCGATCCCGTCCATAATGCTTCGAGAACCCTGGACAAGATTGGGTCGTTGCTAGTTGCTCTTGGGACAGCCGCAGGAGACAAAGTCGACGGATACACATCAGCTAGCATGAAGTCCTTTCCACTGCAATATTCGAAGTAGGAAGTGGTAAATGACTTAAGGCATCAGCATGCCCGATGCTCTCCCATGCACAGTAGACAAGGTGGGAACGATACGAAGACAACAAGAGAGCCCAGCGGACGAGCCTTTGTGACGCATGTCCGGGAACTGGCTTATGAGACCCCAGTAACCCAAGGAGTGGCTTATGGTGAGTTACAGCTTCAAAGTTGCGTTCCAGAGGTACTAGTAAAATTTAGTTACTCCAAAGACTAGTGCTAAAGCCTCCTTGTCCAGTTGGCTATAGTTCTTTTCAGCTGATGACAGAGTTCGCGACGCAAACGCGATTGGTCTCTCCTCACCGGTTTCGTCGCGATGAGCCACGACAGCCCGCACACGCACATGGTGACGCATCGCAGGAGAGCATACTACTGGCTTTTCGGCGTCATATAGTGTACCAAAAATTCAGCGGATATCAGCAGTTTTTTGCTTTCTTGGAACGCCTTTTCCTGCAAGTCAGTTCAACGCCACCTAACTGCTGGACTCAGCAAAGAGTTCAGAGGTTCCAAAACAGTTGACAAGTTGGGAATGAACTTCCTGTAAAAATTCACAAGTCCCAGATAACTCTGCAGCTCTTTTATGTTCTCCGGTCTTGATACCTATCTACAGCTTCGACGTTTTGCAAGCAAGGCCGAAGACCTTACACGCTAATCACGTGACCCAAATACTCCACTATTAACTACATAAATTTGCATTTTTCTAGTTGCAGGCGTAACCCCGCCTTTTGCAAACGTTGCAGTACAAGGGCTAGATTCTTCAAATGATCATGGCGATCGGTACCCGTCACCAAAATGTCATCAAGATAGACGACGACATGCTTTAAATCTCGCAGTAGATTTTCCATTTCACGCTGGAACATCGCTGGTGCGGACGACACTCCAAATGGAAGTCTCGTGTACCGAAACAGCCCTTTCTGAGTACTAATGGTGACGTACTTCCGTGACTCAGTGTCAAGTTCGATTTGCTTGTAGGCATCCTTGAGGTCAAGCTTAGTAAACTTGGTGCTTCCAGTCATTTTCGCAAAAAGTTCTACGCGTGGTGCGGGATATTTCTCCACATGGATTACACGATTAATCGTTACCTTGAAATCACCGCAGATACGGATTTGTCCGTTGCTCTTCACAACCGGAATAATCGGCGTAGCCAGTGGTTTATCGACAATCCCAAGCACGGAGGGGTGTTAGAAAAAATTGTGTGTGGGGGGGGGGGTCATTATTATAGTTACGTCATTACATCTTAACATATCATTACACACATGTGTCTAAAGCTGAAATCGCAGGGGCACCCCCTGTAGGGGGTACACAGCTAAAACAGTTAGGGGGGGTGTCACTGAACATTTGGGGGTGGGGTAGGGGGGGTCTGGATAAATCACTGGGCGTAGCTCACCGCGGACCGCACAGGCTGCAGGATCCTTTCTCGCACAAGCTGTTGAAGTTCAGCCTCGACACGGTCCTGCAAGGCAAGCGGTACCAGCCTTGGCTTCCGCGGCCTCGCGCCGCGGCCTCGCTCCAGCTTGTGCAGTAATGCTTGCAGGCGCTCCTTTGAATGTCCCTAATTCTCGTGAAAAAACGTCAGGAAAGTTTTTTACATTGCATTTGCTCCTCGCGTGCTTGCAAAATTTGGCGTAGTGGTTACCGCCGCAGCGATAACATGACATAAAATTTGCCGTTCCTTCACGTGGTTGGGTATTTTGCGCCTCAATTCTCGCCGCTCCTGATAGCATAGTGGAATCTTTCTTTGCAGCTTCAATTGCTAGAGCAATCTTATCAGCCTGAACGAGTGCGAGCGAAGTTGACTCTAGAAGTCTTGTCCGCATCTCGGTATTATAAATTCCACATACAATGCGATCTCTGAGCAGACTATCGCGCAATGTGCCGAATTGGCAATCATCGGCCAGCTTCTTGAGGGAAGCGATAAAATCGCTGACGGTTTCATCTTCTCCCCGTATTCTCATGTTATATTCAAATCGCGCAACCACTTCGGAAAGCTTCGGCGACACGTGATTGATGAGAAGCGTAAAAATCGTGTCTAGCTGCTCCTCGCTTGGCTTTTTCGGCGCAACTAATCCTTCCAATAAACTGTATGTCTTCGCTCAACAGCAACTAAGGAAAACTGTTTGCGCTCGTCGCCAATAATGCTACGTTAAGGGAGGGCGCCGGCAAGAGCCCCAGTCCGAGCTACAGTCGAAATGACCAACGCAAGAAAGGAAACGTGGCCCTGATGAAGGTACGACGCCGAACTAGTGCTCGAGCACGGGAGCACCGTCTTCTTTTATTCCTGGTAACACAAAGCTTTACAAAACAGCGGCACTGCATTCCAATATGTGACATAACCAATAGGCAAAAATGGAAAAAGTCTAGCACTCGCAAGTGAATAAGATAGGTAGTATTTAAAGAGATTGAAACATTCAAATAATTTATTTTACGAGGGCCGTACAAGTCAAACCGGGACTTTCTGTCTCCTGAGGCCCGGATTCTCGGTTCGCCCTCAGTGTTAAGCGCACGCTAAGGGGCCCTTCTGTCCATGCTTCGTGAATGGACGAAAGGGTCCCTGCGCGTGCACTTAACCCTCAGAGCGGAGCGAGAATCCGGGCCTGAGTGTACAAATGGCTTGCGCTACTTCTTTTTCGTCATTTTCACACGCGACAGGCCTCCGCATTCACCACGTGGTGGTCCAAAGTTTGTGGGTGCGTTTTCTTATTGAACCCGAGTAGCCAGGAGTTGGGTAACGACGTCAGAGCCTTTATCATCACGTGACTCAAGAGTAGCCACCTTTTACCGTAATTTTCGAACGGCTAGAGGAACTCTGCGCTCAAAATGGCGGACTGGCCTGACGGGCGAGACGATGTGGAAGTGCTGGCAGACACTCTGTTTAACAACTTAACGCAGATGAGTACACTCCAGCAGATTTTGAAAATGCTCGACAGTTTTTAACCAGTCCTACATTTTGAAAATGAACACCACCCATATTGTCTGTCAACAGGACGGTTGGTAGCAGACGACGCATCGTCGTCTGCTATAGCTTGTGTGTGACGTCAGAACGGGTGCGTTTTCTTATTCAACTCTGGCAACTCCGAGTTACTCTCAGCCGGCGAAAAATATCCAGAGTAGCCAGGGTAGAGGAAATGACGTCATAACTCTGCGGCGAAAATTAGCCAGAGTAGCCAGGGAGTGACAACTCTTCTCTACTCTGCTCTGAAGAAGGGTAGCCGTCGTCCTGACGTCACACACAAGTTAGCAGACGACGATGCGTAATGGCGGTTGGCAGCAGACGACGATGCGTCGTCTGCTGCCAACCGTCCCTTTGACAGACAATTTCGGTGGTGTTCAATTTGGAAATGTAGGACTGGTTAAAAACTGTCGAACATTTTCAAAATCTGCTAGAGTGCACGCATGTGCGGTAAGTTGTTAAGCAGACAGTTTACCACCACTTTCACATCGTCTCGCCCGTCAGGCCAGTCCGCCATTTTGAGCGTAGAGTAACTCTAGCCGTTCGAAAATTACGGTCAAAGGTGGCTACTCTGGAGTCACGTGATCATAAAGGCTCTGACGTCGTTACCCATCTTCAGAGGCTACGTATCTTCAGAGCAGAGTAGAGTAGAGTTGTCACTCCCGCCTGGCTACTCTGGCTAATTTTCGCCGCAGAGTTATGACGTCATTTCCGCTAATCTGGCTACTCTGGCTATTTTTCGCCGGCTGAGAGTAACACGGAGTTGCCAGAGTTGAATAAGAAAACGCACCCGGAGTTGCCAGAGTTGAATAAGAAAACGCACCCTGTGCAAAACAGAAGGCACGTGCTGGACAAGATGGCCGACAACGAGGTGAGCGCGCACATCGAACAGCGAATTGTCTCGTGAATTGTTTCTCGTGAATGAAGGCGTAAAGTCATCTGAAATTCACAGAAGACTTCAGGCTCAGTATGGCCACGATACACTTAGCCGCAGCAAAGCGTTTGAGTGGTGCAAACGGTTCCGAGACGGCCGTACATCAGTGCAGGACGACCCCGCCCGGGGCGGCTCAGAGCCCAGTGTCAGAGTTCCTGAGAACATCCAACTTGTGGAGTGCCTGATCCTCAAGGACCGACGGATAACATGTCTCGATATCAATAGTGCATATAGTACGATCAGTAGTGCATATTGCTGCCAGGTTCTCAGGGATGTGCATAAGGCACTGAAGCCAAATCGGCCGGGCCTCATCACCAAAGGAGTCCTCCTCCTACAGGACAATGCACGCCCGCATACAGCGCATATCACGACACGCACCTTACAGGAACTTGGCTGGGAGCTGCTGCCACATCCCCCTTACAGTCCAGACCTCGCCCCCAGCGATTTCCATCTCTTCGGGCCACTGAAGGCGTTCTTTGAGGGCCGCCAATTCAGCTGCGACGATGAGGTCAAGAACGCAGTCCGATCATGGCTGCTACGCGCCGGTTAGGATTTCTACGCTGCTGGCATCCAAGCCCTCGTGAAACGCTGGGACAAGGGGATTAGTGCAGCTGGAGATTACGTTGAAAAATAAAACTAATTTCTCGCCTGTAAGTTAATTTTACTTGTGCGCCCCTCGTACTATACGTACAAGGTTTCGCGTAGAGTCTACGCTTCGTTAGCGTAGACCCTACGCGAAACCTTGTAGGTAGTAAAATAAATTATTTGAATGTTTCATTCTCCTTAAATACTTATCATATTAGTGTGTTGTTCAAGTACGCGCCGATTCTCATAAAACGCACATTCGTTGTTCTGGAATCATAATGACGCCAGAGCATCCCTTGAGCATCATCTCGTCAGAGCAGAGGTCCCTTGCTCGCGCAGCGCTAGCTAGTAGAGCAAAGCACGCGCAGTCGAGCCGCACTCGCTGACAGAAACTGAAACCATCAAATATCCCGCTTCGGATTAAAATATTAAGCATAAGCTTAGGAAATGAAATGGTGTTAGCATAATCTCCTACACAAGTGACACGAAAAAATTGGTGTTAGCACTTCCTGGCAGAAACTGAAACCATCAAATATCCGCTTCGGATTAAAAATATTAAGCAGAAGCTTAGGAAATGAAATGGTGTTAGTGTTATAGGTGTACGTGTTATAATCACAATCCCCTACACGGGTGACACGCAGACGATCACGGAAGGTGTTTCAGCAGCACCTCTTAATTACTTTTGCTGACGCTGACGAAACTTTGCCATTGCCGCTAAATGTCGCAACATTTTCCGTAACGGTCTGCAATTTTTGTTTGTAAAATGTTTGTGGAATGTTTGCAGAAAGGTTAGTAATTGCTGGAAGAGACAAGGAGAGACGTACACAAGAAAACAACGTCTATTCGTGAGTCTTTGTGTTGGAGTTTCTTTCCATCATGTACAACCAGCTAACTTTCATCTCGTCACTTTCAACTTTCACGTTCAATTAACGTGATGGTACAAGCGTCAGCAGCGCGTGGTAAGAAACACCAATTTCTATCCCGCAAAGTGTGCAAGAAGAGCATTACTAAGGGTGTAATATCGACATACACCACGATTCATCTAATGTCGATCATTAAGGCTGTAAAGTGGGGTGTTGAAAAAGGTGCTCACGTCGAAATACACCTTTTTTACACCCAGTTTGAATTGGGAATATGGTGTTAAAAATGGTGTTTTAATTCGCGAGAGAAAAATTATGCTGGTTTCACAGCTCCAGCAAGTAATCGCATTATAGAGGATAACCTGAGTTAAAAACACAGTATTTGACTGGGAAGGATATTAGGAATTTAGCTGAAATTCTTTTACTCGTTGCAAGCGTGGGTGTTAATAGACCTCTACCTGTTTGTAAACAAATGACGTCATAATGTTCGACAGCGCCACGAGTTTGGTAGAGTTGAACTACGTTCAAAGCTAGTGACGAACAAGGTCGCGCCTGAAAGCCACGGTCTTGAGGGGATTACGATGGTCTCTCAAAGGGACGCGACCTTCGGTCCTACTTTCTTTCAGCGAACAAATGCTCATTCGTGGAACCCAGCTTTCCCCTTCCGATCTGTTTTGGTTTCGGTCTGTCTACCAACGTCATGATGACGTTTGTCGGGTAGAGGTTTATTGCAAAAACGCATTAGTAGTATGTATAGGTTGGGCGTAAGCGGCCATGCGAAACTACGGCAACCCCATCCCCCTGGGCCCTGCCCTGAGCCCTGCGCGTATTTTTCCCCGCGCGGCACGTGTGCGGAGGGTTGTCCGCGCGCTTATCAGCGGGGGGGGGGGGGGGGGCTGTGTGCGCACTTACCCTCTCACATTTTTTCAGCCTGGGCCAACTTCTTTCGTCATTTTTCTGCCTGGGCCAACTTCATTGGTGTTTTTACCCGCTATAACAGGTATGCAGTAGGCGATTTACATACAAAGGATAGCCATACACAAGAAGTACAAGTGAAAATATATTTATTAAAGTCATTAGTGTCGGGAATTATGTTATGACTCTGTGTGAAGGAGAAAAACTTAGCCAAAAATCTGATGTAGAAGAAACACAATACACGCAACAAAAGTTATACTTATTACAGGCATTATGCAATAGCATTGAATGGGTATCACACGTCATACACAATATATTTTATTAGTGGTAATCACGCGTTTTCAATTAAGCAGAAGGGATAGCACATTTAATCAAAGAAAATATTTTTAATCACTATGATTACAATCAAAATTACAAGTTTTATTATAAAAAGTCTCACATTATTATACGTGAGCACCATAGTGGAGTTTTAATTACAAAGTTCTGATAGATGTATGTAACTTCAAGAACAATAGCTGGGCCGACTTCTCTAGCAATTTTTTTATTATTTTTTTTCAAGCGCGGTGGGTGGCGCGCAGGTGAGGGACTGTCCAGCAGCTTACCAGCGGGCTGAAGAGCTGAGCGTACACTTATGGTTGTACACCCAGGGCTTCTTTGGCTATTTTTCAGACTGAGCCGACTTCGTTCGCATTCTTTTTCAGGCGGCGCGTGGGCACTTTACATGCAAGTAGGGGCATGCACACTGTCATCCCATCCAGGCGACGATACCGTCACACCTGGGGCGACTTTCATCGTCATTTTTGCAGCCTGTCCCGACTTGAATCGCTGATTTTCTCCCGCTACAACAGGTGTGCAGTAGGCGGTTTACATGCAAAGGATAGTAAAGCCAAACAGTGGCAAGAATTATGTTGTAACTCTGCGTGAAGGCGAAAAACCCAGCCAAAAAACATGAAACGGAAGAAACACAATACACATAATAAAGAATATGGGAAGCTAAGTTGAGAGAAAAATTCATCCAAAAAAAGAAAGCAGAAGGAATGCAATACACATAATAAAGAATATGGGAAGCTAAGTTGAATATTCCAACACAACACAATTAATCAATTTTTTATGATGTGAATAGCACACACGCAAGGAAATAACGAGAAATACGATCAACAGCTAATAGGGAACCAAAGCCTATCACGTAACAAGAGATACACAAAGGATAAATAATTGAAAAACAATCTATCAAAACGAGAAACATGCACGCACTTAACACTGAATAGCAGAGAAACACACTAAACGGCACATCTGCCAACGTGTAAACAACAGACAGGAAAATAATATCGAAACAAACTATCAAACAAGAAACATTTAATAAATTGAAATGGAAATAATCTATCTTTGGGAAACAAATTCACCCAAAAAAAGAAAACAGAAGGAATGTAATACATGTAATAAAGAATATGGAAAGCTAAGTTGATTATTCCAACACGACACAATTATGCAATTTATTATGATGTGAATAGCGCACATGCAAGGAAATAATGAGAAACACGATCAACTGCTAATAGAGAGCCAAAATAATGCACAATCCAAACAAGAGGTATACAAAAGATAAATAATTGAAAAACAATCTAAAACGAGAAACATGCACGGATGAATAGCAGAGAAACACTCTAAACGGCACATCTGCCAACGTGCAAACAACAGACAGGAAAATATTATTGAAACAAACGATCAAACATTACAAATTTAATAAATTGAAATGGAAGTAATCTATCTTTTGAACTATCATAAAATCATCCTTGCGACCTAACAATATAGAATTTTGATCCTACTCAGGTGCTATAAACATTACCTTGACAGAGGTATCCAAACGCGCAGCACAACTAAGCTTTACACAGTACAACCAATCTATGCTACTTGAGCCCGGTGGGGTCACTCTCTCCCTCTATACATTCCAAAAGCAAAGAAACCGCACATCCTTTGTCAATCTATGGGGTGGGGAAACCCTATCTCTTTTTCACATTTTTTCCTCCAAAAGGAAATATTCTTAGGACTGGTGTACAGTGACGAAATTTTTTATTGATCAACTGTCGCAAATAGACATTGAAACTATTCGATTCTCAAGAACACAATAAGAATTCTATCAACAAACAAACAATAGCATGCAAAAAGAAAAATCCTAGGAATAGACTTTTATGTCAGTGCAAACTGGTTTTAGAGAAACATTATCTAAGCAAACGAGAAATATTATAGGCGCAAACAATGCTCAACCACAACGAGAAACGCTGCATTTAACGTAGTTCAGATCTGACACAACTATTATGCATACATTATTCTCAACTCACAAAATATCAATCGAGTGATTATCTGAAGCAAAGAGAGAAAGTCAAATTTATTCAATGATAGAAACAATACTCATTCGAAAACGAGAATCAAATTTCGAGCGATCACCTGAAGCAAACTCAAAGCAGTAATTAATTTAGGCAAACACTTTCTGAACAAGCAGGGCGATACATCACAGGAACACGTCTTTTTCATTCAAAGCCCACTAACAAAAAAAAAAAAAGACAACGAGTGAGAGAGGGAAGCTGAGCTCCCATGCACTTTCGACAAGGTTACGCCCGCAGGGAGTAGGGGGATCCCACAATGGTCGTGGTGAAAGTCATAAACTGACTCCAACAACTCAATCCGGGAATTGAGGGTTCTAGCGCGTTTAAAGCTCGCGTTTTTCTTACTCATCAAATCTTTTCTGTAAATTCACTTTCATAATTCTCACGACAGGTGGATATTAATGACATTCTAAACACGATAACATAATATTTTTTAATAAATAAAATGAGCACCGATATGATTTAATTAATGTAGAGGCACACTACAAAACAGAACAGACAATTGCTCTACATTGAAGAGATGGACGGATTTTGTACTCGTTACCATAACTCATGTGAAGATGTGATAAAAAACTGCTTCGAAAAGGAGGAGCCTCGAAACGATTCAGTTATCGCTGCATTTCAATACGTCCTAGACATGGTCGTATTCGGAGATATGGTGCAAATTATGGAATTCAAGATGCAAGAACTTGTATGCCGAATCTAGAATAGTTATAAAAATATTTGCACGTCAACATCGGAAGGACCACTGGGATTGATAGTGGAGTTTTTGAGGTTTGATAACGAAGAATTTAAATACACTAGACCAAATGTAATTGTAATCATTGCAATGGGCATTGCATTAATCAAGAAAGCAATCGGATCAAATTATCATATACAAGCAGTCTATATCGCACGATTCATTACGGATTTGTTGAAATTACACCTAACGGTTGAAATAGAAAGTACATAAAAGCCTTATCACGTGATATAGAAAGGGAGTTGCCTCAGGACAGAAGCTGCCGATATTTCGAACAGAGACTGTTCTTCTTCTGGGCACCGTCCTCATCATTGGCATGGTACTTAAAGGGTTAGATGTGACGTGTTTAAAGGAGCATTAAAGTGGTATCTAACATGGCCCAAAACTGCTGTCATCTTGTAAAGCAGTATGTGAAAAGCATTCCCACAAAATATTTCTGTCCAAAGTTGTATCACCACGGTGCAATTAATTTGGAAAATCGCTGCCGCGGTGACAGGCCGGAGCGCTCCAACTGCAGACCACACCCACTCTAGTGTGACGTTCGTGGTAGAGAGCCCCTCATTCGTTCGTAGGAAAAACCGTCTGCTACGAACATTGCTAGCTGCTTCTTGTTGACTTCTATTATTTATATGATTTATATCACGTTTTCTTTAAAGGGACTGTCGCATCCGGAACCGTGGTCACGAATCCAATACCAATGTGTTCGGTACACTACCACGAGCTATTTGCCAAATTTTCTCCTTCCAAAACGGACCGGGTGATGAGGAATCGAATTTAAAAGATCCGGTTTCGTTTTGATCCTCGAAAGCGCCAGCGCCAACAACATCGCGTGACGCAAGGTCGAATCTGGCTAATCCGCTGTGAAGGACGCTGTCGTCTGCCGCCAAGTCTGGGGCTGCTTTGTTTTTTTCCGGCACGTCGCCCGTATTCACATGTGACACTTTCTAGTGACTCGGATACTATCGCTACGCTTGCATCCTTCGCGTGGGATGTCGTTTGGAAACCGACGCAGCGTTCCCGACTCCAGGAAAACTTCCTTCGAAATCCTCGATGTTTGATTTCGCACGCCAAGGATACAGCTACAGCCAGACCCCAGACGAAGCGAAAGTTGGAAGCAGCTACATCACTAGCGGGTATCCAGATGAAGCAAGGAGTGTTCATGCTGTCCGTGTATGCTCCTCGCATTTCACCGATAATGTGTACCTGGATGAGAACATCATGGAAGTGCAACTTGGATTGACACAAAAAAGGAACGAATTGAAACTTGACGCCGTTCCGACAGTGTTCCACGAACAAAGCGAGCCAGCAACTTCGACAGTAAGTCACAATGTCTATGTAGTTTCCCAATCGGGTCTGTCACTCTTGCGCGTGAGTAACTTAGCAGCAAAAGACGAAATCGGTACAACGTAAGGTATCCCCTAACCTATGATTAATAACTAGATAAATAAAATACAATAAACAAGTTCAAGTGATGTCATTCATATGAACGTGATTGACTTTTCTCGTTGTCGGACGCGTTATCATGAAACTTTCACTGTTACTGAACCTGTGACTTTTGTGGAATGTGGTAGACATGATTGGTTTTCATGTGTATTACAGCTGCAGGCAGTCCGACACGGTCAAGCTCAAGTGGTACGTATATTACTTAAATACATATAATGTGTTTACAATTTTTGGACACAGAACATTTCGCAAACTATGAACCCCGATCACTAAAAGGAAGAACTGACGCTGTTTGTGTGCTGGTGTTAGAAACAGGCACTATACAAACAGTACCTCTGTCCGTAACATAAGCGCCATAACCCACTTCCCAGTTAACTTTTTTCTCTCTGTTTGTGTGCTGTAGGGCGGCGGTTTTTGCGGTTGTCGTAGCCAACTTGAGGTGCACTTTTGACGTTCTGTGTTATAGAAGGACCGGTGCTGCTGATCAAGTCCCATCCATCCATGAAACGGCATCAAACAATGTACGTGTGTGCACGGCAATTTTGCTGAGAGACCTGGTTTTTACACTAATGCCTTTACGACGCCTCTGACAAGTTAGGATCTTCCAGAACAGTGCTTTCTTCATCCAAGTTCAAGAAGTAAAGAGAATGACTTCATGGCTTCTACTGACATCTCACAGCTACATGCCAAGACAAAATAACTTGACAGCAGGAAATGAAACGAAAAAAAAAAGGTCCGTTTCAGGTCCACCCAAATCTTTGTGCAGCGGCTGACAACAACAACGCTATTGTGAGATGATGAATGATGCTGATGCAGCGTTGAGATTAAGCCCTTGTTTCCTTTTTTGCAATGCTATACATTACTGCTGGTTAAATGTAAAATGATGCACCTACCTCCAGACATTAAAGGGGCTACCAGAGATGTAGTGTCAATTCAACAGAAAACCTGCATGTTCTACGAGGCACTGTCACATAAGCATTGGCCAAATTTGCTGTCCTGTGAGCTTTGATAGGATATGCCGTAGATAGTAAGAGGCCTCTTACTGTACAAGGGAGGTGCATTAATCGAGTAGTGGGGTCTGAGGCATGAGGGCCATTTCAGGATATACTAACCCTTCTAAAATTTTACACTTGGTTATGCCCAGAGATCGATCCAGATCCCCCCAAACACCCCGAGTTTTTTTCCTGTGTACCACTGTTATAATGAAACCGTCCAATTTACTGTCCAATCGTCCCGTTTTCATTGCAATTGAAGTACTTACAAAACTGTTTATTTTATTTTTATTTTTGTGAGTCCCCGCTTCAGATCCCAAGGGACATTGCCAGTGTGGTGCACGCTGATAACTGTCTGTGCATAGCAAATAATAAATACCTGTGCGTGAAGAGTTGGATGTGGACTTGTGCAATGGCTCTTGAATGGACAACACTCAGTCAACACAAAGATTTATTCACATTTGCGTAACTTATTGCCTGTCATTATAATAATTATTATAATACATAGACAAGAGGTAATGCTCTGCCAAGGATCTCTGAAGTTACAGTCTTGAAAGCTGTTTTCAAGACAGTGGTGCTAAAAAATTGGATCAATGGCAGGTATCAAAATTTGTTTTGCTGTATCAAGGCAGAACAATCTTCCGTGGGAATGACAAATTTTGGACATTCCCAGACAGATGTATCACTTACTATGATAATGAGGTGTAACTGTACCATTAGTGAGTTATGAAACGTTACCTGAAATTATTTGACGTGTTATATCCCTCACATGCTATAATACTGCCAACGATAAGAAGCATTACACTATCATTAAAAGTATAACTGTCACTTATGGCCAGGTAGTTTATTGCTCCTGCCTATTCCTTTGCACTTCTCGGGATTACTGTGGTAACACAGATTCTGTTTCACACTTCTCAATTGGAAACTACGCAAGTCTATTATGGTGTAGGTGTGAACAGGAAATGAGGCACACTAAAGATGATAGTCCTGATAGGACCAGGATGGAAAAACGTTGGCGAATCATGCGGACGACACACCCAGGTATCTGTCGTCTGTTTTTCGGTCCAAGGAATCTCCAAACTTAGCTTGTAAAAACACAATAAGCAGTGAACCTGACGTAGCTGTAAAAAGAAAGGACACTTTCCTAAACACGTAGCATAGTAATTTCCTGACAATCATTCTAATTCTAACCCGGCCCTTGAGTTGCACAGTTGGCTAGAGCCTTCGTAACTTTCATGGGGCATTCGTCGTGTGTGCAAACAACGACGACAACTACGAAAATAAGGATTGCTCGACGTGCCTATCTATCGTGGGCACAGTAGGCGAAGACTGTGATCGTCGCTGCAATACTGCGGTAGATACACCACTAGAAGTTCTGGCCGATGACAGGGAGCTGGGAACAAAGTGTGATGCGTGCGTGTGGTGCGTGCCGTCATTGCACAACTCTACCACTTCACCAGCACTGCAGCATATAGGTACTCATCCAGTTCCTGAGGAGCACAGACGCCGCACAAACACTTGGATTGTTTCCTGCGTCGTAGTGTGAATGTCACGGGACAAGTATTGAGCACTCCGATCATGAACGTACCTAAAGCAGTGGTCCTGAGGCTCGTTCTGTTGCGCTAACGCAGCTGCGGCATGTACATCACCAGCGACTTGCAGAATAAGCGGATCCGTCGAATATGGGCCGTCATCAAACATGTATATTCGTCACGGGAGCTATTACTAAAGGCATTTGAACAGCACGATTCGCCACTTCCGCGTTCCGAGTCCGCCATCTCCGTATGTGCCTTCGCCTTCGTCTCCCTGACCTTGCTCATGCAAGCTGCAAGCCGCGGAGACTCCTCTGGCTCGCCGCGTTCTTATTGGTCAGATTCCATGTGACGTTGCTAAAGATTCTCAGCAGGGAGTTCCGCTTGACGCCCGCTTCCGTCGTCTGCTGTAGCGCCGCTTACACACGAATTATGCAAAAAGTATTCCGTCGATCGGAACGGGACTTTCGGAGTCATGGTCAGTGAAGGACGGGGAATCTCATTTCACTGTGGTTTCGGAATCGATCTGTGGTCGATGCGACTGTCCCTTTAAAAGAAGAAGCATATACGCAGCCTGAGAAAATAAGATTACGATCACAAGAGTAATATATCTGTGGCTTCTGTGCAATCTCAGAATTCACAGCAGCAGAAAGCTATTGCGAAGCGGTATTGTGGAAGAGGTATTGTGGCGCCACCTGTTAGCCACTGAACCAACTGCGCGGTGAAAACTGTCGGACAGGCTGCACACTGTCGAGAAGCACGGGGTTTTTGCTGTACAAACGCAGTTAATTTCGGGCTGCACCACTCGTTCTTCCCGTGGTGCCTGCGGTCCCAAAAAATCGTGGTTGTGTCGTTGACAGCCTTCAAACCCTCCGTTTCGGACATCACGAAGCTGGAGAACGCATGGCGTCTCCCAAGCGGTAGCAGACGCTCCGGCCTGGGCGATGTTGCTCACCTCGATCATGTGATCCCAAGTCCAATGAGGAGCGTCCTCACCACTTGCGTCACATAGTGACGTGTGTGGTGGCGCTCATCACGTGCCTATCGTGAAGGCGAAGGAGGATGTTTCGCGCGCGGGAGGTTCGGGGAGCTATTGCAGGCGTCCCAATTTAGCTACGGTTGCACTAATTGTGGGAAAACTGTTTTCGGCCGCCTAACATTCCATACTGACCAAAAACAGAAAAAAAGTTGTGGGCCTCTAGACTGCTCCTTTAAAGGTTCATGCGAATTGTGGGTCAACAGCCCGGAGGGAAGAAAGGTTCCGTACGGGCTTTTACGGCCGGAGTGAATGGCTGCTTTGTTAGAGTGTGGAGGGGATTATGTGAACGTAGTGATCTAGGCTACAGACCGGTTACAGAAAAATGGAAGGTTCACGAACACGTGGACGAAACGGGACAACAGGCAAGAATTGGCAAGCATAGCGAAAGATAAGGAGGTTAGTGGTTACGTGGGGAAAATTCCAGAACCAGCAAAGGTTTTTTTATATATATTTGTAATGCAAAGTTGTGGCATGCAATAAAGAAAGTAGAAAGCAGTGGCATATTGATATATTCCACTTGTTCAATATTGCCGTGCAAGGTCTGATGTATCATCACTTATTGAAACTCAACAAACATATCAATTGTGGTGGACCACCGGACGATTTTCATCTAATACTCTCTTGTAGGCCATTCAAGAATCCTCATACAAAGAAAGGAAACATCAATAAGAGACTGTGCAAGTCCATCGCAACAAAGTGCAAGTTGTTGAAGCAATACAAACACGGCGACAACATATCACCTGCGTTAATCAACGCTGGATTCAAGCGCCCAATAATCAGAATAAACTACTTGATGTCTTCGGAATTCATCAATCAAGACAACAAACGGAAACTTCAGAGTTTGGAATAGAACTGTAATTTATCGAAATAAACAAGTGTATGGGCACCGTGCACTAGCGAGAGGACGCTGCAGTCGCTTGATCGACAGCGCCACCCGTGGCGATTTCGCGCGTAACGGTCTGGTACTGACGCCGTATCGGCGCCTTCGCGTATGTAGCTTTGGTGCGTACGGGTGTTTTCCCGAATTTTATATATCGGCTTTGGGGCTTTCGACTCATTAACCCGTGAGACTACTTGTGTGGAAGTGGTTTGTCACGTAAAATGTATGCGATGGTGAAGCCTTTTGCACGTGGAACATTATGTGTCTATGCACAATGTGTGACAGTGTGTAACGCAGACACGCGTGTAGTATTCGTGGCCCGTATTTACGTGAAGTTAAGTGCATTTATCCGCAAGGGACTACCAATTATAGACTACACATCAGAGACTAGCTACGTCCAGTACCTGCGCTATGAGGACGGAAATCTCGCACTGAAGAATTCACAATAATACAATCAACAACAAATTGGAATATACATTACGAAGATAGCGAAAAAAAAAAACGTTCTCGTTTCTTTCTTATGCATAATCCGTTAACGTGATGATGCACTGTGAGGATAAGTTTCTTAGTCAAATTATTCACAATCTTGCATCGCTCAAGTCGGGGGATTCCCTTTTAGCCCTTTGTGCCTGCATTTGATGCACAGTCATAGTAATAAAAATCAATCAGTCAATCAAGATTGTTTCAGGATATAAATAAGGCGTGTTTTTGTTTGAAACTGGATGTGTAATGATAATAATGTTTTATTAGTGCTAAACAACGACCACAGCGGCCTTAGTAAAGGTGAACATAGCGCATCAGACACATTGTCGCAAATTGCAACATAGAAGCAGCCAGAAATATCACGCAAAAGAAACACAAAACATAAACTATTGTTGCTAAAGGTTGCTGTTCGACAAACGCATGATTACTTTTGTGTGTGTTTGCGTGTGTGTGCGCGGACGAATAGGAAGGAGCAAAGAACCACTTGTAAACCGAGATCACAAGATTTGGCAACGATAATAAGATCATAGGGACAGAATGCACCTACATAAAATGATGACGGCTTGCGAAACGCAGCTCGGGGAGGACAAATAACTCCCTGTGTTCGCATGCAAGCTTTATATTGAAGGAAGACGAGGTCCAAATCCAGTCTTCGCCGACACGCCGCAAAATTAGGGTCCGAGTAAGAGAGATAAATACTGTACGACATATGGCAGACTAATGACTAATTTTAGCCAAGCTCCACGATGTTCATTGGTCATTCATTGGTGTATTTCGCAACTTTTTCACGTCAGTTACTGTGCTATAAGTCCGCATCGTGATGCTCAACTGGTCATTGACAAATATACTAAATGCAAGGAATAAGTTGTTTGAAACAACGGATTTGAGCGGCACGTTGGGTGGATTGCCGTGAAAGCGCTCTCTCAAATACGTGATCGGCGGGACGATACAGCGAGAAGGACGAAAACTTTACGGCAAGTTGCCTCTCTTTCACAGTAACTTGGTTGTCGTGGCAGATTACCACATAGAATTAGTTTCCATTTTGTCTTCTCCTTTGACTTTCTATGCAGGCAGCTTCAAATCGCTCTTTTCGAACGGCGAAACTAGCACAGCACTGCTAGACGCTGCTGGCTGGTACCAGGGCATTACGCCGCGTTTCACCGCGAGGGGCCGCTGCCGTCGATAGAAAACTCTAGCGCACGGTGCCCATAACTGAAATAATAAATGTATTCTTTGCCATCATTGTAATGTATTCTACACTTGAAGATTGCTAAGGAGACGTTTATTCCACACTATGTACAAGGATCTTCGCATGGAATCAGCGCTGGCAATCAAAGAGATTTTACACGACCACACTCTATATAACACCGACACCCGAAAGAAAGAACTGTAGAAGAATCGCTAATTGAAATTTAGATGCATGTTACATCAATCTTTGTTTACAAAGAGGATCACTAATATTTTGCGAAAGCTTATTTTATGAATTAAATTGCACACTGTATATATTTTCACAAACGATTGGACAGTTGACAATACTATATTGAAAGGAATCTATTATCAAATGAAGCGATGCAAGTGATGGAGAAGCATGATGCGCAGGCGGGGTCTACAATTCTAATCATCATAACATGCGGCACACAGTTCCAATAATATTTTGGGAGAATCGAATCACACAACTGTCACCAGAAATGTTTAACCACTATACAGTGAAGAGGAGCACTATGCATAAACACAATGGAAGATATGTAATTATAATAAGTAAATATTCCTTTTGCAAACTTAACCAAAGCAGCACACATAAACGTAGCTCCAATTCACAGAATGTACCCGAGGTTTTTCATTATCCATTCTGAAAAACTATGAGTCTATTAGATGAAAATCGTCCAGTGGTCCACCACAATTGATATGTTTGTTGAGTTTCAATAAGTGATGATACACAGGGTGTCGAACCGAAACGTTTATCGTTCCGGTTTTCGTTCCGGTTACATCATAAACGATCCGGTACCGGTTCTGCTCCGGAGCAAAAAAATAACGGTTCACACCGGTTTTTAACCGGTTCCGCTTCTGCTGGGAATATTCATCCCCACAAAAAAAAATCAATGTTATAAAATGTAAACCCGTTTATTCCACATACATGGTACTTAATGTTAATAGACAGCTGTGAAATTGGTAGCTCCTGGTTCCTGTAGGTTCCTGTCTGTTCAAATGGGCTTTCTCCTATCTTGAAGCGCATACTACAAACGGACTTGTTTGTCGTGATGTCATACGTAAAGTACTTTCTTGCTGGGTTGGAGCGATCGTGTCCCATCCGAATGTCTGTTGCTACTGTCTAGCCAGCAAGAACCACCGCACGAGTACGACGTAAACCGAGGAACACCTTCACTCACAAACGCGCTCGACGGCTCCGTTTTATTTTCTTCGTGTCCTGTCCACAAAAGAGTTGCCACTTCGCACGGGCTTGCCCTCGCGTATACGTAAGTCTATTCAACTTAGCTGCTCTCAAACAAGGGACGCGTTGCGCGACATTACCGATAAAGAAGCCGTTATGCAGCCCCCTTAGGTCGCTGTTGAGTTGAGGAGAGTTTGAAGGGATCAAATTAAAACGAACACTACGGCACATTGCTAGAGAGTCACATGTACCTCTAAGTCTGTGTGCGTGCGCGAACTATAAACCATTACAAAGGGAGCCTAAGGGTCATAGTATACCTACATACATTCCTCTGTAACCGTAGCCCTCGTATAGTATCCATGACATGACTTCAGAGCACACGACGTCTGTTTCATTCGCCTATCCGTAGTCCAAACCGGCGAAGTTTTTCTTGGACCGAAAACCGTTCAAAATATTTTTCGGTTTCCCTCCTGAGCGAAAAAAACTTATTCTTCCGTTCCGGTTCGCACAAAAATAGCGGTTGTTTTCGCTTTTCGGTTCCGGTGTTCGGGTCACTCCGACACCCTGATGATACATCAGACCTTGCACGGCAACATTGAACAAGTGGAATATATCACGTGATAAGATTTTTATGTACTTTCCATTTCAACCGTTAGGTGTAATTTCAACAAATCCGTAATGAATCGTGCGATATAGAGTGCTTGTATATGATAATTTGATCTGATTGCTTTCTTGATTAATGCAATGCCCATTGCAATGATTACAATTACATTTGGTCTAGTGTATTTAAATTCTTCGTTATCAAACCTCAAAAACTCCACTATCAATCCCAGTGGTCCTTCCGATGTTGACGTGCAAATATTTTTATAACTATTCTAGATTCGGCATACAAGTTCTTGCATCTTGAATTCCATAATTTGCACCATATCTCCGAATACGACCATGTCTAGGACGTATTGAAATGCAGCGATAACTGAATCGTTTCGAGGCTCCTCCTTTTCGAAGCAGTTTTTTATCACATCTTCACATGAGTTATGGTAACGAGTACAAAATCCGTCCATCTCTTCAATGTAGAGCAATTGTCTGTTCTGTTTTGTAGTGTGCCTCTACATTAATTAAATCATATCGGTGCTCATTTTATTTATTAAAAAAATATTATGTTATCGTGTTTAGAATGTCATTAATATCCACCTGTCGTGAGAATTATGAAAGTCAATTTACAGAAAAGATTTGATGAGTAAGAAAAACGCGAGCTTTAAACGCGCTAGAACCCTCAATTCCCGGATTGAGTTGTTGGAGTCAGTTTATGACTTTCACCACGACCATTGTGGGATCCCCCTACTCCCTGCGGGCGTAACCTTGTCGAAAGTGCATGGGAGCTCAGCTTCCCTCTCTCACTCGTTGTCTTTTTTTTTTTTTTTTGTTAGTGGGCTTTGAATGAAAAAGACGTGTTCCTGTGATGTATCGCCCTGCTTGTTCAGAAAGTGTTTGCCTAAATTAATTACTGCTTTGAGTTTGCTTCAGGTGATCGCTCGATTGATATTAATAAAAATATTTTACTAGTTGGGAAAGTATTTTTAAGTTTTGTGCGTTGATTTTCACGGTAGCAAACTTTTACATTAATTTGCATTTCAGATGAGTTGTTTGTTTGTGGCTTCTGCGCATAGAAATTACTATTGCAAAGTCATCATAAAACGATGTCACTAAATTTGATTCTCGTTTTCGAATGAGTATTGTTTCTATCATTGAATAAATTTGACTTTCTCTCTTTGCTTCAGATAATCACTCGATTGATATTTTATGAGTTGAGAATAATGTATGCATAATAGTTGTGTCAGATCTGAACTACATTAAATGCAGCGTTTCTCGTTTTGGTTGAGCATTGTTTGCGCCTATAATATTTCTCATTTGCTTAGATAATGTTTCTCTAAAACCAGTTTGCACTGACATAAAAGTCTATTCCTAGATTTTTTCTTTTTGCGTGCTATTGTTTGTTTGTTGATAGAATTCTTATTGTGTTCTTGAGAATCGAATAATTCCAATGTCTATTTGCGATAGTTGATCAATAAAAAATTTCGCCTCTGTACACCAGTCCTAAGAATATTTCCTTTTGGAGGAAAGAATGTGAAAAAGAGAGAGGGTTTCCCCACCCCATACATTGACAAAGGAAGTGCGGTTTCTTTGCTTTTGGGGTGGATAGGGACTGTGCGACAAACTGGTGGCGCCGCGATGCGGCCTCCGGAGAAAGTACCCTGCGTGATAGCCGCCGGGTAGCCAGCTTTGTTTACATGTGAAGTGCGGGCATATTTTTTTTTGCCACAACATCGCTAACTGTGCCAGCACCTAAAAGAACTCTTCATTAGGGACCAGATGCTTCATTTCTCGTGATTTCTACGCTTCCAATACCACCGAGGTCACTAGACTCGCAGCGAATAGCGTTTGTGACGCGCGTTCGGCCATTGCATGAGGTGTGCACAACATGAGCGAATATATTATATTTCTTTTGTTCTATAGTTTCAATGAAACTGAATGAGGACCTGCAAAAAGATCAGTGATTTACAGTTGCCCACTTTCGTGACGGTGAAACGCCACTGGATACTGTATCACCGTCAAATGCACCGACCAAACGGCAACCTATTTCGAGATAATGATTGAGGTGTTTCATCGCCAGTGCCCAGAGCCGATATTGCTCCCGCTATGACGAACCTCACAGTGAGAACAGAAGTTCTACGTTGTCCAAAAGGTTTAGTATTTACGCACCGACCATTTCACAGCTGTCGTCCCGCAAGCCTACGGCGGTAGCCGAGGTAAAACTCATACTTTCTTCTTTGAGGATGTCTTTAGCGTTATTGTATCTGAAGATACTGGAAAAACTGCAGTACAAGTTCAGGCAATAAGTTGTGACCCCACGTGTTTATTTGTATGGATAAAACGGACGCACGATGTAAATTTCAGTGACGAAGCTGTGTGTGTGCAAAGATGCCGAATGGAATACAAGTCTCAGTCAAAAACATGATATTACAAATGGCTGGAGTCAGAGGAATACACGTATATAGCCTTCACTAGCAAGCCAGGATTTTGTGAGGAGTCAAATAACCATCCTGTCGACGCATCACTTACAGGTGTTTTGACCGGACACACGCGAGTGGCTGTTCTCCTTCCGTACTGTTAGATGCATTATAAATACGGTGGTTGCTTCTGTGCAGTTTGTCTCCATTCTCTTCGTTCGCGCCCCAGAAAGGGTCTACATTATTTGCACTTCGAAAATTAGCCCTTCTAATTACGGCGGTCGCCACGCAAGCTACGGTTCCACTTGAGAATGCATAGAACGGCCGGCGTAGTATCACGTCGGATACGTCCAAGACCGCCACTGGCGGCGCTGTCGCGATGGAGCAGCGCGCCCCGTTTAGGTGTTGCACGGTCCCTATAGAGGGAGAGAGTGACCCCACCAGGCTCAAGTAGCATAGATTGGTTGTACTCTGTAAAGCTTAGCTGTGCTGCGCATTTGGATACCTCTGCCAAGGTAATGTTTATAGTGCCTGAGTAGGATGGAAATTCTATATTGTTAGGTCGCAAGGATGATTTTATGATAGTTCAAAAGATAGGTTACTTCCATTTCAATTTATTAAATTTGTAATGTTTGATCGTTTGTTTCAATAATATTTTCCTGTCAGTTGTTTACACGTTGGCAGATGTGCCGTTTAGAGTGTTTCTCTGCTATTCATCTGTGCATGTTTCTCGTTTTAGATTGTTTTTCAATTATTTATCCGTTGTGTACCTCTTGTTTGGATTGTGCATTATTTTGGCTCTCTATTAGCAGTTGATCGTGTTTCTCATTATTTCCTTGCATGTGTGCTATTCACATCATAATAAATTGCATAATTGTGTCGTGTTGGAATAATCAACTTAACTTTCCATACTCTTTATTACGTGTATTACATTCCTTCTGTTTTCTTTTTTTGGGTGAATTTTTCTCTCAACTTAGCTTTCCCAAAGATAGATTATTTCCATTTCAATTTATTAAATGTTTCTTGTTTGATAGTTTGTTTCAATGTTATTTTCCTGTCTGTTGTTTACACGTTGGCAGATGTGCCGTTTAGTGTTTCTCTGCTATTCAGTGTTAAGTGCGTGCATGTTTCTCATTTTCATATATTGTTTTTCAATTATTTATCCTTTGTGTATCTCTTGTTTACGTGATGGGCTTTGATTCTCTATTAGCTGTTGATCGTATTTCTCGTTATTTCCTTGCGTGTGTGCTATTCACATCATAAGAAATTGATTAATTGTGTCATTTTAGAATATTCAACATAGCTTCCCATATTCTTTATTATGTGTGTTGTGTTCCTGTTCATGTTTTTTGGCTGGGTTTTTCGCCTCCACGCAGAGTTACAACATAGTTCCTGCCACTATTTGGCTTTACTATCCTTCGCATGTAAACTGCCTACTGCACACCTGTTGTAGCGGGAGAAAATTAGCGATTCAAGTCGGCACAGGCTGCAAAAATGACGATGGAAGTCGGCCCAGGTGTGGCGATATCGTCGCCTGGATGGGATGACAGTGTGCATGTTCCTACTTACATGTAAGCTGCTCACGTGCCGCCTGAAAAAAATGCGAACGAAGTCGGTGTATGACGTGTGATACCCATTCAATGCTATTGCATCATGCCTGTAATAAGTATAACTTTTGTTACGTGTATTGTGTTTCTTCTGCATCAGATTTTTGGCTAAGTTTTTCTCCTTCACACAGAGTCATAACATAATTCCCGACACTAATGACTTTAATAAATATATTTTCACTTGTACTTTTTGTGTATGGCTATCCTTTGCATGTAAATCGCCTACTGCACACCTGTTATAGCGGGTAAAAATACCAATGAAGTCGGCCCAGGCAGAAAAATGACGAAAGAAGTCGGCCCAGGTTGACAAAATGTGAGAGAGTAAGCACGCACACAGCCCTCCCCCCCCCCCCAGTGTTAAGCGCGCGGACAACCCTCCGCACACGCGCCGCGCGGGGAAACATACGCGCAGGGCTCAGGGCAGGGCCCGGGGGGGGGGGGGGGAGCCGTAGTTTCGCATGGCCGCTTACGCTCAACCTATATATACTACTCGCATTCCGGTTACCGTTCGCCCCACCACATGTAACGAACGTGCCCCAACAAATTGTATTTCAGTATATGATCCATCTGACACGCCAATATAGGCTACTGTGGGTGCACGAGGTCTCTTCAAACCTCGGTACTCACGTTGGTCTCACAGTGTTGCCAAGCTAACGAGGCGTGCCTGCGGTGCATGCGCTCCGGTTTAGGTTCAACGATGGAACCACGGCTGGAAGTCTGCCATGTTCAGGGTGGTGCTCGCCATAGAAGCAAGAACGTCGAACAGTATGTCTCGGCCAGTGGTGTCGGTATGCTGCCGCGGAAGCTCCTATTACACTATTTGAGAGGGAATATTTGTCATCATAAAAGGTGTTTTCAATAGAATACTCCCGTTTTAATGGTGTTTTTGTTTTTAAACGCCCTTTATAAGAGTGTTTTATTAGGAATACACTTAACTAAAGGGTGTTTTAAAAAACACCCATCATTTGAGTGTAAAGGCAACACCAAAAAGGTGTGCGCCATGGGACAAGCCATTTTCACCAAAACAGTGTAAAAAAGTTTACTGTGCGTGGTGTCACACTGCTCACCCTCGTTTGTTTACTTATCGCGGCGCCGGTGCACTAGGGAGGTTTAGAATGACTGGAAGGATTAGAAGAGATTTTGCAGATTAGAAGGTATTTACGACAACGGTCTGAAAATATGGTACGCCAAGCACCTGATTCATTTGGAGTGACTGGCATCACATTGCTGATCTTAGACTTATAACTTCCTGTTTGTTTTCGGTTTGTGTCCACGGAACTCTTCCGATGTGCTACAACGCCCTCATGTGAGCTTCCTTAGATTCCCCTGCCCCGCACGCACATGCTGCCCTCTCGCACCGCTTTTCCTTTCTCCACCTGCGCGCTCACCTGTCACTCAGTTTTCATCCTTTCTGGCGCGGAGAGGCGAGGGAGTTTTTGTTCCACAGACACGGCGATCTCCTGAAACGTTCCCGTTAACAGCTGCCGCTGTAAAACACGCCCTATCTAATGCAGACGTGCACGTTTTGAAAGTGCTCTACAGTTCTGGGCCCGCTTGCACGAAACTCTTAGTGAAACACTCAACATGTTTTTCACTCGAGCATTAGTGCACCCGGTGTGCATTGAGTGAAAAACTCACTGATCTCTATAGTAATAGGTTGGATAGCGGATTGAGGGTGCAACCGTACGGTCACCGGCCGCCATCTTGCGAAGCTCAAAACATTGCCGTCCGCGACTCAGCTGCATATTCTGTATGCGCCTTTGCGTAGCATTTTTGTGGTGTCATGCCCGCCTGCTGTGGTTATGGGTGTACTGCCCGTACTGGCAAGATACCGGGAACGACATTTCACAAGTAAGTGACTTAGTTTTATTAATAAATGTGATTTATTAGTCCACGAGCGGGGCGACAAAACGTTGCTGTTGAAGCATGTGCGCGGCACTTTGTGACTCGTATCTCAAGATCTAAACGTTAAAGTTGAAGCAGTCCGTTATCTGGATAGAAACATTGTGATAGTCCAGACTTCCTGCAGTGCACGGGTATGGTCTCGGCACGCAGCAGGCGTTGAAGTGCGCTAGGTGTGGTATCTACGGCTGACTTTGTTGGTCACGGTATCGCCAATTGCTTGCTTGGATCAGCCTTGTCATCTCTGCCGTAATTGATGGCACAAATTGTTCAATGCAGGTTCCCTCACAGCCGCCCAGAACATTTAAAAAAGTGTGTGGTGAATGTCAGGCGAAGGGACTGGACGCCGTCGAGGACATCACTGGTCTGCAGCAAACATTTTAAAAACAGGTGCTTCGACTGAACGGGGCAGACCGTTCGACTGAGGCCTGACGCTGTGCCCAACAAGTTCGACTTCCTAGAACACCTCCAGAAAGTAATAATGCATGCGTCATATGTAGAGGCCGGATTTATATGCACTAAAAGCTGGTGGAACACACATGCATGAAAAATTCATTAATCTTGCTCAAAGTATGCACTTCTAGAAATTCACTTGCATGCATTTAAAACATGCAACAAATTCACTGGGGCAAAAGTATCTTACTTTATGCAGTGTACAAAAAGCATGCAGAGTTGAAAGCATAGACCGAGAAGTTACTCGTCAAAAGGAACTCGTTACGAAGTTACGGTGTGAAAAATGTAACTAAGTTAATAACGAAGTTATTCAGCCCGAAACGTAACTCGCAGTTACGGAGTTACTTAAACAAAAAAAGAACGACTTATTCCCAAGTTACTTCGGACACAAAACAGCACTACACAGGTGCAGCGCGTGTGAGCAGTTGAGTTCGACCCTGAGTTGCCTGCGTTGAATTTTCGTTTATGTCCAACAATGCGAACGCTCTTATTCCTTGTGGGCACACAATGGTTCAGCTTCATTTCAATAGCAGCGGTTCTTACTTCCTGAACAGAATACTGTCATTGATTGAACATCACGTTTTATGACATAAAATGCCATGGAAGAACCGGAGAGAAAGCAAGAAAACAAGTGGACGTGAGTGAAAAGCGAATTAAAAGTGACTTGGAACTTAGCTTAAGTTACTTTGGCAAAGTTACCTGACAAAGAAATGAGTTCTTCTGAAAGTTACCACGGCGCAAAAGTAGAGAGTTAAGTTATAAGTTACCAAAAAAAGGAACTTAGTTACAGTAATGAGTTGCCTCGAACTCCGGTTGAAAGTGTGTATTTGCATGAAAGTCTAGCCTTATGAATCATGTTCCCTAGTTAAGAGTTTCAAGCGATGGTTGATGATTGGAATCAGTACTGCATGAAGGGCACCTTAAAGGGACAGCACGCTAAAGTTTTCGGCCGACACCCGCGCCCCCACTAGGCGAAATGTGGGTAACCTCCTGGTACCTGCCGCGCAGTCCCGTACAACTGCATCCATTTCGATCGCCGCTCGGAAGGGTTGAAGTTAGTTAAAGCTGGTTACGACACCGAGACCGTGATACAACAACAGTCAGACGGCTCGAGAGATTTTTACCTTCACGTTTTGTGAATGGGTTCTGGGCGAAAACGGAAGAACGGCGGCTATTGCTGCGTAGTAAGCTGCCACAACAACAGGGCTCCCGTCAAGGGAAAGCAACCTGCCATAAAGTTTTACGCTTTCCCTTTTCCTTTAATGTAATTTAGAAACTGGTAAATCAACTATTAGGTGGTCTTATGCTTGTTCCTCAGATATTTTCGTTTTTTTTTATATATATTGCCTAGGATTTGGCAGCAAATTTTCCTGTTTCCTAGGATATTTCGAGCAAAGCAGAAGCGCACGCAAACAAGCGACCAGTCACATGTCAGACTGGCTGTGCCGTATTTGCAAAGAACGGCGGAGAATAATAGTACCGGGTTATGTGTGATTTCATTGCACGTTCTGTGAGCGATGGGCTCAAGGGGGTTGCGTAGGAACCTGCGGGCTTTACATTGTCTGATTGGATTGCAAAAACTAATTTGTATAGTTAATTACCACGGCGTGTCTCATAGTTCCCCACTCGATGTCTCGTCTTGCCCCGAGGGTAGGGCAAGGTGAGACAACCTGCATTTTTGAATTTCTTGTTCTGTTATCCTAGACCGCCTAAATCCGTTATGCGTTTATAGGTTAGATGCACTAGACCCCTGAGAATTCCTATGGTTAGTTGTTCTTTTTTTTTTTTTTTGAAAACACGAAAAATTTAAAATTTCATATTCAAGTGCAAATTTCTGTCTCATTTTGTCCCACCTTACCCTACGTGTGTTTGTCTGCGCCAGACACTGTGCCGTCAGTTTCGATTTTCCGTCACTGAAGACTTCCTCGCGTACGGCTTTCACGTGTTTTGAATTCCGGAGCAGATTTCCTTTCTTGACAGTATCTCCACAGAAGTAGTCTGGAAGGTCAATGGGAGGAAAGCCACCAAATAAAACACGCGTGAGTGCACGTACGCCGTGATACTGTCCCAAACGTACCATAGGTGGGGAAGTTACTTTTATTTTGTAGTGCACTACCGTTACTCACTACTTTTTCAAAAAGTAACGCGTTACGTTAGTCGTTACTGTTGCGGTAGTAGGTAACGCGTTACTAACGCCGTTACTTCTGATAAGTAATGCCGTTACTTTTGATTACTTCATGAGGTTTTGCTTATAATATGGTTGAGTCACATAAGTGCATTCCGCAAATCAATGCAAGCAATGTTGGGCACAAACAAGGATCACGCATGAACATAACTTACATGTACGATTTATTGCAACGCAGAAGTAGTTGATATTCAAAATTTTCATGTGTGAGCTTCGCCCGTTGGGTTGAGAGGACGCCTAACCAGTGAGTGCTCCTTGTCAAGGTTGATAGAGACGGTGACATTTTATCTCACACAGGACAAATCCAAACAGCCAATCCATTGGTACTTTGTTACTTGTTCAGAGGGTAGAGGCTATTTTTTTTATTTATTTATTATTGCTTAGAAATGGTACGGTACAAGGTTTTTCTGCCGCTTTTGCCCCATTCGTCCGAAAAACACCAGAGGGAGTGAAAAAGAAAGGTGGTAAACAAAGGTGACATCTCAACCAGGGTGGGTCAATAACCCTTCTTTTGCGTTCTTCGTGGGTGTCGATGTGACCTTCTTGTCATTTTTGAAAATGAACAGAAAAAATCGTTTCAAAAAAAAAAAAAAAAAATCCCGGATTCTGCAGGCACAGTCCTCTCAAACTTTCAAGTTTAGACGATGAAGCAGTGTTCCCGAGCACGCTGTAACGCATAACGCCGTTACGCGTTAGTTATTAAAGATGCAATGACGTTACGTTACTCATTACTTTTCTCCCAAATGTAATGTGTTACCATATTTCACTACTCGAGTGTAACGCGTTACCGGTAACGCACTACTTTGTAACGCGTTACTCCCCACCTATGAAACGTACCAAAGCAATGAGCGGCTCCGTGTGGTACAGAGTCAAAATGTACGGAGTCACCATAGAGGGCGCGCTCAGGCAAACCACCGGAGCGCCCTCAAGCTAGCGTGCGGTGTCTAAAGCTGCAACTAGTCCAATATATGAAAGCACTCCTGAATTATGCATTCATATGCATTTAAAAGCCACTCCATATTGGATAGGACAGTACTAAGATGGGCAAAAGCATATAAAGAGAAAGTATTGCATGAAAATTTTGCCTAACGTACAAACTCGTATTAGTGGGACATTACAAACACACCAGCCACATGTCTCTTTGGTGCGTTCCAGCATGTTTACTTTACTTAGAGACAATAAATAATTTTTCAACCTCGAATGTGTACTCTTTATTCTCCCTGCTTAAGTTTGCGACAATATATGTTTGCAGCCCAAATGAAAGCAATGTGATCCGTCTGATCGAAGAAGTTTCCCATTGCTACAGCAGTACCGGACTGTACCACCTTGCCAAGGAATATACAGGGGTGACAGCCAGGCCTCATCTGCGAAAGAAATTGTCAAGGTTGATCATATTCAACAACCAGTAATGTACTCTGCCTACTTACCTGGCTGACTGCTTCAAACTTGCTGTTGCAACTGGACTTGTGATACTTTGATCTTAGAGCTTTCACCACAAGACCTTGCTACTTAGCCTTTTTATGAGTTAGTTCAAAATGACTAGAGGTAGAGTGAATGTCTTTACCACCATTTACTTCCCCAGTGCACATATTTCTAGTCGATATGTTTTTACCGTCATATAGCCTTTACATCACATATCATTCTAGTCCTTTGGAAGTGCTTTAGTGCCGTTCGGCATTTCGTGTCATAACTAGTCATATCTTAACTTCCTGTGCAAAGCATAATGTTTATACCCAACCACATTAAGGTGGTTACATAAACAAACGTGCCAAACAAGGCTGAATGTCGAGAGTCAATTCTGAGAATACTGCTCCCTGGCATTTCACACCCCCGAGCAGAAGGAAATGGGAGAAACACCAGAAGCAACACGCTGACAGACGACAAAGGAAACGTAACACAACAAATACAACACCACACAAAACCAGCAAATCACATAATCGAAGTTCAAAGTACAAAATTGGAACGACACGACCTCACACGAGTACAAAATAGACAGGAAATAACGTGTATGTGACGGGATTTCACACGAAAAACGTAAGGAATCCAATCACGAGGGATTTCTGCAGTGATCCGTGGCAAAACTTTAGCGAAGCAGCAAGGGAAGCGCTCACAAACAGCAAAACTTGTCACAGCTTACATGCATTCCAATGGGCTGTAATGGCTCTTTTGAGCTTGGCGTACCCTTTGCGCGATACCCTCACCCATCCGCAGTGGGATACATTCTCCGGAGGCCGCATCGCTGCGCCACCAGTTTGTCGCACAGTCCCTTACGGCTTTTATTTTTGGGCGGATTCGGCGTATGTTTTTCGATGTTTATTAATTTTCACGAAGTCGGCGTCTTTCGATATTTTTCCAGGCGTGTACATCGTTTACCCGACAGTTATCGGCGGATAGAAATCACAATGTAATTTCCGCACTTGGATTTTCCTTCCTCCATGTTTCCGCACGACGCTCATTCAACATGGCGTTGTTCGCTGCGGTGCCATGTTACGGCTTATGAAAACGTAAACGGACATTTTTCACAACCACCGTATTTCTGTATGGTTTTCTGATCTCCATCAACTTGCTGCAATTTATCTGTCATGTCCCTCTGTATTCGGTGTTTTTCGATTAAAACCGAAAACGCGGAACCCTACCTATATAGAGTCGGGTAAATCCGGCATACACTGTCAAAAAAAAAAAAAAAAAAAAAAAAAAACGAGGGTGACTTCGCAAAGCTCGGAGTTTTAAATGGAAAATTCAATTTCTTGCTTACTAAATTTGATAAAACTGCAAAATTCACGAACTGCAATGAAACTGCATGGCAAAATCTCTCACATGAAAGAACTGATGTTCTGAGGCTGGAACATAAAAGGGACAAATACATACAAGGCCTCAATTTGCTTGTAGGAGTAGGAGGAGAGGAGGAGGAGGTAGCTGTAGGGCTCGAACCCACATCTTCTGGATCTTCAGAGCTGGACCGGCAAACCAGAAGATGTGGGTTCGAGTCCTACAGCTGGCTAACCTTTTCAGTGACTTTCATCGAAACTCTCTCAAACCATAGGATAAACCGCGTTCGACCCCATAATGTTCAGACACGTCACGTTGTTTCATCTCATTACGTGAAACAGCCGGTATACTTACAGAACGAAATTCGCGAAAAAAATTGCCATTAAATTCTCACTTTGCCATTCCAAGCTATGCCACCATTTTCATGAAATTTTAGTGTCATGGAGGCCCACATAGAAAACAGCATCCAATGAAATGCACTAAATTTCGATTGACAGGGCAAGAGTTTAGGCTCCTCCTAATAGCCAGACACCCAACACACTGCTCTGGTTGCATAGGTCCTTAAGCACAAACAGCGTATAACACAGGTCCCCCAGGTGAAAAAATTTCTTTCCAAATGGTTTACGAAACAATTTCCACTTTAAACCCTTTACATACGAAGTGGTTTCAAGTAGAAATTGTTTCATAAACCACTTTTAACTGCAAACGTTTTCCACCTGGGTCGGATAAAATACAGCGACCAACTATGTCTGAGCTTCAGCATAGTGCTACCAAAGTTGAGTCATTTCAGCACAAAGTTCACTGTGTAAACAAAGACAGTCAAATGAGTCTAGACAAAGAACATTTTATTGGTGCCCAATCACCCGGGCAAGTGGCAGCCACGTGGAAAGAGCCTTGTCCGTCGGCAAGAACCACCAAATTCAAACCCAAAGAAGGAAAGTTCTCCAGACACTCGTCGCGAGGATTTCTTTTAAAAATAAGGGAAGCCTTAGTAAAAGTGTGCACTAGAGGAAGGAAACCCAGGCATTAAAACAGTTTAAAAAGAAAAGAAAAGGGTCAGTCAGTTGTCTCCTTCATCGGAACACTCCTCTTCCTCTTCAGCTTCTTCCAGCCAAGTCAGCCACTGGTTCACCTGCAAACATTCATGTAATGAGCTTGCTTGTTTGTGAATGCAGCATCCTGATGAAGCAACTTTACATAAACACTTAGGGGTGGAAGTGGTGTCAGGACTTTTGGAGCTACAATTGGAGCAGATTTGGAGCAGCGGAAAAATGACATTTTGGATCACATATGCCGGAATTTGGAGCAGAAACGTCTGGTACACAGAGTGGTTCCTTGAAGATTTCAGATCCGCACATTGTCATATACTGCCAGGTATACCATGAATGATGAGAAACTAACCATTTTCTTAATGTAAACATGAAAATATCAGTGTACAAAATTTTATACACTAGCTAGCACGACTAGTTAAAACATACACACACTGGTGAAAACTAGTGCATATTTTGTTGACCAGTTGGCTTGATTAGTTGAAATGCACCCACACACCTGGTGAAAACAAGTACAGAAAAACTTTCAGCACTGCAGGGATGCAGTCACAATACACAATCAGAAGAACGTTGTACTTTTAGTGTTGACTGACGAGTGCCATGTGCAGTGCTTACACTGGTACAATTACCCATAGTTTCATCATGTTACTTGTGCAGCGCTGAGAGTATAACGTTCGTCTGATCCCCTCCTTTTCTTGTTCTGCGGGTTACTCTCAATCTCTTGAATGCGTTGAAGAAACTTTGGAAATTTTGCTTTTGCGTCCTTCAGTAGAACTCTTGCACTGTCCACCTTCACCATGTCCTGTGACTTGCCACCTTGGCTGATCAGTGACTGGACATTCAATGAACATTTTGGGCATCCTCAGCAGTCCGCGTTCTCAGTTCTTTCTTCTTGTTCCAGGCGTTCTTTGTACGCCTTGTAGTAGTTTGGGAAACAACGTACGAAAGTTTCTTCCTTCCGCACTGAATGGGAAAATATGGCTGGGAAAATCTCCTTTGCGACCTCTCCCCATGTGTAAGGGGAGGAGTTCGCAATCACATAAAGTACGAAAATACTGTCTGCTTTTAAAGTAACTTTCCTGTACGTTAGCTCTGGCCTCAAAAGCGTTCAGGTCCTTGCTTCGGCACTTGATGAACGCCACTCTCGTGTCTGTGTTTCTTTGATGCTGCAACTGACGCGTGACAGCCGAACCACCAGCGTGCACGAATGGCCACGCTGCATAAAGTGCATTGGTTTATTTTACACTAGGTTGGCACCACAACGAAATGAGGTCACCATTTGAGTCGATCCGTTTGAAGATGTCATCGTTGAATTTCGTGTTTCTTTCTGAAATGTATATGGGCCCCCGTCCCGTGATTCTAACAAAAGACAAGAAGAAGAGAAAAACAAGTCAGCAGTCACTTTTGCCTATCATTACTTTTGCTCACCGGTGCACAGCATGCCTGCACCACCTAAAAGATGACAAAGGCAAAAGGAACCGCAAAAGCGGCAAGTGCCGCTGCCGCGCACCCCATCAAAGATAAGCCTAACGAGCCTGACCGGCGGCCTAACCGACCTGAAATTAAACCATATTGTCTCGGATTGGCTGCCTTTGGATTTTGTTGGATATGAATGGATTTTGTAGGATATGAATAGAGCTTCGTGGACGGGTTGATCGTGGGGCGGATATGGATGCTTGTGACTCCCTTTTGGCTTTTGGTAGTGTTACCAGAGTGGTACGGACCTCGGGGGTAGTTTGGCGCAACTTTGATGTTGCGGCTCAAGTTGGCGCATGAAAAGCAGCGGGGCGCAGAATGGCGCAGCACTTCCACCCCTGAACACTACCCTACATAAGACCCTAACCATTACATTCCCACAGGAACACAAAAAATGTAGAGCACTGTAACACCATGCAGTCCCTTCTACATAGGATTCTCTTCCACAAACAGCAGTATTAACCGAAATACAGTACTGTAGTCCCTCGTTAGAACGAAATCGCTTTTTACGAATTATCGCTGATTTCGAAGTTTCATCAGGTCCCGATCGAAATGCATGTATGTATTTCGAATCACTTTATTCGAAGTCTACCGCGAGCCAACTCCGCATAGTACGAAAACGCAAGACTCGGGAGCGCCTTCATGCAGGGTCCCACCGTCAGCGACATCCCACGACTTAAGTCACGCTAGACGTCAGCATGCGCTTCTCGCTGTTTCCCTCCAGGACGCTCGAGAACGCTGACTACGGACGATGGGCAGCGCGAAGGAGAGCGGTCGTGCATGTGCCCACCTCTCCAACCATGTCACACGCCTGTAGTGATTGGGAGGGAAACCGTTGCTTCGCTTTTCGGCGTGACAGCACCGAAGTCTGTACGGAGGTGTCTAACTTTGGAGCAGAAAGTCGCTCTCATCCACCAAGTAGAAAAGAGAGAACGGTCCGAAACTGCCATCGCCAAGGTGACTGTCACTGGGGAAGATAAGCTCCCCTTGCTGATAGTAGGCAAGGTAGAAAAGCTGCGCTGCTTTCGAAACGCTACTATGCCGAAGGATTGCATATATAGAAGCAACAAGCACGCACAGATGACAGCAGCTATTTTCGAAGACCACGTGCGACTTCTGGATCGCAAGTTTGCTGCTGCACAGCGCAATGTCCTGTTTGTCGTCGACAATTGCACCAGTCACGGCAAAACTGAACATCTGACGGCTATCACTTTGGAGTTCTTGCCAGCGAACACGACATTCACCCTACAACCCATGGACTAGGGTATTCGTTCCTCACGCGCTTGTGGATGCGGACGTGCCCATTGTTGGTGCCACCACGGCACCACGAGGTCGTCGAGGAAGTCGTAGACAGTGTTGGGTGCGGAAAGTCAAAACGAAGACTTCGAGGACGGACCACGGGAAATTCTGTCGACGGCGGTAACACGTAATATACGTCTTTTGCGCAACAAAGTTGTTATATATGTTTGGCCGGCTCTGTAGAAGACGAGGAAGACTGTATGCGCGTGACTCGCGCTGGGTCTCTTTTCTCTTCTGATTGGGCTTCCGTTCAGGACACACGCATGTTGGTCCTGGCTTTTGAATAAATGGTTAGGAGTCGAATATTACACTGTCGACAAGGGACTACACACCCACTGCTTGGTTCTGTCGACAGCAATGCGGTGGGGGTGACTACAGCCTTATACAGTGCCCCAAGAAACTGGAAAACGCATTGTTGCTGCCCAGCAATACCGCCCGGCAATATGAGAGCATGAGCTTTTTCTCGCCACAATAAAGGTTTGTAAGACTGCTTTTCTCCTTGTCTTCTTGAAATTACTTGTTCTAACGCGCTCCCATGCAATTTTGGTCAAATTACACCGTATTTATGGTGCTCCCATTTTTAATAAAATTTTTTCCGGTCCCTAAGACTTCGTTATAACGAGGGTCTTACTGTACTCGTGGCTTTTCATGAACATTTGTCCGTGCATGTCTAGCTCCTGCAATCACACAACAATGCACATTTTTGCATGCTTTACAATGAAGATTTCTGTTATTTCTTTAACACGCCACTGTCACACAAAGGCTTGAACTTAGACTTGTTTCTATGGCAACTCAGATAGTTAATTACAAACAAAATCTTCACAAAAGGGAGAGACCGTAGCTCCATGTGATATGCCATCTCATCTGTGCTCACTGAATCTACTTTTTGCACATGCACAAATAATAGATGTGCCGTCTCCCAGGATTTGCACACTCCCACGAGGGAGGACAAGTTTTTAGAGAGGGCCATTTATTTAATCTTCCCCTCCAAGAGAAATGCAAGGCAAACACAGATGCACTGCCTGCAAGCGTTGGTGAAGGGGGAGTAGACAATGGCAACAGATTTAACGGAAAGCCTAAAACTTGCACTGTGTATGTACAGGTGCCTCCGTGCGTTCACATTGGGTGAACTCTTGTGTACCTGGGTTCACTTCATTCAGCTACCAGATCAGAGAACTCTTCAGTGTTGATCCCCCCCCACAATGATGTATCGGTGCAAAATACCAGGCCCACCACTGCTCACCCCACCAGTGAAATATGGCAAGATGCTGCTGGAAGTCGCAGCTAGGCACACTGACAAATCCCCTGTCCCTTCAGATGACGCACCCTTGGAAGTCGCTGGTGAGGTGTGTTAGCTTAGCTCAATTGGTAGAGCCCTGGACCGGTAATCCAGAAGATGTGGGTTCGAGTCCTACAGCTGCCTAATCTTTTCAGTGACTTTCATCTTTCATGACAAATGAAACTATGTTATGTTTGCCAATCTTGTGAAGTGTTGAAAGTTCATAGCGTGTTGTGGCAATGTTGTACAAATGACATTCACAAAAGGAACAAAAGCACAGTAGTAACTTCGGTGGCACTGACAGAGTTGGCATTGATTGTGGAGGGGGTACATGTGGAAAGCAGAAACCAACAGTTGAGAGGCACTGGGCCCGATAACCATCGCAAAAACTGCTGTTTCGTTAATTGTGCAACTTGTTGTTTTCTCTGTATTTTTCGTGTGCAAATGATGCGAGTAAATACGGTACAGTGATGCCCACCAGAGTATGTTTTTGAACTCGTAGGATACTACACACTTAGGCCCAAATTTTTGAATGAGACTTCCCTTATGCTGCCTTCGTTACGTTCCTTAGGAACCCACAAAGCTACTTTCATCAGAAGGTCACCTTCTCTACCTAGTGATAGTTTCGAACTCTGCTTATGCTTTCCTAACGAAAGGAATCTTGACTGCTTCCAGCAGAGAGTCTGATAGCGAGAGTACAGAGCATAACTTCACTAACTGCATCCTAAAGACAAGCTATCGTCCTTTATTTTGGACCTAAAAATGTTTTAAAGTTGTACTACAACGGTTTCAGAACGGACAATTTTAAGAAATCCCAGTGCTGCATGGGGCACGCCATGCACCATGGGCACTTATTGACATGGGAAAGAGAATTGCCAATTGTTTTAGTTTCCGATGACCTTGACACGTGTTAACGTTGACGTAGTAACGATACCCACGCCGTGTATGCTGCCAAATATGGTAACATGAACACCAAACATCACAGCAGATAAGATACTGCAGATATTCACAAGATACACAGCAGATATTCACATTAACAGAACATGTACTGCACGCATCAAACATGTTGGGCATGGCCACAAAAATAGCTGTTTGCATGTTGTTCCATTGCCAGTACAGGTGCTTTTGAAACACAATGGCACAGTCTGGACAATGCTTTCAGACACAGTTTTTTGGTCCTGATGTAACAGACCACTGTTGACTACTTTGGCAAATAAAACTGACTGAATAAGAGTCAACATGTGGCCAATTCAAAAGGGGACATTGGTGTGAAGTTTAACTTAAATCCTATTGTTGCTTTTTGCTAATAAAATAAATAAATAAATAACTACAACAAACTGTACATTCAGTTGAGTTCAGCATTGGACCTCAGAAGAAACTGCTCACAAGTCCTACCTGAAAAAGTGCCTTTCCCTTGCCCGGGTAGTCGTCATTGACGTCTTCGCGCCAGCGCAAGAAGGCTTCTTCATCTACCACCTCCAGGTCATAGAGAAGCATGAACCAGCGCAGCAAGGATCCCTTAGGGAATCCACGCTGGTGCCAGAACACCTGCAGGGCGTACACAGCGGCCAACTGCAATGGTGGCCGTTCAGCTAGGAATGCCCGCAGGAGGGACTGGTAGCGTTGGGCCAATTCTCGCTCTTTCTCCCCTTTGTCCAGGGCACTTTCAGCCTCACCCACTATGTGACGTAACAGGCAGGTCATAAGAGCACTTGCCAATGCAGGCTCGCTTTGTTGCTCAGGGTCGAGAGATTCCCGAAGCCAGCGGTAGAGGGCACCAGGGCTTGGGTCCGTACGGAGCTGACGCCACAGGTCGCCCTGCAGTCATATAAGTAGAAAAGTGTCCCTATTAGTTTGCCAACTGAAACCCTCAATTCAGTTTGTTTTGCACAAAAACTAGCAATATGCTCGTTAAATGCGGCACTACATCCTTCGCATCAGTACTTCCTTACCAAAGTGCAGTCAGTAGGTCAGATACAAAAGTAAACCACCTAGCAATGGTGACCTTTCTCTTGGATGCGCATAGCAAAGTTTCACACATGCATGCCAGTGCACCACTTCTAGTACGTCACTTGTCTTAGTCACATCCCTTCTGTGCTCAATTCAAGTGAATGAATAAGGGCCCTGGTTTTCTGCTGCGGCAAATTCAAAATTTCACGGCACAGACTTGTAAATTCCACGATTTCCCGTGGCAAGGAGTCAACGGCTGCTTGAAACTGAAAACAGTATTTTCTTGTACAATGTGGGGGGAAAAAATATTTTATAAACTTAGATTCAAAGCACTATTATGGCTCAGCATTACATGATATCTCGTGTTTTCCTCTGACAGAGAATGCTGTCTGTCGCCTACAATCACTTTATACCTGCTGAAAGATCATTCAGCATCTACATTTTAAACGAACTTACAAATACTTGATCGTGACAGACGCTAAATTCAGAGCAAGCACCCTCATTTTGTTGCAAAACCCAATTATTGTATTTACTCGCAAAATTTGCGCACTTTTTCTCAAAAAAAAAAGTCTGAAAGGTTGAGGGTGTGGAAATTGCGCGGGAACGCTCGTTACGATATTCAAAAGACGCAACATTTAAAAATTTTAGTATGCCAGTCACATAGGCTCTCGGTAGAGCTGATATTGACATTATCACTTCATTGCGCGAGTGCGAAAGAAGCACCCAAATATCGCACAACTGCCGACGGTCGAGAGGCAAAATGCCGACCCACTACCGTTCATATACTGGTGAAATACGTCATGACGCTGCTGGAAGGTGCCACTAGTCGCACTTGACAATTGAAAGCACGCTATGTTCGCCAACTTTGTCATTTTGTTCTGTAAGGTTTGTCATAGGGTGTTTGTCCAGCGTTTCTTTCCGCGTTTCGTTATTCGAGTGGCAGTGACATCCATCGCATCAGTGAACCATCACCTGAAAGCTTGCGCAAATGAAACAAAAGCAGCGCAATAACTTCCGTAGCACGGACAGCAAATGCCACAGTCGCTGAGACGCGCGTGCCAGGTATCCGCGCGCGAAAATGCGGGTGCACAAATTACGCGTTTTTTTTTCTTGTCATTTTTAGCGGTAAACTAGTGCTAAATTATATGATGGCACAAAATATGCAAGTAAATACGTCGAAGGGTCACGTGTACTTAGAGCAGTTGGGTTTGCATCACGTGCTTTTATCTGACGCTCTTTTGCGTGAGCATGCAATACTTCTCCCGAGATGCTGCACGTTGAAGTAATCGTCCACATCACACAATCGCGTCTTTCAACCCAATCAGATTTCAGCAAAATTCCTTACCAAGACGCAGCGAAATTTTTAGCAAAATAAGAGATTTCGCGGAAATCCGTGCCAAATGAAGGATTCCGCAATGAATTCCGGATTTCATGAAATTTCACGGAATCGCGGAAAACCTGGGGCCTTAATCATGAACAAAGTGCTACTACAGCAGTGTATCCCCAAACAATGCTTCTGGTCTGCTTGGACTTTCTGTGCGGGTTTCCTAACATTTTTAGTAGCTTATTACTTCTCTCACCTGAAGGCGAGGCAAGAGAAATCCGAGGCCACGGTCGTCCAGCACCTCAGCCAGCTTCTCTTGTGATCGGTGTCCCTCAGGTGGCAGGGCTGTAGCCTCCAAGTCCACTTTGGCTGCTCGCAGGGTTCCCTGCAGCCACTGAGCCCCCTGAGACTTGCTCAGTTGCTGGAGCACTAATAGGAAGATTGGGTAGTGAGCCCCATTGGGCAGCAGGTGGGCTAGTTCAGACAATGAAACAAGTCCTTGGGGCACACCACGGGCTACTTGACCAGCCACCAGGCTCTTGACACGAGCTATGCCACCCTCCTCCTCGAGGGTGCTCATGCGCCCAAACACATCCTGCAGGGCCTGCATCAATATGGCAATGTTCGTTAGTTGTTTCAAGGCAAGCTGTCACACTCAAGTATTTTTCGCCACCAAAATGTGTGCCTATTAGATGAGTCACACAAAAAAGTGAAATGAACATCTTATTAGTGCCCCGACAATTTATCTGCAAAATACTCAGACTTGGTTCTATCTATTGAAAGAATTTGTAACCCAGTGTCTCTAGCAGTGACATAGTAGAGCCCTGCACGGGCAGACTTTTCCGGGCCCGACCCGGCCCGGGCGCATCGAAAAATGATCCGACCCGGACCTTCATATTTTTATGTGGCCCGACGACCCAGTGACTAGAGCCCGGCCCGGCGAGTAGATCCCGGCATAGTATTTCCAGCCACGACGTATGCGTTTCTGGCGATTATCAAACAAATTTATCAGTAAATTTATAAGGAGAGAAACAAACATACAAGTGATGGCGGTTTAACACCATAACCGCACCAGACCAAATTAAATCCAGAACGTACGCGGGCATGGGCGTTATCGTTACACTGTCAAGATTTTGCGGAGGTAGAGGATGCTGTCTACAAACTCCTTCTCCCAGTCCATACCCCTCTCACCAAGCTTTGGCAAGTGATTGTGAAATACATGAGGAGTGACGAGCAATGTAAAGTGGCTTTCAGAATGTTCTAGAGGGTCGAATCATATGCCTAATGCAGTATCCCTTGCTTGTCTTTGCAAAATATGCACAGGAATGACGCAAGCGCATGATGATATGAACTAATGCATCTCCATTGTGTGGAATTAGCTGCGTGGCCCGGTGCAGAACCTAGTTGAACCTAGTTGAACCTAGAACCCCAGTGCAGAACCTAGAACCATGTGTGCAGAACCTACTTTCCTCACTATTCAACAAACATATCGGGTTCCTTGAGCACACGTTCAATAACCCCTGGGTCAGAGCCCAATGATATAGCACACATGCAATTGCAAATTTCAACTGTTCTTGCAGCCAAAGGTTTATTTCGAATACTGTTCTATGGGATTGCCTACGATCAGCATCACCACTACTCCTGCAAAGTTAAGCTCTCACATGAGAGGCACAGAGTATTCAGTATTTTATACAGTGCAAGAATTCCCCATATCCTCATCCATATTCATCACTTTGTGGTGGGCGGGCATTATTTTCCCAGATTATTTCCCCTCGTGATCCACTGTCACGTATTTTACGATTGTATATACTTAGGGCCCTCGGTTTTCGGGTAAAACCCGATAAAGCCCGTTTTTACCCCCCGATTTACATCAAAATAGTTCGGGTTTAACCCGATAAAACCCGTAAACCGGGCTTCCGAAAGTGCAAACCAAGGACTTGATCCGCACACGCGCGAACTACGGCAATCGCGCGACGGCTCCCGATTTGCTCCCGACCGCGCCGCGTCTTGCTGGTAAAGTAAACAAAACAGGTCGGGTTTGTAGACGCTTGCATGCAGGTCCGATTTCTAGCGTGAAAAATGTTCCTTTGGTAGGGGTCACTATTTGAAAGTTGGCTTCACCTAACACTTCCGTGTATTGCGGTCAAGCCCACTTCAGCGAATGCTTAGTGTTGCTTTAAGTGTACGTTTGTAGATTTAGCGGAACTTTTCGATTCATTCATTTGTGTTACGGGAAAGCCAACTTTAACCCATGACATCATACACTTTGTTTAGTGATATATTAGGTTAGATTAGTGCGGCTGTGGCAGCTTGCCTCGCACTCCCAACTTCATTATTGAAGCAGCCATGGTCCTATTAATCTAACCTAACTTCACTAAACTAACCTAAGACATCATCAACTTGGTTAGTTTAGTGATAAGTTAGATTAATGGGGCCATGACAGCGTCCCTTGTCCCTCAAAATCCGTTTCAATAATGAGGTGAAGCCGCCTTGCAGAATGGCAACGCCAACCAAAGTAATACCCTGGTTTCGTACCAAAAATGCCCTATGTTTTTCACACCCGAAGAAATGTAGTCTGCTACATGAAAGCTTGTGTCAATAAGTAAGTTGAAAACTTCAGTGTTGGATTCTGTATTGTTAGTGCTTTCCATGGACGTCGGCGAGACCCTTTCTTGTGCTGTTACCATAAACAAAATACAGAAACCGACACTGAAGATCTTCTGTGTCGGTTTCTGTATTCTGTTTATGTGATCTACAGGACTTGACTCCCCTCTTCGTATACGATTGTGCTGTTACCAAAAATAGTAAAGGAATCAGTAATCACGCTAAACAGAGAAGAAACAGAGTTAAGCAACGCTCGGCGTTCTTTGAAGTGGGTTTGCCCGCAATACACGGAAGTGTTAGGTGAAGCCAAGTTTCAAATCTTGTAGGGAGTATCTTGTATCAGCAAAGTACGCGGAGTAGTAAAGAGGATGCAGCAACAGCCAACGATATACGAGGCGCGCGAGCGCGAGCATGATCTCAATGCTCATCGATGGATACAGTGATGGATGCAGTGGTTATACAGCGACTTATCTAACAGTCTCTTAAACAAAATACAGAAGCCGACACTGAAGATTTTTGTTTAAGTTTAATTTGTACAAGCTTTCGCGTGGAGGTCCACGCTTCCTCAGGTACAAAGTGTAGTGGTGACACACATAAGTATATATAGTATAGACACTGCTGTACAAAGTACAGCAGTGTCTGTACAGCAGTGTCTATACTATATATACTTATGTGTGTCACCACTACACTTTGTACCTGAGGAAGCGTGGACCTCCACGCGAAAGCTTGTACAAATTAAACTTAAACAAAAATCTTCAGTGTCGGCTTCTGTATTTTGTTTATGTGATCTACAGGACTTGACTCCCCTCTTCGTATACGCATCTACCAGTCTCTTAATAAATATTCTTTCACTTAATTTCAACACTCCGCAGACCGACAGCTGTGGCATCGCTCATGATCTCAGTTGTCTCGCGACGTATATCCCCAATTATTAATTAATTAATTTCAACACATAAAAGTATTTTTTTTCACCCGAAAATACATCACTTCTCAGTATATCACCCGATTTTACCCTGTTTGGCAGGTCCTGATTTTCAACCCGATATTTACCCCCCGATTTTCACAAAAAATAAAACCCGAAAACTGAGGGCCCTATATATACTCACATCTAGGTATGCAGAGCCTAGTGCATTGTCCTTCTTGAGAGAGAGCGCCACGTGGGTGACAGTGTCCCAGTCGGACTCAGACTTGTGCAGGGTCCCCAACATGAGGTTGCTGAGGGCCTCGTGTAGAAACTTCTTTGGGATACGTAGCGCCTGGAAGGCAGTTGCTACTTCGTCCACATTTGTCTTGTCCCCCTTGAGGCCAGAGAGAAGACCCTCCACTCTCTTCACCACCTCTTCCTTGGTGGGGGCATCAGCTTTATTGGCACGGTTCTTATCTTGTACCACTTGCTTTACCACAATGGGTGGCTGAAATTACAGAAATATTTTTCATGTAATGCAATTCACCAGCTAAGGTCAATTAGCAGCTAGTCAAGTAGACAACTGGCAGGCTTTCTTCCGTTACCAACACCATGTGCTCATTGAAGAGTCAGTGGACACAAAAGTGGCCAATCTCACCGAAGTAGCTCAGGTCAATGATAATGCACAACACAGACGGCACCTTGTCTTTGCAAATACAGCTGCCGAGCAATTTTTTGGAATCCAGATATTTAAATTTTTCATACAGCACCATTGGCATCATCCAACTCTCCACATACAGAGCATTTCCGAAAGCTTGTTCAAGGAACAGCTAATTTTTTGTACACATTCGATGTGACTGATTTTTCAGAGTGTACATCTCCTAGCAACGGAACTACTACAAAGCAGTAGGTTGAGGTCTATCAACAGTAACCTGGTTGCACATTGATGTTTTCATGAAGCTCTCCCATAAACAGAGGCGATGCCATTACGGTTCCACTTATCACTGTGCGCCTCAATGATGCTATACTTGCAAAACCTTTGGCAAATTCTTGTTTTGCATTTGTTCACAGCAAAGCAGATAGACATGCAAAACCTTGATGCATTACTTCCTAAATGGTTTGCACTATCTGTCACAAGGACAGCAGCAGATGACAGCTGAACATAGTTAGGAAAGGATGCCAAGATTGTTAAGGTTGCCTATGTCAACAGGTGCTAGAGCATACACTATATGTGGCAGTGAAGTACACAATTCAAAACGGATGTAGCCATATTGTGCAGTTGACTATGTGGAGCACACCATGCCAACTATGCCCACCGCCCCACAACCCCTTGCTCCCAACTGTACCCACCTCTTTGAGAGCTTGCTTGGCCAAGGGATGCGGTGCTGTGATGGGTGACTGAGGTGTCTTAGCAAAGGCAGTTTTCGGTTTCAGCACCATAGAGTTTTGTGCCGGGCGCAACGAGATCTCATCCATGCTGGCAGGGCCCTGCTTCTTGAGGAAGCGTGGGGGAAGTTGTTCACCTCTGCCACCTGCCCGGTTCGTGCCACGTCCGTTGTAGAATCCACCCAAAAAGCCAGAGTTTCCAAGAGAGGATGATCGGCCAGCATTGCGGTTGTTAGTGTAGGGAAAGAAACTGTCAGAGGGAATCACCCCCGGTCCAGTGCCCAGTTTACCCATGGGCAAAGGTGCAAAGACGTCGTCCATTCCTCCCAGAGAGGAGGCCTTGTTGCTGCTCACCCGGGCGGAAAGGTACACCCCGAGGTCGCGTGACGCCTCCTCACGGATCTGCTGGATCGTTCTGGGTCCGTGCTCAGAGTTAGCACGTCTTGGCACCCATCCGTTCTGGCGCAACTCCACCACGTCTTGAAGTAGGAAACGTATGCGAGGTGGCAGGTCCGGTGCCGACGCCAGCGTGCGCATGCGCTCGAAGTACTGTTCCATGAGGGAGCGGGCACGTTGTGTGTCGAGCCGCCTCCCCACGGTGACCATGATCTGACAGAGGCACTCAAGGTCCTGCCACTCCACCTCAGATGGGGTGGTGCGGCCACCACTGCGTCGTGCGGAGGCCACCAGCAGCTGCTGGATGCACTGATGCAAGATACTCTCTTGCAGCAGGCCCTGCTTGCCCAGCTCGCCAATGAACTTGATGTTGCCCAGCATCTTGTGCTTGGCCAACAGGCGCTGCTCCTGTTCCTCCTGGGTGAGTGAGCTCTCTCGGTGCTCGTACGCCTCGCTGACCTTACGCCTGAAAGGAATTCACATCACTCACTCACTTTCAAAACACAACCACAGTGGAAGCCACGGCTGTAATATCAAATTTTACGATGAACAACAGCCTTAAGCAAGGAACTACTGTGAATGTCCATGTGTGCATATCTAGCCATTGCAAGCACACAAGCTCGTTCCGCAGCACTCTTAACCAGGGCCCACGGCTACCTCAAACAGTGCACATTTTCTTTTTCTAGCCTGTAACTGTCACGTGAAGGATTATGCATTAAGCTTAGCAACAGGCAGCGCAACATGCGATAGTCATGCCCTGCTTATCATAGCACAGTCGACTGGAAAACTCGTTATTTGCTCTGCATTACAGGATGCAAACTTCTCACCAATCCTTTCTTTCAATGGAATTCACTGTCCATGTGTAGTAATGCAAAATTTTCCAGAATCAATGTCATTCTAATCAGCTTATCCGAAAACGAAGGAAATAAGGTCCTGCGAAATGTTCCCGAAACTCGCTCCCACACTAATTCGTGAATTATGAAGACCACAAAATTAACCACTTTTACAGTATACCAAAGGCCACAGAATACATGGAGAAAGGGGTGATGCAGATACACCACCGTGGAAGGTTTGCTACCCCAGCGTATGATAATGCATGTGTTATACACCACAAAGTACGGCGCCCCTTTGTACATGTATTCATTATCCCGATGGATCCATGGAACAGAACCATCCAGCTAAACAGGACATGACTGTACCCACCCCCCAACTCTAGCAAAATCTGTTTCAAAAAGTATTACTGCGCACAGAGCAATCGACTCCTTTCCACTAGTCAGGCACCCTTAACATGTTCCAATCGGTTCAGAGCATTGTCTGTTTCCAGTGTTGTGCAAATTATCCTATAATTGTGGTCCCTATTGGGCTGACTGTACACACTACCAGATGTTGTGCCCCGTAGTCACAGGCGAAATCATCATGTAGTTGGCCAACAGAGGTACGAGAGTAGAAAGAACGAGAAAAAGACATGATTCAGAACACAAAAACTGCATCCATTCTCATAAATATCCTGGAAAATACACAGAATAACTGGATCCTACTGTTCGGGGAGTTCAGCACCAAAAACAATCACTCATTTCACCAGGAAATGTTGCTTTCATGAATGTTACTCCACAAAATGGGAGGCTGTAGTGCCATGGGACATCGTGTCATCATGGTTTCACTACATCAGCTTTTCATACAGCCACAAATAGATGTGCCATCTCCCAGGATTTGCACACTCCCACGAGGGAGGACAAGTTTTTAGAGAGGGCTGTTTGCTTAATCTTTCCCTCCAAAAGAAATGCAAGGCAACCATGAAGAGTGCCTGCAAGCGTTGGTAAAGGGGAGTAGACGTTAAGTCCAAGAGTAGTAGTTAAGTCCATTGAAAAATGCATGCAACATAATCTTGTCATATCTGTATTCTACAAATATTTCATACAAGTGCTCTATGTATTCAAGAGATATTGTAGTTGTTGTTGACACAGTCTGAAGCAGTGAACATATATGAGCACTGCATGAACAAAACTCAACATATACAAACACAGGTCCTTGCATCACTACTCACCAGAAAAGAATGCTATTATCGAGCATGCACAGGTAGCTAACCAAGTTTTGGAACGCCTTTCACAGTATATCAGCTTTTACTGCAATGCTCTGCACAGCGAAATGAGAAAATGTTTGGAGCTCTTAACTGCTGCAAAAACATTGTTATTTACGATCTCAGCAGATGATAATGATAATTTGTGGAACAGTTGAGATCCACATTTACTGGGTAAAAGTCACTTCACATCAGTCTCTGGTAGTAAATAAGCGGCAAGTAACTTGCAACTGTAACTACAGTCTAAACTCGTTAATACGACCACAGCCGTTCCCGGGGATTTTGGTCAGAAAGCAAATTTTCATATTAACGAACACCACGTGTTACGAATCGTACCATACCCTTTACGTAAGCTTCAAAAAGTAGAAAATCATGTAAGCTGGCAAGAGAATGCGAGCATTTTAAAAGAATACGCAACACTTTATTTTTTTTAGAAAGCTCGAGTCAGAGATCCTGATGGGTACAGGGTCGCTCCTTGAATCGGACACACAACCGCTTCTTCATTCAGCCAGTCAGTGCCATTCGTTTGCACTTCTGAGACACGGGCGACGAATGCCGCATGGCTGCAGCAGGTCACTATGACCATATGACCAAAGACACTGCTCATGTAAGCATGTCAGGCAGACGCATCATATGCCACCCCGAAAGGGAGGCCCACATTTTGGCAGTTATAAATCAGGAGAACCGGCGGTTCAGTGACCACCAATGGCCATAGTAACGAGGGTAAAGTAGACGTGTTCGTCCCTAGTTGTGCCGAAAATACCGGTCATTTTCATATAAACAAGGGCCATTGGGAAGGAACAGCTCCTGAGACAAAAGGTCGTAAAGCGGGGATGTCCTATTAACGAGGTTCAACTGTAGTTACTTTTTGCTATAACTACTTACAGTAGCTAGTTACTTTTTTCCCAACCAGGAACTCCATGAATTTTGTCATCTCATACGCAGCCAAGATGGCCTTCGACTGGCCCACAGGAAATCCCCCGTTTATAACACTGTATAACTATGCTTGGACAGTACAGGTGCTAAAACCAATTTTTTAGAGTTACACATATTTGGCATTTTTAAATATAACTAACACAACTATGTTACTTCAATGGGGTTACTGTAGCTCTAGTTATATTTCAAAAAGAGTAACTAACTCAGTTACTATTTTTGCAGGTTGACTAACTAACTTCATTATTATTTTTTAGTAACTTACCCATGACTGCTTCAGATAACATCCTCCTTTGGAGTAGCAAATGTTACGATCTATGTTACAGGTACTGCTTAACCCCTAATTCGGGCAACAACTTTTCAGGTGAGCCCTGCTTTTCCCTGTACAGTCAAACTCCTTTACAACGAAACTCAGGGGACAGCAAAAAAAAATTCGCAGTAAAAGTATTTCGTTAAAAAGGATGTCCATTATTGGACCTATAGGCTCCAGCGGGACCGCAAAAAAAATTTGCTGTAGTGGTATTGGTGTGTCGTTAAAAAGGTGTTCCCTATAAATGAGTGACTGTATTTGCTCCCAGAATTGATCATAAGTAGCTTCACTCAATATTTGCACTTTGACGACATTTGCAAACGTTAGGAGTCATGTGCCAAAGAGTAAGAAGCTGGGCGGAGCACCACCATCTGTTTTATCACCGTTGTACTGGATTTATCACGTCCCAACCCTACCAAAAATTCAAGCTGTATAATACCCACTCGCAGTACCTGCAGGAGTCGAGAACCACGTAAGGATTGCTGCTCAGCATTCACACCCATTTGCAAATACTGCTGCATAGAAATCCCCCCTAGTGCATTGCTCAGGACTAAATTTATCAGCCTGGACGTCACAAAGACTCACCCGACCATGGACCGATACCGCTGCAGAGAGTTCAACCTATTCAAGGCCTGACTCGAGCCTGGCCAGTGTATAATTCTGTCCGTTCAACCACTCCGATTATGTGAAATAGAGTGACAGTGGCAAAATGGCTGCACAGAATTTCCAATGCCACATGTTTTTTCTAAAGCCCAATTTTAGTGGCAAACCCTTGGTGTAGAGTCATCCGTGTTCGTTGAGACACCAACGAGAGAAACTAAAAGAACAGACTCTCGCAGCTCTTAAAACAAGGCAGGCAGCAGTGAAACATGTCTGGGCGACTGTATTCACAAGCCTCGCTCTCAAAATTTGGTGAAATTTGCTTAGATCGACAAGTTTAGACCAAGTAGCAGCAATATTTTTGTGGCCTAGTACCCAAAATTGAAGATAATTTCACGAGCGACACCGAGTGTTTTTGATGATTTCTGGTACAGATCCCGACAAAAGCTTACGGAACACTAGAGCGACGTATTTCTTGATCGGAGCGACACCCTAGCAGCGAACACTGAGAGGTGCATGGAGTACCCTGTCACCTGTTTGTAAGTCTCTCTGCTCCTGTTTGCAGCAACGGAATCGCTCCGATGGCTATTTACACCACTCCCGTGTTCCGTAAACTTTTGTCGGGGCCATTTCCCTGCAGCTTAAAGAAAACTCACCTGTTTTCGAACTCATCCTGGCACTTTGTGAGTAAGAGACGCCTGAAGGTGTTGCTTTCTGGGTGATCAAAGTTAGGAGATTCTCGGCACAGTTCCCGGCAGAGGGAAGCGTACATGCAACTGTACTTGGGCTCATCCAAGGCCTTCTCAAAGATAAGCAGGATCACTCCTTTGAGCACATGTGTCGAGTCCAGGCCCACTACAAGCAGCTCCCGCCTCAGCTTCTCAAACTTCTCCGGGGTGAGCTTGTTGAGGATGCCGCGTACCTTGCGGAACACTTGCAGGGCCTGACCCTCATCCAACTGACGGTTTGGTTGCTGTTGTTGCTGCCTGGGTCTGCCTTCTGGAGGTTGTTCTGGCTTCTCGGGGTTGACTGCATTTCTCTTAAGGCTGCTCGGAGGTACCCATCGGTGCAGGGAGCCTACACTGGCCGTCGTAGTAACGCGGGCGGCAGGATCGTCCCTGAAACAAATGCACACTACTTCAACACTAAAAATTTGGCAACATTTCTTTCAAAGTGCACCCACAATACAAAGCAATGAAAGCATGATGTAGGCAGCATTATCTCAGTCTGCAGTTAAGGCAAGGAGTCGAACAGACAGACATACAACACAGGACAAGGCCCAAGCCTTGCCCTGTATACGCTCTGCAAGTAACCGAGCGTTCTGCACACATCTCCTCTCCCGGTTACTCCACTCGGGAAGCCCCATTGGCTACGGCGGCACCCTCCCTCTTCCCTCTCATGCGCAGAGACGCACTTGCAGTTTCTTCGACCCCTTGCCTTAACCCCAATCTCAGGGACATGCCACCTACGTCACGTTTACACCAGCTCATTTGCATTCTCCTTTTATGTTGAATGAAAGCTTGCTCCTCTCATTTCTAAAAGCAAAATGAGAACAGCGATACAGAGCAACTTGAGTCTTCCACAACATTTTTCACGATTTACCACAATTTACCAGAGTCCTGCTCATTCAGAAGCACTGTAACAGCAGTGATAATTTGGTAGCATTAAATTTTTACATCATAAGAGCAATGCCACGTTGCTCTGCCTACCTAGGGGTTCTTCAAGATGAGCTGAAACCTCATCAAATGGCACCCCACATTTGAAGTCACTCGTAAAGGATGTAAAGTCACCATGTTGTTGGTGACCTCGACTGGGTTCACAACACTAGGATCAGTAAGTGGACAAGTTATAAACTGGGCTACCGAGGACTGTAATAATGCATCGAGAAAATGGCTGGAGCATCAAATTTCAGTCCAGACAACTGTAGCAGTATGTTATATACAGCAGGATAAACAGAATTTTGATTGCAGAACATGTGTCCCAAGAAGTATCAGAGCCAAAAGTTTCTTTTAGAGAACGATTGCACGTTGTTTGTCTGCATACTGCAGTTTTTATTCAGTAGCAAACATCCAAGTGTTCATTACAAAAAAATTGTTCATAGAGTTCATCTGGTTCTAGAGTTCATAGTGTTTTTTTCTGGCTGTTCAAGCTGTACCCACTTTGGTGTGCTATCTAATCCTTGCCACCTTGTGAAAGGTAGGGCCACTATTTCTGAGAAAACAAGGGGAGCACAGCCTCACCTTCCTCCTGAGCATTGAGAAGCACCCCCCGGTCCTCTCTGCCCTTCCGTTGTTACGACTGTTGTGACCACCACAAGCAGAAACAAATGTGAGGATTCACAAAGTCCAAGAGGAGCACACACCTCCTGAAACAAAGAAATATTATACATACTTTTGGAAGGAAGTTATTTCGGACGCATTAGTGGAGCACAGAAACATAATCGGCATTTCCACGCGTAATATATTTTTCTTAGCACGAGACCAAAGAAACACGCTATGCAAGTAGGTAAGCTGACAGTGCAGCTCCCCACTTTCCCTCTCTCCCCTACTGTCGGTGCTGCAATCTCATTGGTCCCTATCTTAGACAAGGGTTGTACAGTCGAAACTCGTCAATATGATCACGCCCGTTCCCGCAGATTTTGGTCACAAAGCAAATTGTCATATTAACGAACACCTGCTACGAGTCGTACCATACCCTTTACGTAAGCTTCAAAAAGTATAAAATTACGGAAGCTGGTAACAAAATACAAATAATGAGGCTTTTTGAAAGAATATATAACACTTTTTTTTTTAAGTCTGAGTCTGCAAAATCCTGGTGGGTGCACGGTCGCTCCTCGAGTCTGATGCATATCCACTTCATTCCGGCAGTCATGCCTCTGAGACGTGGTCGATAAATGCTGTATGACAGGTCACTATGATCATATGACCAAGGATACTGCTCTTCTAAGCACGTCAGACAGGGGCATCCTGAATCACCCCGAAAGGTCCACGTTTTGGCCGTTATAGGGCAGAGAACCGCCGGTTCAGTGACCAACGGTCATTAACGAGGGTAAAGTACACGTGTTCGCCCCTAGTTGTTCCGAAAATACCGGTCATTGTCATATAAACAAACAGGAGTTACATGCGAAGGGCATTGGGAGGGAACGGTTCCCGAGAAAGAGGACCATAAAGCAGTGATGCTGTATTAAAGGGACTATCGCATCCGGAAAGGTGGGTATGAGACCGGTATGGTAATGTTCGGCACAGTTTCACAGTTTATTTGGCAAAGTTTCTCTTCCGAAAACAGCATACTTATTAAATGAGTTTTAAAGATTTTCACTCCCTCTGCAGCTAAGCCAGAACGACGCAAACCGGGCACACAAATGGGAGTGCAGGAGGTTGTCTCAGAGATTGTCTGCTTCGCGTTCGCACCGCAACATACTAAATGAAAACACCTCGGTAAATACGACGACTTTCGCTTACCAGTGCGAGTGCTCACGTGACCATGTTTCGTGGAACACTGTGTTACTCTCCTGTACAAACACGTATGACGCTAACCAGAAGCAGCATTCCACGAGTCAATCTCGGGCCTCTCCGCGACCTGCACTCCCGCCCAGTGGTCAGACGCCAAGGTCTCTCTGGGCTCCCTGATTGGCCTTGCCCAAGTGACGTTTCCAGAGAGATTTCCGGAATGCTCTCAACATCCATCGTCTGCTCTTGCCATGTGTTACATCAAATTGCACAGGAATAACCCCCCAATTTGAGTTGGATTTTCGGCATCATTGTCGGTGATGAACGAGGAGTAAAATGGCACTGTAGTTTTGGAGTCGACCGTGACGGATGCGATGGTCCCTTTAACGAGGCTCGACTGTATATAAATATGATGAACGGGGACAATTGGTAGAACAGGAGTAGAAGTTCAAGGTTAGGTGCCCGTGGTTTCCTCTGTGAACCCAAGCTGAGTACCATGCCAGTCTAAGAAAAACCCCTTATTGCTGCCTTGTGATTGGACAGACACTTGGTCATGTGGCTTCCCCAAGCACCACTATCTCTAATGCACAGAGACAAACTGTCGTAGCGTATTATTGAGATCATTTCAACACATGGCAAATTTGATTGTCAGCAACACAATTCTTTGTGAGGTAGCTTTTAAAGTGGTTCTTCTTGAGTGCACTGTACGTGATCGCAAGAAATTATGCGAGCAATTGTACGATTTATCTTCAGAGGGTAATGTCAAGTTACTCATAATACAGATGCTCCCATAGCTCCAGTGCATTTTCCTGACCACTTAACAGTTCAATACACGCCAATACTCTCGTGGTCAGAGATATGCTTAAATTGCAATATACATACATGTCATCGCATAAAATAATCAAAAATATGCCATAACCACTGCACATTAAGAAGAGAAGTACCCCTTTGGGTACACCACATCCTATTGCTAGTCTGAGGTTGAGGTGACCTTTTGACAGACAATGCCCGTAAGGCAATGCTAGCGAGGCTAGCTAGCTTTGAAGGTATTCCCTACATAGGAGCTGCATGTGTCCACCCCCAGGATTTGCTCACTCCCACAAGAGAGGGCAAGTTTTTAGAGTGGCCTTTTTCATATTGTTCCCCCACATGGTAATTGCAAGACAGCCATGAAGTGCAACATGCAAGCGTTGAAACGGGGTTCATACTTACTAAAATGTTACAAAGCAGGTCAGTCTGATATTTGTGCAGTGGTGGTATGTAGGAGTGATTTAAAGGGGCACTAAACAGCTCCACGAATATTCTCCAATTATTATGCTCTATGAAAGAACGTGGCTCATGATATCCAATTATGAAATTCATTTACTTCTAGCGAGCATCTTTACCACGAAACAATGCCACTCAGAGAATAATCTGCGTGAGTCTCTCCTTCCTACTCGGAAAACACCTACGTCACACGTCTCGCAGGTGTAGCAAAGATGCATTCCAGATTCCAGAAGTGGCGTGCGGGGAGAACCGGTTGCAGGAACATCGATGTGACGTCAGGGAGCAATACAGTGCTCAAAACATAGTGCGAACATGAAATGGAATATTGTGGGCTTTTGGTACCTTTTGATCTGGCTACCTTGGCATTCACAAGTGTAAATATGTTTAGAATTGACCTCACTTCTCGATATTACGACGAAGTCAGTGTATAGCCGTCCCGCATTTTGAATGGTTGATGATGCGAGACGTCAAAATGACGTGTGCCAGGGCATCGCAGGGCGGGGCATGAGCGCGAAAGAGTGCAGCGAATATTCGGTTGGTTTGGAGCCATTATTTACTTTTTTCGCAACAAAAATTTTTGCTTAACGTCACTGTAGGAAACGAATCACACTGCATTAGATAAAAGTGCACCTTCCATACCTGTTTATTGCCCCTTTAAAGACTCAAGATTGAGGGTTATTGATTGATTGATTGATTGATTATGTGTTTAATGGCACAAAGGCAACAAAGGCCATAGAGCGCCATTGAGGGTTATGTCCTCATGTGCACGGGCGTGCGCTTGCATCGTACAACACCATTTTTGGCATATTTTGTTGTACATTACCAAACAATTTGCACAAAAAAATAGAAGCAGAAACCTCAGGTCCCAAGGTACCGATATTTTGCACATAGGGCTTTTCCTCTACTGGACATCATTATTGGAATAGTATTTAAACAGCCTGGGCATTATGCATTGAAGGGACATGGGTTTGGTTAGGTGTTTTGGTGCTTTATGGCACAAGAGGAGACATGAGTTGCTGCAAGCCAACAGAACAGCGCACAAGCAAGACAAGGCCCACAGAACAACACAGACAAATGCAGACTTCCAACTAAAAATCTATTCTAGAAAATACTATATATACACCAGTCATACGCGCACACAGAGGCACGTTCTTCGAGAAAAACAAGTTCATTGTCATACCTCTGATACCCCTTGTCAGACGGGCGCACTTACGGCCTTAACGGTTACGGTCTTAAGTGCATACGGTCATTAAATTCATGCCAGATGGTCAGTCATACTGCCTTTGCGACAAAACAGATGTAAGGGCAATGGAGCTCCCGTAAGATAGTTAACGGCGTTCCCCCGAAACTGTCGAAGTCTCGTTACCAAACGCCATGGACAAGATGGCGCAGATTTCCTTCAATTCGAAATAAAATGTTTTTATGGGACGTAACGTTCTGCTAACTGTTTTCGTGCTCAACGCCTTGAGTTTTTCTGGTGAATATTTGCACTTTGCTTCTCATTATATCTCGTCAGTTCGTAGTGATACCCTCGAACCACAGCACTCCGTGTCATCTGCATCCAAAACTGTGCGCGCACAACAAAGCATCATAATTGCTTCAAAACAAGTATCGTTTGCTGGTTTTCAAATTAGCTAAGTGCAAACCAAATGCCGTTTCCGAGTACTCACTGTGATAACAAATGTGATTTAACTACATTTCATTCAACATTCGCAGATGTGTTTATCGGTGTAGACATCTCCGGCAAAACGCCTTTATGGATACCATCCGGCAGCCTCCCGGGGTTTAGGGCCATATTTCAGCTACGGCCTTTAAGGTTACAGCATGAAGAAAAGGCCGTAGCTGAAATATGGCCTTAAACCCTGGGAGGCAGTCAGACAGTATCTGTGAAGGCGTTTTGCAGATGATGTCTACACCGATAAACACATCTGCGAACGTTGAATGGAATGTTGTGCAATCACACTTGTTCTCGCTGAGTACTCTGAAAGAACTTTTGGTTGGTGCTTAGCCAATTTGAAAAATACAACAGCAAACGAGATTTGCTTTGGATGCTTTGTTGTGCACGCAATACATTGGATGCAGACGACACGAGTTACAGTGGTTCGAGGGTATTAACGAACTGACAAGATAGAATGAGAAGCAAAGTGCAAAAATGTATCAGAAAAACTCGAGGCATCGAACGCAATAAAAAGTTGACAGAACATTACGTCTGAAAACCATTTCATTTCGAATTGAAGGAAATCTGCACCATCTTGTTCACGGTGTTTGGTGACGAGGCTTTGGCTGTTTCGAGGGAATGCCGTAAACCGTCTTGCAGGAACTCAGTCACACTTGCATCTCAGTTTCGTCGCAAAGGCTGTATGACTGACCCTCTGGCAAGTTTATAACCGCATGCACTTAAGGTCGTAAGTGTGGCCATCTGACAGGGGTACTATTCAGTACAACAGAAGGGGTGCTTACACACGTGGGACCCAATCTGCTTATTCTTTCAGCCTCAATTATGTGTTTCTGCATGTGCGTATGACTGATGTGTGTGTATATATATATATATATATACACTACTATTTTCTTGAATACATTTTTAGTTTAAGTCAATGCTTGTCAATTCTGTGGTGGTCCTTGTTTTGCTTGTGCGCTGTTCAGTCATGATACCGTACCAACTAGGTCTATATTCCACCTTGTTGACAGAGTAGAGTTTAATTGTATTTGAACTGTTCACTACACGTAACTACTAATTTAAAATGTATGTTTGTATGACTGATTGGTGCTGGGAGGTGTTGAGAGTAATAAAGTAAATTTGCGAATGCTAGCCACATGTAATAACCATAATAACTGTTATAGTGAAGTTGCAGGGCATTTCATAGCACTTGTTGCAGGTGTATTGTGTGTATTGTTTGTTCACTGGCCACAAGGCTGCCAGCAGCAGTTTTTGAGCACCCCTGACGGCTTCAATGGTGTTTTCATAGCATCCATAGAGTCAATGGTAATTCAAAGTGGCCATGTAGCAGCATCCAATTGCCATTCAGTTCAATCATCATTCATTTCAAGGACTACAGAAATGCCCATGTGACAGTGGTAAACATGTGCTCCTTGTTAGAGTAGTGGAGCATATTAGAAAGAAGGTAATGTAGTGAAGTATAGTAAGCAAATGTTATTTTTATTCTTTTGAAGGGGTTTAATTAGCGATAATTTGGAATGCAGCAGATAGTGAAATAGCAAACAGACTCCAGGCGAGTTTGAAAAAATAAATAAAAGTGAAGTGTTATCTAGAGTCCCGCTTTATTGATGCCACATGGGTGAATGGAATGTGTGAGAAAAGACTCAGCGTGATCAAAATATTGTGCGGGAGTTTGATAGGGAGCTCCTTTGGCTTGTGTTCCCATTTACTTTCACCGGATCACTCGATTTTCCATTTTTCGACACAAATTTAAGCGAGTTTACCACCTGAAATTAGTACAGATATCAGTCACATCAGGAAAACAAAACAGTCGTCATGGATGCACACAACGTAAAAACATGGCCTCACTAAAATGACGCAAATTATTCCACGTTTTCAAGATGCAAGTGTTAGCACTTTTGTTTCCCAGAGGAGTCCTTGAATGTGGTAGCAGAACAAACCCAAAGCTTTCAATTGCAGTTACTGCATAAGCCTCGCACTAGCAATGCACCCACCAACTGCGCACTTGAACCATGCTACACCACAGCATAATCGAGGCTCTTAGAGATAAAATTTGTATGCCTTTTCTGTCCATCACTCATATGAAGCACAAAACCTTTGCACTACAATTTTGCCTGTGACGACTGACATTTTCCTTTATGTTCCCTGGTTTATTTGAAATTTACTGGCACAAGAATAGCAAAGATCAAGCTGTGCCAGACTACTGCGTATGTTCTCTGTATACAATCTTACACTTCACGCTTTTTGGAAACAATATATCTCCAAAAACATTTTAACTTAAGTGCAATCATTCTACAGTCAAACTCCTTTATAGCGAACACCTTTTTAACGAAAATACCACTACAGCAAATTTTTGTGGTCCCGCTGGAGCCTATAGGTCCAATAATAGACATCCTTTTTAACGAAAATACCTTTACTGCAAATTTTTTTCGCTGTCCCCTGAGTTTCGTTGTAAAGGAGTTTGACTGTACTAGCACAAATAAACAGAATGACACCATGGTCGAAAAAAAAAAAATTAAATCCCCAAGTAGAACTTGGCAACTTTAGAATGCAGGAGTGAAACTATGAGCACCCCCAACAATGCTGAGGACATCTGACAGAAGGTCAAATTATTCAACACAACTATGTGATTTTGTGCAAAAACCAAACTGTTACCCTAAGGAAGTGCCCTCAGCATAGAATACCTAAAATTTCTGTTATCTTGATAGTTTAGGCATCGACTTCCAGCAGCGAGTAATAGAGCGCAGAAAACAGCAGAGCACAGACAGCCTCAGAGACTTCTTAGACAACTAGGCCACCCACATGATGGATACCACATCCTGTTAATCTTTGAACCCACTACAGAGCTCAGAACTTCCCAGGTACCCTTCCCCTTCATGTTGAGAACCACACACACAATGATTCAATGCAAAACCCCAGTCTCATTTTCAAGCAATTTTTCATTTGCAACACAGCAATGAAATGTGCGTGTTCCATGACATGTGCCTCACGACACAATGTCATGGGGCTTTTCTAGGGAACAATGAGCAAGCAGGTGCTCTAGCAATGAAGTTTTTTGTGGTAGTCAGGGCTGGTTCAAACAGAAGGTGGCAAGTAACCTCTTCACAGTCTTGGCAGCTCCAAGCACCTCACAAAAGTGACCGTAAGTTAGCACAGTGGCACCCACCCTGCCCTTATTTTAGCCTGAATGACCTCAAATTTCACTCAAATTCTTCACAACTGTGTCAGCATATATCAGGCTAATCAATATTGGAGCACATGTCCAACTTCTGAAAGCAGAAGGGTTGCCTATGTGTAAGTTCCCTAACTGAATCCCTAGAAACAAAAGACTGCCGCAATAAACAGTTTTTAATAGTAATTGAATAGGTCTATCAACCTTGCCACATCGTACTGACCTCTTACAACACTCAGCACAACAAAGGCAAGTTGCAAGTCAGTTGCGACTGCAGTTGAAAGCAATCCTTTGTCAAACTGCCCTAGGAGTTTTCAACAAGGAGAAAGTATATGAACACGTTAGCTTTATGTAACCAATAGAATCTTGAACCTGAAGAACTGCATCTGAATTGAAATGGTTACTTCAATTTCAGACAACACGTTTGCAAGCAGAGCCAGGTTGAACTTGCTCCCATTGCGATCTTTTCTGATGCGACTTTCTAGTTGAAAACGCAATGATTGAATTGACTGACTAAATCGCGACTTCCCCACACCTCAGGACATCTCAGCATAAAATAGGCGAGTTACAAGAATTAACCAATTGCGATAGATATGACGTTTCAAAGCACAGCTGAAAAATCTGCACGAAGTGCGTAAAATCCAAGGCTACTGGAGGAAAAGCTGTCCCCCCAAGCATCCACGTCAAGTGACTCATTTGGTCATTCCGTGACCTCGCCGGTTGATGAACTCGCAGCGTATTCACATCCGTCTCTTCGGCTCATTGGCTACACTTCAGGTACAAGATTTCTTACGCTCAGAATGAATAAAAAACCACTCCCTAAAACACGCATTCGTATTTGGTGTCGCGCCATGAGAAACAAAGGATGCCGCTGCGTCACTGTTACTGCTGTGCTGCCCTGTGTGCCAATTCCCAAACTCAACAATGGACTGTGCTCAGAGAGCGACCAAATTTCTTGGCTGCCAATGTAGATCAGAAATTAGCATTTCATCGCAAGGGAGCCCAGTCGTTGATTCTGACGTATACACCTGTATGGCCTTACACATCACATTTATCGTGGGGGGGTCTCAAGTGGCTGAGAAACCAATGAACGGTTCCCACTGCTGCAATAAAAGACGCCAAACCATCGAATTACCGATGCCTTACAATATGGCCGAACTTAGGACTAACTAGCAACGAGGCAATTCATACTCACTTCATGGGATCATAGGAACAGGGCTTTAATTATCCGCCAAATCAAGAAACACAGTTTTCAGAAATTCTGTATAAATTTGTCTCTGAGGATATAACTTGTACGCTTTACCATACAATCAAAATACAATGCTTCGATATACGACTTACCCTCCTCAACGCTTTGTTCCACTCTATCTGTGTGTAGTCGAGAAAATTCCCAGAGTTCCCTCGCTGTATCTCGGGAAACAACGCATGTTGCGAGACTTCGATGAGGTCACAGACGTCATGGATGACGTTTTTGTTATTGTTGGTCGTAGGTAGTTCTGCGTATTTATTACGCAAGGTTGGACTTTTTTTTTTTTGCGTGCGTTTTTCTTGTCGTCGTTTATCTCGGGCAGTATCGGGCAGTCGTTTGGGTCTTCTTGTCGACACTTTGACTGCTTGCATGATGCATACCCCACAATACGTAGTTTTCGGGACATTTTCACTTCATCCAAAGCAGCACCACGTAGAACCACTGGCACTTTGCTTCTAACGCAGGTAGCACTATGAATTTACACCGTAACGTAACATCATGTCGGGAAAATCCTTGCACAGGAGAACGGTGAACACAGTTACCCTGCTCTTAGCTGTAGGGCGAGAATTTTTGAAGGCGATTTGTAGAACCACCACTTACTTCGCCTTGTCAATCCACTTGTGTGTTCCCTACGAGCAACGATCTTTCATCCTGTATGCATTAACCGGTCTAACTTTCTATGCCAAGGGGTACTCTGTTATCAGCAAGCATGCACTTTCTCGATCGCCACTGTGTCGCGAAATTCTAAATTTTCCAGCGTGTTCTGGAAACAATGAAAGAAAAGTGCTCATAATTGCAATGAAATCAAGGTGAACTCTGGGAGCAATTTGTTACAACACAGTGCCAGTCTAGCACACTTAGCCAGAGCCGTCCTGAGGCGAGCTTCTGCTTGGGGCAAGAAATCATGTAAATGAACAGGAAGCTGCCATGCTTTACAAGGTACTTCAGGGTAGAGGGATACGTTACAAAAGAAGTTGCTAGTCTTTGTTGTGGAAATAAAGTACACTGCCTGGGAAAACAGGAACAGCTTCTCTTCCAAAATCCGTCAAGTGCAAGAAAAGTTATTGGTTTAAACATCATACTTCTTAATGTCCGGTATAATTATGATTACCAATGTCTCTCTCTCTTTTTATTTGGGGGAGGGGGTCCACCTTGTTTGTCTTAATTTAAAGGTTTGCATTTTTCCTTAACTAATACTACAGTGTATCCAACTGTGCTTCCACTCACTGACAAAACCTTGGTGACAACTGTGTAGCAAGGCTACAAAGGGCAAAGAAGTTGCCAGCTCAGCTCAGCAGTGTGTATATGGTTCCATCACCACTGCACCAGGCCTAGACCAGAGAATTATAAGTTATACTAATGGCAGCGCATTCCCTTCAAAGTCTCTGAAAGTCACAAGCTTGTGCTGTGTGATGCATATGGCTGTGTGAGACTCCTTGGACCTTTGGGAACTGTTGCAACAGCTACTTGATTACCATTTTCAGTTGCACACATTGCAATTACGCTCATACCCTCAGCAATAAATTAGCTGTAAGGTCCATGTTTTGGTTTATGGGACGACACCTGACCAACAACTTTGCGAAACGCATTTCAATTTGCAGAAGAAAAGGCAAGGTTGTCACCTGTTATGAGCCTTACAGTGTCCAGCAGTCCATGCACATGATCGCTGCACACGGTTGAGGCTAGGAGTGGATTCATGGGGTGAGAGCTGATGTCCTGTCGCCATGTGCTTCAAATGAGCTTCGGCAGTGCACGTAGCTGACATCAGGAAGTTAGTTGACTAAAGAAACTTGTTACAAGTTAAGTTACTACCCGAGTTACATGTTATGAAAATGAACTTGAAGTTCCCAAGTTACATTGAAGTTACTTAGTACGTAGTACGTACCCTTTAGTTCTGGAACTCTCTATAAGTAGTTCGAATCTTGAGGTCACAGTGGGTTGTGCAAGATGTTTCATAATAGTTTTAACCAGAGATGAAGTTACTCAGCAAAAGGAACTCGTTCAATTACTGTGCAGAAATGTAGCTGAGTTACAAAGTTTCAGGTAATGAAAACTAACTTGAAGTTCCTAAGGTACTTTGGAAAAGTAACGAGTTACTTTCAAGGTACTTGTTACCAAATATACACTCTTTAGTTCTTGACCTTTCCATAATCAATTCAGATCTTGATCTCGCAATGGGTGGTACAAGATGTTTTATAACAGTTTTGATATACAAGAACCATACAAATATTTGATATTACCAAAGAAGCGCGCCTTTATGTACTTCTTTTGATGATTTTGATCTCGTAATAAGGTTCTTCAACGGGGCGCAAAGCAGGCATTGAAAGTTTAGGTTCCATGAGTTGTCCTCTACGCACATTTTGCAGGGCCGCTACATGGTGCCCTGCATCATTATAAATAAACTGCTTATCGCTATGATGAACGTAACCTGAGTGTCCTAATATACGTCCAAAACAGAATTTGTACCATTCACCACGCAACAACAAGGGAATGGAGTCACACGTGCTGTCGTCTCATTAGAGAGAGACTACGCAGCTTGCGGTGTTGTAGACCAGGGTCGAACAAAAGGAACTTGGAACTTACCCCAAATTACTTTGAAAAAGTTGGCTAAAAAAAGAAACGAGTTCCTCAGGAAGTTACTGGAGTTCAGAAGCAACAAGTTAAGTTACAAGTTACAGAAAAAAGTAGTTTAGTTACAGAAACGAGTTATCCCAAACACTGGTTTTAACACATCAAAATTATACCAATGTTCCATATGATGAAAGGAGCCGTACCCTTATGTGCTTCCTGTCAAAGTAATATTTCAATTTAGTTTATTTCATCTTTAGGATGTGGAGATGGGAAAAAAAGCTGTGGAATAGTCTGACAATATTCGTTCCTCAAATTCAACACAGAAATCCAGATATGAAAAAACTGAAATAATAAATAAATATCACAGAAGCCATTTTTGTGGATGTATACATATATATTTATTGTGGTATAGCGGTCTTGTACCATGTTCAGTGTTTTCACATGGGAAATGTGTTCTGAAAATAGTGTTACATCTGCAGGTGTGGAGGTGAAGTGAAGGCAACACTGGTGACTTTGTTGGGTCCCTGTAAAAGTTCTCACACCTTGGCACATCTGTGAGGGCTCATGCTGTTTTACAACTTCCGAGTATACATCATTGAGAGGGACTGCTCAGACAGTTCTAGGACCACTAGTGCGGAAAATGTGTAAATATTTTTACCGTGCACATGCCACAAACTGTGGCAAAAATTTTTAGTGCATTGCGGAAGGCACTGGCTTTCTATTTCAGCCACGAATACAGAGAATTTCAGCTCAGAATGAATACAACAATGGAGGAAGAGTATGGTTAGAGGTGAGCACAGTCGCAGTGTCATCAGTGGATTGGCGGATATCCAGGCAACATCCCAGTTTGAGGATAAAAATATACAGTCTTCATAATCGCGCTTCTGCTGTAACCGCGGATATCCGCAAATAAATATTGGTCCTCTAGTGGGAGCCCTAATTGAGAGCACACAGTGAACCCAAAATGGTGTCAAAATGTGTCATTCCAATGCATTAACGTGCCTTTAAAGAAGCACAGAAAGCGCGTCAGTCACAACCCTTTTTTCAAACGAAGCAGTTATCGTGCCTACTAAAATGCACCTTGCAAAGTGATTCGTAAGACAGATGCATAAATATCGCAGAATTCGATTTTAAAAATCGTGACCGTGCGCAACGGTGGCAATGCCCGCGACTAACCGCCCATGTTGCTTTGACATTAGTATAGTACAGCCCGCTAACTGGTTTGGAGAAAGATCGTCTGCTGCACAGGGATAAATGGGAGAGAAAAAGAAGAAAAGATGGGAAACGCTGACCCCGATTGGAGTGCGGTCTCTCTTGGAACTGCAATGACATCACCGGTGACGTTTTCGTCGTCCTCCTCCTGATGTCGCCCTGCAGAGCAAGTTGAGCGGGAACGTGCGCGTCAATGTTTGGGTGCATTTTTTATATAATAAACATTGTGTATGGACAATTTGTGTATTAGTCGTCAAATCAAGCCACATCCCTTCATAACGCAACAGGAACAGAAAAGTTTCTGTGCTCCTTTAACAGCTTTTATTTACTCATTAACTGCTGCACCTTTAGCTATGAAATAAGTGTGGGTTGCATAATGTTCCTGAGAACATTTGTATGCTGAAAAGTAAAAAACATCTGCAACATAGCATTTTCACGATGGAGATTTTTTCCCTACAAATGCTATAGGCACGGACGTGCAGGTATACTCAACATCCCGCAGACAGACCTATTTGAACTAGCACGGTTGCGGTCTCGGATTTTACATGTGCAGATACTGTATGGATGCCGATACTGTTTATGTTAACCGTGCTCACCTCTAAGTACGATTGAGTGAACAGTGTAGCTTAAAAGGGTTGTGACACTCTGATATGTGTTATTCTTCATACCACGCATGCATTGTACTGCACGCAGAGTATTGATGCAAAAATTTTTCCACGTGTCCTAGTTTGTGATATATAAACGCTCGAACTAATTTCGGCATCGCGCTCTGACCTCGGAGAAGCTTTGAGAGCTTTGGCCATTCCTATCGGATCTCGTAAGCATGCGACCTTTCCCACGGCAGCCTCACTCACAGAAACAATGCCACCTAAATACAGAAAGTCCTGCTATGCTTAGGTCCTCACAATCTTGCACCTCAACGTATAAGGTCAGGATATCTGCCAGTCACCGCAGACGATTTTAGGCACAGGCTTTTGGTGGCCTCCAGTGGCTGCCTATGCGTCTGATGGCGGTTTGTTTCCATAGCTACGGCAGGCAAAAGCACAGTTGTGATTGGCGGACTTGTTATTGTCTAAAGCCCCTAGCTTTCTGCGGTGGAAAATAGAAAACGGTGGGATTTACAAATCCGCTGGATTCCGTGGACAACAGAAAACAAGCAAAAAGGGTGCAGCATTCTCCCAAGATCGCATACAGACTCGTCCTGTGCGCTTTTCCAGCCTTCCATAACTTTTGCGTGCGCAAAAAAAAGACTAGACTCAACTCTGTCAATCTCACTCCGAGTGTTGCTCTCATTAAATTTCTTTTAGTTGCGGCACATTTTGCAGTGAAACTGCAAGCATTGTCAGTGCTGTTGAGCGTTGCAGTCGTGACTGATCGGGTTTAACCTGCAAAAATGTCGCACATCAATTGAAATCCTTACATAACTCTAAAAAATATCGAATATTCTATTAAAAACACACCATTCTGAGGGAAACGGCAGGTTCCGCAAAACATGGCTGATCCCCCCCAAAATTTCGCGGATTTGCGGTAAGCGCTAGGGGCTCTAGTTACGTCACGTCGTTTAAGCGATCAGACTCTGTTTCCAGGTGGCTGCGACAGATACGAGCTGCAGTGATGTTTCAGTCGGATGGGTTTTGGTATTCACCGTGCCAATTTTTCTGTGTGTCTGCTACCTCGTTGCCGTAAAAACTCGGAAAAGAGGTTCACGTCGATGCATATAACAACCCCTTCTATCTAACCGGTATAACTTGAGGTGAACTGTCACAACCAATAAACATGTATTAACTCGACAGAACTCGAGAAAGAAGGTAGCTAGCAAGCTACCATGTGACTGCACACTATGTATATTACCTCTACAGTAGCATCCTTTACTAGTAGACACATTTTGGCAAAAATGTTTCGGACCACGAAGAGATCGTCGAAAATTGAGCTCTCGGCGGAGAATGGCTAACAACAAGGATGACTTTTATCTGAAATGTATGTGCTTCTCACTACATTGCATTTCATGCGGGCACGGTTCACACACAGAAATAGTGGTTAGCAGCGGTACCACATACGCACGTACAAGTGGCATGGCATCACTCGCATCATTTGCTCATTCCAAGCCAGTCCACCAGTGGGGAAGTCAGCCCTGTCGTGGCTAAACTCTCCGAAAACCCATATTAAACAAACTAACAAACAAACAAACAACTAAGGTCACCTGGTCCTGGCATCACATCTAGTTTTTCCGTCGCACTGGCAGCAGTCAGGTCGCAGCAGTCACATTTTGTTACCATAGTTTTTAGTTAATTTCTCCATTATTCTAGTCGACGTTTGGTTCATACTCCACAGAGTTAATGTATTAGCACCCAGGAATGCGTTAGAGATTATTACAGAGGCTTTGAGGATCTCTTCGTGGTCTCCTTAACTCTTTCCTTACCGCCACAAAAATGGCCATTTTTGGGTGGTTTGACAAGTGTATTTTTTGTGACAGTATCACTTCAAAATATGTTGCTATATAGGAATATGTAGCCAAATGAATGCCCTATCGAATGATGTAAGTTTCATAAACAAAGCTATCGATGTATTTCCAAAATTAATTTTAGAACATAAAAAAATCAGTGCAAAGAGCAGAAACCTCATGAAAATACGCCTGTACCTTGAACAAAAATATCAATCTACAAGTTCCAAAATATACAAAATGTGGCAAATTTACCTGCAATACCTGCAAGTATCAACAGTCTGGATCAAGAAGTTAATGAGTTGTGGAAAATAACGTCAACACCCATGTGGTTCATGTAACTGAGTGGCATAGTTCATTGAATGAGTAGAACAGAAATGAACATCATAATTTCTGAAGAAAACATTAGTTTCATGCTCAACTTTCGTGTTCTTGTACCGCAATTTGCTATTTCACTGCTTTTCTATTCCTCCCGGTTAGTTTTGAGACAGGAAGAACAGCTATAGTGCAAGTTATACATAACTACACATTCAGGACAAAAATCTGATTATCTAATGCCTTCAGAGTTATTTGCATTCTAATAAACAAAATCGAACCCAGATATGCATCAGATATGAGTATTGCGCATTTGTGAATGAGGTCTGCCATGGGAACACTGTGCCGCGACGAAGATAAAATCTCCACACTGCCTCCCTGGTGCAGAGGGCGCTTCATAAATCACCACCACGAGGAAAAGCTAAAAGTGAAAACGAAACTCATTCTGTAGTGTTTATCGTACTATCTACCAAACATCACCTCTTGTCCATATGTGCTTTGGAGGACGAGTAGCACGGCTCGGAAACCGTCGATCACCGGTGATCAACGCTCTATGGGTGCGGTAAGGAAAGAGTTAACTTCTTATCTGGAGTACAGGGTTCGCCAAGATAAACTTCGGAGCTTGTAACGAAGATAAAACAAATAAGAACAGCGTCGGGAAGCTAAAGTAAATATTAGAGGACGTATTATGCCCCGAAATTTTATCTCAATAATTACGGATAAATCGTGATAATTATACGGATAATCTACGGATAATCTACGGATAAATCGTGAAAATTAAAAAAGCACCGCTGCCTATCGGCTATATACCTGCGTTTCAGCTTCTTCCCGTCAGATGGCAAAATGGTCAAACGCGGCGTTGCAGAGTACGAGTCTGCATTCAGTTCCACTTGTTCACTTGGTTTCGATGTCGCTTGTAACGCCGCGCTCGACCGTTTCGCCATCTGACGGGAAGAAGCTGAAACACAGGTATAGCCGATTAGGCAGCGGCGTTTTTTTCAATTTTCACGACTTATCCGTAGAGAAACACACCAAGCAGAATTATTGACATAAAATTTTGGGGCATAATACGTCCTCTACTTTAGCTACTTTAGCTTCCCGACGCTGTTCTTATTTGTTTTATCTTCGTTACCAGCCCCGAAGTTTATCTTGGCGAACCCTGTACTTTCTAACGATACAGAGCCTCTGAGTAGAAGGTTGGACCGATGAAGCCATTATGAAAAGCCACTGACACAAGACTTTGTCCATGTGTCTCTATTTTCATAGTTCCCTAGTCTCGGGGGGGGGGGGGGGGGGGGGGGGGGGTAGTAATATGGATATTTTTACCTTTCACAGTACAATGCAAACCATTCACATGCAGAGCATTGCAATGCTTTTGACCCCCATAAGCCCATGAGCTATAAGATGTGCACCTGTATACCACTTTCTAATAGAACCAACTGGTTCCACAAAAAGCACTTCCACATCTCCAAATTGTGGCAGAGGGTCACCACCAGCATCTGGGCTCTGATTGCACAATGTCTTCCATGGAAGAAAAACAATAGTATCAGGGCTGTAAATGACTGGGAACCGAACATGGGGGAGGCAATTATTTTTCATGGTGCCAGATGTAAATGCTATTTTATGTGCTATTCTTTACCATGATGTACATTAATAACCAACATGCTCTGAATCTCCTTGCGCTATTTTGCATTCTGCGATATATTCTGCGCTATTCTGCATCTCCTTGCGCAACACCATCATGTTTACACGTGTATGGGCAACCCTTTTCCCCGTAAGAATTCCCAAAGCATTGTGCTGTGTACACTAACGTACGAAAGAAATGTGTTGTCCTACTAACCCCACATGAGGTACAGTACGGCGCAGCACAGTTGTAACTAAAGTAGCACACAAACACGCAGTCATACACACTTGTGTCGTATGAATGGCTACTTTCATTCTCATAAGCCAGTCCTTCAGAACAGGAGCAATGGTGTGCATAAGAACCATATCTCACGCCTGTCCTGCACCTATGTGTGTGTATATGGTCCTCTGGAGAGTTTCCGGCCAGACCCTATGCTCTCTCTTTAGGTCTCACAGATGTTGGTTGATGCACGCAGTGAGGGGAACAAGAGGAAGCTAATGAACGCACTTATCTGTCACCTATTTGAGTGTCTGGTCTCACATGAAAGAAATGCAAATGGCTCACCAGGATGCACATTTGCAACAAAAGGCACAGTATTCCTCACACGATATGAGACATCAGTGGGTGAGGCACACCTTGTACTTCTTCCTGTAGAACATGGATGCACATTCAATGGAACGTGCTGAGATCTCTAATCGTCCGGCATCACCCGGAAGTGTCCTTTGATAGACAAAAAGGATCCAGTCAACTACTCGGCAGGGGAGAGGCACTCATCCTTGACGCTCATGTCAAGAGCGTTCAATATATCCTCTTTGTATCCTTCACTCTGTGTTCTTTGTGTTGCACTACCATTCTCCGGGGTTCTGTCACCCTTATCCAGCAGGGAGCGCTGTTTGCAGTAACGCAGTTCTGTCGGTGGCCGCAAGAACCTGTACAATACATACTGGTTAGTAAGTCGGCATAGTGCAGTGGCTGACCCACTAGCTCCCAGTATTGATTGTTGCTTCATAAATGGAATAAAATTTGCAAGTGTATACAGTAAAACACGCGGATAACGATATCTCGTATAACGATATCTCTCATCAAACAATGATTTATGATTTTACCGTCAAAATATACATTGTTTGTATGGGGAAACAACCCGCGCACAGCAATAGAGACCGCGGTTCCGAGTACTCGTATAACGATGTTGGACGCTGTCCCGTACGCATAACCTCGCAGCGAAAATCACCGTGATAAGATACAGTACCTCGATGATACGAGTCTCACGGGACAGGGGAAAAAATTCTTATCATCCGAAATTCGTATAAAAAAAATTAAACCTGTAGAGGACGATGGTAAAAATTGAGGCAAGAAAACAGACAGCGACTGTTCATTTTCCAACACTGTCAGAGAAAGAGGTTGGTGGTAACGCTTTTGTGTCCCCGTATTTGGCCAATGCTGGTCAAATTCACGAGATGATTCAAAAGACCTAGCACGTGCTTTCCACCCTCGAGTCGTGCAACAGTGTTCTAAAGCAAGCTTCTCCTAAAGCAAGTAGGTGTTAGGTGAAGCAGATTTGCAAAATGATGACGCGTAATGTTGCCAGAAGTTGTCCTGATATGTTCCCTGGTTCCCTCCACAAGTTCTGGTCCCTGTTTTCCCAAGCCATTGCGATGTTACACAGCTTCGAGGTTTTTTTAGCATCTGTTTCTTTTTCTTTTGCTACACGCAGGGTGGCGCGCGACTTTTCGGGACATGCTGTTTAGGCCAACCCTCGTTTAACGATGTACCCCGTATAACAATTGAATTCGCGATTACCATTAATATCGCCATACGCGGGTTTGTTACCTCTCACCCCCAATAGGTTTTATTTATTTAAGGAGTGCCTTCCAACAGCCAAGACCAAACAAGGCAAGAACAAGTAAAGCTTTAGGTGAAACTGACCGGTAGCAGAGTCGTTCTCCAGGCTCTTTCTGCAGAATCTTGACCCTGTAGTAGTAACGCATGGCACGGGACATCTTGTCAAAGTTCATATTGAGATGGTTCTTTTGCATTCCCCAAAGCTTGGCCAACCTATGTGGGTCAACAATCTTGAAGACTCCCTTGGCTTGGTCCTTCCACGCAATGCAGTAACGGTACCGCTGCTCTGGGTCGTTTAACAGCTGCTGCAGGAAGTCCCATAGTAGACGCACACCTAATGACACAAAAAGAGCTTATGTTGAGCAAAGCACATGTGCACTAACTGTGTTACAAAAGAAAGACTATCTTTGACTTTGCTGACCAAGAGCGAGGGAGGCTCCGCCTCCAAAATGCACGCCAATAGGAGGACTCGGAAGGCGGAGCGCTGCGGCCTCTGCTCTTGCCTAACAAATGGCGCACCGGTAGCGCTCGGCTCGGGATACGTGAGCCGCTGTCGTCTGCTTCTTCCGGTAGAGCTACGACCTTGAAGCTGACCCGCAGCCTCTGCTCTCGCAACACTGGCGCTCTGTAAGGGCACATGTGGTCGTGGTAACCTAAATTCCGATGACGTGGCGATACTGCGTAGTTTTGACGATTATGCTTTATGGATGTGTCATTACCAAATTTTGGGCCAGTTCGACATTTCGCTCCGCTCTTATGCTTGAACATTGCCTCAGCTCACCAAAAAGGAAAGGAATGTTGCTGGTTTTGTTCTACTCCTCACACTGAAATAAATCATTTAAAATGATTGTACTTTGTGTGTGTCTTTTTCTTTCTTTTTGTAAGTAGCTACAGAATAAAATAATTGCACTGTGTGTGTGTGTTTCGTTTTTGTAAATAGTTACGGAAATATGTAAAAAAGAAATAAATGTTGGTGCTTGTTCTACTCCTCGCACAGAAATACATCATTTCAAATAACTATACTGTGTTTTTCTTTTTCTTTTTGTAAGTAGTTACGGAAGAAAATAATTGTACTGCGTGTATGTGTGTTTCGTTTTTGTAAGTACGGAAGTACGCAAAAAGAAGAGAAATGTTGCTGCTTGTTTTACTCCTCACACTGAAATAAATAATTTGAAATAATTGTACTGCGTGTTTCTTTTTTTTTCGTTTTTGTAAGTAGTTACGGAAGAAAATAATTGTACTGTGTGTGTGTCTTTTGCTTTTTGTAAGGGCCAGGACATTTGATCGAACGTCGTTTGGTCGAGAGCCATTTGATCGAACAGCGTTTGATCGAAATGGCAGCGGTCGTTTGATAGATTTTTTTATTCGTCCGCTTGGGGCGTTGATGAAACAAAAATGAAGATGAAAACAACAAAAGAAAGTTTCAGTTCTAAATGCTGTTATCCTAAGGAATATTTCACTCTGTGTAATCCGCTTGCCCATAAACACATTCCTCATCCTAATCCACTTTTTCGCATCCAGAAGGCGATCCGATGGTGTCCCCTTTTGTTTCTGTTTTTTTGCTATTTATTTGCATTAAGTGGTGAAACTGCGTTTGCACGAGCTTTGAAAGCAAAGTTAGAGGTTTAGCTCCACTTTCATGTCCTTGTGGCTGATACTGCCTGAGCGCATTGCTAAAAGTACGCGCAAACATTTCATTTGGCAAAATGCTCCGCAGCCCGGGGCAGCTTTTCCTACGCCCACGCTAACATGAGACATGTTGTTCGCTGCATTTTTCCAACATATCTGCCAGAAATACGCAGAAGGTATCAGGGCCTTGGAGAATTGCTTTTTAATCTTGTCACGTTGTCTGTGTCATCTGTTTCATGAGCTATCCACAACGCTGCTCCTGTATTTTTGGAAGCATGGAACCCTGCCGAACCATTATTTCAGCCTATGCCACCATGGGCCATAGGCTAAGCCCGGTGCTTGTGCATTATTTCCGGTGCAAAGTAGCCTGTGGCACTGACTGTTGCCTGAGTTAAAGGACCCAATCCTGTTTTCGTCCTACAGTACTTAAAGTAATCAGTTCAAGCAAAGATACTTAATTAAGTACCATTTAGCTATCGAGCCTCTCTTTCCACTTCTTATGTCGCAAGCAAGAGAAACTCCGGACGCGGGACCATTTTTTTCGGAACCCACCGCTGCTGCGTGAATTTTTTTCCCTCTTTTGTCTGCTTCTCATTGAAGTGGGAACTACCCTTCGAATAAACGTCTTTAGAAGAAACGGCTCGATCATCCGGCTTTCGATCAAACGGCTTTCGACCAAGTGGCGCTCGACCAAACGGGCGAACACCTACCGTAGCTACTTTCAAAAAGAAAGAAAGAAGAAGAAAAAGAGAGAGACACACACAGTACAATTATTTTCTCCTGTAACAACTTACAAAAAGAAAAAAAGGAAGAAACACACAGTACAGTTATTTGAAATGATTTATTTCTGTGTGAGGAGTAGAACAAGCAGCAACATTTATTTCCTTTACATACTTCCGTAACTACTTACAAAAACGAAACACACACACACACCGTGCAATTATTTTATTCCGTAGCTACTTAAAAAAGAAAGAAAAAGACACACACACAGTACGATTATTTTAAATGATTTATTTCAGTGCGAGGAGTAGAACAAAAGCAGCAACATTCCTTTCCTTTTTCATGAGCTGAGGCAATGTTCACGCATAAGAGCGGAGCGAAATGTCGAACTGGCCAAAAATTTGGTAATGACACATCCATAAAGCATAATCGTCAAAACTACGCAGTATCGCCGCGTCATCGGAATTTAGGTAACCTAAATTCCGATGACGCGGCGATACTGTGACCACACGACAATGTTGCGAGAGCAGAGGCTGCGGGTCAGCTTCAAGGTCGTAGCTCTACCGGAAGAAGCACACAACAGCGGCTCACACATATCCCGAGCCGAGCTGGGGAGCCTCCATGGGTTGCTGCGGCTTCTCCGGAGCGCATGGAGGCTCCCTGAGCCCAGCGCTACCGGTGCGCCATCTGTTAGGCAAGAGCAGAGGCCGCAGCGCTCCGCCTTCCGAGTCCTCCTATTGGCGCGCATTTTGGAGGCAGAGCCTCCCTCGCTCTTGGTCAGCAAAGTCAAGGATAGTCAAAAGAAATATACAAGCAAAACAACTGTGTTTGTCCTCACTGTAGCTGCTCTTTACTCTGACTCACATCTCGCATGTGTGGATTAGCAGTGCAATGCCCTTGAAAAAGTAGGCTACAGGCCTGCCTTCAAAATGTTTGAGGACACCACCTGGACTCTGCCATTGTTGCTGCGCTTCCTGTGTACTCACACGAGCGACATCTCCACAGAATATTCTTATTTAAAAAAATGCAAAAATTGCTTACGTGAGAATGTGGTGTGTTTATCTGCGCATAACTGACGGGGATTACATGCGCGCGACTTCGAAGGGGCTCGAGAGAAGTAGAGGAGGTTGCTCCCTCTCAACATTGTCCTCTCGCCCTCAAGTTTTCTTTGGTTTGCTGCATGATGCGATGGTGACTGCGGCTCTGGGACGTGAGGAAAGGCACATTGCTTGACCCGAAGTTGCACATGCTCAACGGATTTTGTACTGCAGCAAAACCTCGTTGCGAAGTACCATACCTTCCAAAATGCGAGTTGGCAGACAGTTGCATGTCGCCACCCAAACACGCGTTGACGAATTACCCGTGGACGAGGCGCGTTCCAATGGACAATGCTGTTACGATAGTGAGAATGACGATGACTACGGCAATGGATGACGAGCAACGGACGAAGTCGTCGATCCCAAAAGGTGCGGAGCCTCACGCGTTATCGGCGGTTATGTTGTCCTTGGAAAAGCTTTTGACACAAAGTTGTGTCAAGTTACAGCTAGATAAAATGCTTTTGCGCTCTCGACGAACTGCATGTTCAGCTCCGTTCTACTTCGTTGACATGATGTCGACCGACGATTTCGCGAAAACTCTTATATAAAGATAACTCTGATATAACAATCAGATTTTACGTTCTCGTCAATATCGTTATAAACGGGCTCGACTGTAATACGTTTAAAAACAGCACGAAAGAAGCGAAAAAACAAACAAACAAAAAAAACAGACCATGCAGAAATCAGGTCTTGTGCATGCACCATTGGAAGGTGAGGGAGAGAATCATTTTGTATTAGTTATGCAGGGCATGCAATAATTCATTGCTTTACGTCACGAGAAAACTATGATCATTAGCGACTTCACAGTGGTCAGTCGGTGGACTGATTTTGCCCACCTGAGGGCTCACCTGCGCCGAAATCTCAGCACACGGAACACCATATTTAACGCCCCACGGGGAAGATGGTGCATATAAGCAACTTGTGCCCTGCCACCAAGTTGCTGGCATCCTCATCCAGGTTTGAACCCGCATCCTTGGGATGAGTAAGCGGACACGCTACCAACTGATCCACCAATGCCGGTAAGGGTATATTACCATGTGTTTTAATTAGATAAAAATCACATTAAATTTCATTTAATTTATTTTTGCCTTAAAGATCCTCAGCTGAGGGCATTAAATAGTTCATCGGATGAGCGAATACTAGGGCTGTGCGAGTACTCGAAATTTCGAGTTCGAGTCAAGTCGATCTCATACTCGACTCGACAAATGATGAGTCGTCAACTTTCGAGTACTCGATATCGTTTCGAGCGCGCATTAGATCCACATTAAAATCCATCACATGTAAGATATAACCTGTCACAACGATTCCACTGTTTGGAAACATGCATTTGGCGCAGCCGTGATCGCTGTCACAATTCCGACATCTTGTTTTCACTATTAGCTTCGGCTAACCTCGACTTGGCTACAGGCTGAGTAGTGGATATGAATAGCAAGCCGGCTTCAACTGGCTACTGCTGGCCATGGAGGCGTCGCACGCGGGGAAGCGTATCCAACATGTGAAGAGCGCATTTCGTAGTTTCGTTTCTTCGGCGGAAGAGTCTGTTTCGGTTCTACAAGAGTGAAGAACGTGCATCACCCCACAACCGAAAAGGGATGGAAGCCTTGTGTAGGACTACTCTACGAACATTTCCAGTACGAACGCTTCCTTACCGCACCCATAGAGAGTCGATCACCGGTGATCGACGTTTTATGAGCGGCGCTACTCGGTCCCTAAGGTAGATTTCGACAAGTGGTCACATTTGTTGGATACTATAAACACTGCAGAATGAGTTCCATTTTCACTTTTATCTTTGCTTTGTGGTAGCGATTTATGAAGTTGGCCCTGTGCCAAGGAGGCAGTGTGGAGATTCTATCTTGGTTGGGGCGTCACGTTCCCGCGGCAGACCTCTTTCGCAAATGCGCAATACTCCCATTTTAAGCATATTTTGATTTGATTTCGTTTATTATAACGCAAATGACGTCTCTCAAGGTGTTAGACAATCAGATTTTTGTCCTGCATGTGTGGGCATGTATAACTTCCACTATTGTTGTTCTTCCTGTCTCAAAACTAACCGGGAGGAATGGAAGAGTGGCGAAATAGCAATATGTGGTACAACAGGAAAACTGAGCCTGAAACTAATGTTTTCAGCGGAAATTACGATATTAATTTCCGTTTTACTCATTCAATGAACTTTGTCACTCAGTTACATGAACAACATGCGGTGTTCACGCTATTTTCCACAACTCATGAACTTCTTGATCCAGAGGGTTGATCTTTTCAGATATTATTTCTGGCAAAGATTGCCACATTTTGTATATTTTAGAGCTTGTAGATTGATATTTTTGTTCAAGATACAGGCATATATTCAGAAGGGTTTCTGCTGTTTGCACCAATTTTTTGGTGTCCCAAAATCAATTTTGGAAATACATGGATAGCTTTGTTTATGAAACTTACATAATTCGATATGGCATTGATTTGGCTACATTTTCCTATATAGCAACATATTTTGAAGTGACACTGTCAGCCACAAAAAATATACTTGTCAAACCACCCAAAAATGGCCATTTTTGTGGCGGTAAGGAAAGTGTTAAACCGCACCTTGTAGAAAGACCAGTTTTCCTACCCATAACTTGTAAATCTTTTATGGTTTCAATATTCATTTAGCAATGTTGTCCTTAGGTGGCACAAGCTCTTATAATCTTCATTCATTTCATTTTTTGTTGTCAGCTGTAGCACAAAAGAACATTTTTAAGGGGAATTTGGCCCAAAAGCGGCGCAAAAGCAGCTTGAAATTTTATATCTATCTTCCTGCTTCTACACGTTACTTATCATTTAATGGAACGCCAACTACTCGAACTCGACTCGATACTCGAAACAGTGATTTCATATTACTCGAACTTGACTCGAACTTGAAAATTTTGCTACTCGCACAGCCCTAGCGAATACTAAATGGCAAAAATGTGAGGTGCTATTTTCTCACTTTCATGCTACCTACTGGGTCTTTTAAAACCTTCAAGAAAATATATTTTGAGCTGAGACCTCCACAACTACCCGTCCGCATAAGTACTCTACACGCGCAAGTTTAAGGAAAAATATCAGAGATGGTCAAATGGCCTGACTGGATCATCTGCCGGGGAATGACCCAGGCGTGATTCTCCAACAACAGTGCTTACACGTCACACTTCAGTCATTTTGAGTTCAGTACTGCCAACTCACTCATTTTGTCACCAGGACCATCAGCTATTAGTCTTCCGGGAGAACCTAATACGGTTCCGTTCTGTGTGGTCTTTGCAGGTGGCGCCACCACCACATCAGAAGATGGTGCACCTAGTATAGCTGCTCCAGACACCACACCTGGCACCATTCCAGGGAACGCGGACACCCAACCTCTGGAAGCAAACGCCTGGTCGGACTGCATCCCTCCCTCGGGTCCCACGGGAGAACCCAGCTTAGAAGTGGGTGTGTCTCCACTCTCTCCTCCAGAGCTGGGCTCTGGGCTCAAGATGACAGTGCTGTCCACTTCTGCTGACAATGGAGACACCTGCAAGGGCTGTCACATGCAGTACTCTTAGATATTGAGTGCAAGCAATACAAGTTGAGTATAAGTACCACCACCGTGGTACCACTAAATTCAACAGCCTGCACGTGAGTTTATATTTGTTATAGTACCCTCAGTGGATTCTAAATCCTTCAACAAGCAATATTAGTGGAGCAAGGAAAGGGCATTTAGGATTGCATGAAACATTGCTTCATTCATCAGGAAGTTTATCAGGAGCGGCATTACAAAATATCTACGCAATTCGCCCCTCCAACTACCTGTTGAGGCGCTCGCGTCGTCTTCAAGATGGCAGAGAAAAGAATGATTGTCAATGAATAAATCAACCTGCTTCATGCCTTCTTCCACGAGACACGCTTCAAAAATTGTACACATAACATAACTCATGCGTCATCTCCCGCTGGCTTTGTTGTTTTCGTTCACGCCGCCCCTGTGATAGTATCTGATAGATAGATAGCTGATAGATAGCTGCCTTACTAACTCTTACTGCCTTAGAAGAATACACAATCAAGGGACTGCTTTTGATCTCTAATCTCGGCAATGCTACATCCAGAGGACTTAGAAAGGCTGAGGAACCATGAACTGCAACGGAAGGTCTTGTTGACAGTGTCAATTCACTAAGGGGCACCTTACACAGTATTGTAGTTCATAGCATAGGAGCCCACATCGAATGATGGATACTGTAAAAAATTCTAGGGTCATGTTGCTCACAGTAGAACCTTAAACTAAATTCACTAAAGGGCACTCTACCCTGTACTGTAGTTTATCAGCATAGGAGCCAATATCAAATGTACACTGTGAAAAATTATAGTATTTTGAACAGAGTGTCTCTAGTGTCTCACAGCAAATCTTAACCTGGTCACCATTTGGCTTTAGTTCAAGCTGTGTGAGTGCAGTGACAGCATCAGGTTACAGAAGCAGTAGCAGAGAATGGCACTGCAGCACAGTTCTCTTGGAGGTTGCATTTTTGCACGCACATCAGGCAACAGCAGAAGTAGCCAACTTAAAATGCTAATGCAAGCTGCATCGACATTGTGGTTGCCTCTTCACTTTGCATTCTTTAACAAAGCAAGCGAGTAGGAATGCAGACTTAGAGCTATATTGTTGTTTCTGTTGGCACAGAACATCATTTACCTAGTTTCTAAAGAACGTGGCCATACCTGCTGGTTGGAGTCTTGTAGAAGAACCTGCCCAAAGCCATCTCTTGTAATGACTGTAGAACGTGGGGGAATGCTGCCATTGTGTATCCCTGGGAAGATGATATTTTGTAGAGATTTTCTCTGCACGTGCCTTCTCGATGGTGACGACATACCCACGCGAGCATTGTGTAATGCTCTGTGAAGCAGAAGCTGAAGTGCGTTGAAGAGTACATCTCCTGCCTTGGGTGCTCGATCCAGGAAGTCTCCTTTTGAAAGCAGGCACAGAGCTTTGCCTGAAATGGTATTATGGGCAACGTTCTATTGTCCAAGTATTTTGACCAACAGATGTGCATATGTCAAGAATCTAGTTCAAGTAATACTTCGAAGGAAATCTTTCTTTGCTTTTGTAACATGCCAACTGTTGATTGTACCACTGATCGCAGTTCACTGAACCTCACGGCTTCTGATGGTTTCATACTCTTTCTCCGCTCCAATTTTATGTAATGCACAGTGCTAAGTGAATAACCCCATTCCTATCTTTTCTCCAAAGGGGGACAATACTAGTACTTGGAATCATTCAGTATAATTCTACGTGGCACTTGTATCCATGTGCGCAGTAGTCCACAGCGAGTAGTCATGGGTGTCTCCACAAAAGGTCTCATAATGCTAGCACAAGGCAGCGGACTGCTGATGTGGACATGGAAACTGTCATGGCAACTAATGCCAACAGGGTGAAGGAGGCCTGTCTCAAGCTACCGAGCTTGTGAGGCCTGAGGTTCCGATTGTGGCCGAAAGTTGATGAATGTTTTTTAGGTAGTGTAGCAATGTTTGTTGGCATTACCTGCAAAGTGGAAGAATTAAAGTTGGTGATAGTTGGTCGTGTGAATGTACAATAATCGTGGTATATGCAAGTGTGGTGACAGCGCTCCACAACTTTGTCCATCAAATGTGTCTACTGATAAAGTATAACATCCACTCGCCTCCTTGATAATCCTACGTCTCAATTCTCTAACAAACCTCATATTGGTTGTCAAAGCTCAAACCTGCAAATCGGGTCTTGCGCATCTTGCCCCTACAAGTGTCCAACCCAACCCTGTGAGAGCTTGAAATAGGTGCACACATATGTAACTTTCCTAGGATTTTACAGTAACAGTTCACTGCTTGTTGTGCTAGACTTCACACAGCCCACTTGTCTGGATTTGGCTGCATGAGGTACTAATGCATCTTGAGGTACCTGTGCTTGAACAAAGCTGGTAATGAGATAAAGTGCTAACTCTAAGTGCCCAAATTTGTCTGATTAAACTCCCTGCAAGTCATTTGCATATGCCAGGTTGTCACCTCCACACAGTGAAAAAAAGGACAACTTACTTTTATTGTATCACTCAGCCCTAGATTTTGCAGATTTCTATTCTGATGCAGGTACCAACCAGAGAGATATAGTAGCCTATGTGACAGGTGTGAGTGCCTCAACACCTGACAGACAAACCTGATGTGTTTCCCTGCAGATATATGTATGATCCAAGTTTTGGGTGTCGTGGTTGTCAGAAAGAAACTTTTCCATGTCGTTCCTCCTCTATTTCTTGCTCCCAGTTATTGCTACTTATTCATTTGTGTCCTTCATTTGATGAAGAAACTTGCTTCTCCTCTGTGTAATTGCAACAATTATCGTCCTCACCATTCATGTGGAAGGTTTCTGCATCAGTTGGCACCAGGGAGAACTGCTCCGTGCACCACTCCAGCCACATGGACACATTGTGCTTGCTCCACTGCCGTGGGTCGTTTCCTGCAAGCAACAGTCATCAGTATGTAGTGAATCAGGTAGGCAACTTTGAAATGGAGAGACTTTTTCTAGTAAATGTGACACCTGGAATGCGTGTTTTGGACCACATTACTGATTACAGGCAGAATTACCCTTACTACTTGCCCCCTTAGTTATATAAATTTCAAAATGGACTCAATTTCGCACCATCATGATGGCATATCACTTCACGGTCATAACTATGATTATGATGGTGAAGTGGGTGCGCAACACACAAAATTTGTACTCGTTTTTCCCTTGTTCTCATGTCTCCAGACGTGACACCAATGGTCGCTAAGTCAGTTTTATTGGTGCAGTTCCCCTCGCATATCAGTTCTTTTCCGTTTAAACGGAGTCAAACTTCACCTCTACAGTTTTACGTGAAATAAGCAATTTGACCGAGAGCCAGGAATTTTGTAGCACTTGATGTAATTGTAGGAAGGCAGTAGCTCTAGCCATGTCCAGGGATTTGCACAAGATTTTCCTCATAGGGGGTGGCAGGGTTACCACAGTCTCAGCTCGCTACTGCCGTGTTCACACAAAATGTATTTATCACAAAATTTTGGATGGTGTTAAGGAGGTGGGGAAGTAGGAAAATCCCTAGAATCCTATATGCCTTTCAGTGAGTCACCAACAAATGCAGACATCACACAAGCAGTTTATTCCTAGCTGCCATCATTCAATTAACTTTATTCCTGTCCAACCAAAAACTCATCATACCGTAAGACAATGCATGGCAAAAAGAAAGTCTTTAGCTCTAAACACTGCCCCCACGGTTTTGCCCATATTGTGTCTCGGATGCGCAGAATGTGGATCAGATGCCTCAATGCAGTAGGACCTTAGTGCTGTGGTGGTCTCACCTAAACCTGTGGGAAGGAGGTTGTCTTGAGGGAGATCCCCGAGGGTCATGGATAGAGGCCAGTTCAAGTGTCCTTGTAGGCGGCCCCAGGGACTCAACAATCCCTCCTCTACAGACATGGCACCTGCATTCATCACCGCAATATCGTTATTAACAATGTAATCTAATTATTGCAAATACTGTTTCCTAAATTAACCAACACACATTCCACTTTTTGCAACCCCATCCAGTAAGGGATGCACTCATAAAAAAATCAAATCGCGGATACACTTGATCACCAACACAAGGCATGCTTCAGTGATTTTCTCATAGATTGATTTACAACTTTTATGGGAGAGAGTGGGAACACCCCGTTCACACACATTTCCTTCGTCTTTTCCATGTACACAAATAAAGGCGAACAGTTTGGATGGGTCGTCTCCACAAGCAAGAATAACTTTACTTTGGTGAATGATGGTTGGGGTGTTTCATCACCCTCTCCACAAAAGTAAATACTTAGAATGGAAGAAATAAAGCACTGAAGTTTTCTGCTCCCTTTTTTTACATTTTTAAAACTGGCAAGGGGGGTGCAGAAGGGCACACACAGGAGCATCAAAAACGCATTTTTTGTTTTTGTTGCTATCCTTGCATAGCCGCTGGCATGTGTCGCTTGTTATAAGTACAAAGATCCTCAGAATGGTTTCATTTCCATTAGAACTGTGCTCAGTAGTCCCGAAATTCGTTTCCATATCCAGGCATGGAGTAGAATTCTAAATGTCTGCAAGGTATTCCGACTTCATCATCTGAACCTGTGCTGTCCCACCCCAGCCTGGTCGCCTGAACTTGGTTCTTACTGGCTGTGTTCATCAGCAGTGAAATGTGCAATTTATCAGTCAATACCAGATTTCATGTGTAAGCATCATTGCTGAGCATCATCGAGGTCACACTTTATATAATAACACCAATGGAAGGCAGCACAGATACTACTGTTGCTGAAGTAAACATTGCTGGTGCAAATCCTTCATTGCCAGATGGTTCAATGATGCATCAACAGCAGAAATGAGTCACACAACAGTTCTGAAGATGGTGAGAAACAGGTCCCACATATCGTCTCCAGATGGTCGGCAAAGGTTATATCAGCAGTCGTTTTGTAGCTTTTTATTAACAGAGTATATAGTGATGCTTATGGTGCAGAAAGTGTGAACAAGCTGCTAACACGCGTCGCACGTAAAGTAAAATGTTGACTTTTCTAAACCAAATAAGAGTGTTTACTTCTCAGGGCATTCTCAGTGCAAGGTTCTTTTGCTTTCCTAATTTGTCTGGATGGTTGGGCTGGAAACGGAAGCAGTCCAGGTAAGTGGGACAAGCAGATAAAGTGGTTATGTCTGGGTCCAGGGGTGGATTTAGGAGGGGGGGAGCTGGATGTCCTGAACCCCCTCAATTTCAGTTGTTACATAGAGTATCAATTGACCTTGGTAGTATAATAGCATGCTTTCCAAGGCAGGACCACCCTTCAGAAAAATCCTGGATTCGCCCCTGTCTGGATCAGAAGTACTGCAGAAAAGATATAGCTGAAATAGCAAAGCACGAGATAAGCAGGAAGTACGTGTGTATCCTCCAGTATTGTACCTGCTACCAAAACTAAGTAACGAAGTGCTGATGCCTGCTACTTCACAGGAAAGTAACGCAATACAGTGAACCCTCGTTAATATGACCCCCGATAATCTGACATACGCGCTTTACGACCATACTCTTGGGGAACAATGCTGTGAAACCCCTCTAAATCACCCCCGTTAATATGACAATTTCGCATTATGACCAAAATTTTCGGGAACGACCATGGTCATAATAACGAGGGTTCACTGTATTAGCGTTACAAATTTGAAAAAGTAACGAGATACCACTATTATTTTTTTTATGACCGCTTTTATTTGGTAGCTACCGCTACCAAAGAAAAGTAACATAAATACTATGCCCCTAATTATTCGCTACCGTACCCTTCTCTATGCAACTCCTTACTGCATGCATTTCGTTGTCAAATGTATCTAAAGACTATGCAATAGTTAAGTTCCCTCACATAGATGACATGCAGTATACCACTACCTGCAGCCAATATATATTATTTCACATTGATATTACATTATTCATTCACATTGATATATATTATAGTATATTGATATATTATTTCATCTTGAGATGATGCGCATTTAAGACAATTTAATGTACATAGCGCATGTGTGCATTTAATAATTTTCCCGACAGAATGTTAGAAGCGCAAGACGATTTTTCTGCAGTGATAGTATTTTGTCCGATATATCCACAGATCCCAACCTCAACTCTTCCGCCTGCTTCCTGTCGATGAATTGATCAGTGTGATCAAGCTGCGCAACTGCCATGATAAGTGACCACACATCGAGTCATCAATGGCTACCATGAGGTGAAAACATCAAACAAATGGCATAATCCATTGACCAGGCGACAAAAGAAAGGAACAAGACAGCGATGACGCAACTTTCAACCGTTTACTGACACTGATGGCATAATGTTCACTCTCGCCAGGGCCAACGCTGTGCTGTTGGCATACAGCACCAAAGCTTAGGTCTCACGGGACTTAGGAGATAATGTTGTTGCCTACCGGGGATTAGGCAAGCAAGCAGGGAAGCAGGCGTGCTTCCCTTCTTCCAGCCACACGACAGCTTCCCTTACAAAGCGTTTGGCTAAGAAAATCTACATTTAATATGCTTTTTCCGGGAGTATGAGTTCCTCAGTAAGAGTCTACCCGTGCGAGATCACCTCCGTAATGAAACATTTCGAGAGAAAAATATCATGTAGCATTTCCCTGAACATGTCGACATTCGTTTTGCCTCTAACTTATATGGCTACGACACTAGCATTACCGCTCTCAGGAGTGACCTTGCTCTTCCTACCTTATCGTTGCGCCGTATCCAATCGGGATTTTCGCATTTTCACAAAATCCATCACAACCATTTCTTGCGTACATCTCTTTTACAGCCTCCTTCCTACGTATCTGAACTTCATGATCATGAAAACAAGGTTTGTGTACATGAGTATAATACCCTTTACTGCTTCCAGTCGTTTATTCCCCGTTTGTCAAGACTCTGGAATGACCTTCCCTGCCATGTAGCACTTTTCACTGGTCATCCCCGGTTTCAGACGGCCATCACAAATTTCTTATCTCTCCCCTGACTCTTCTTTCTGTTGTTTTTGTTTTTCCGCACAGTTGTTCGCGGCATCTATGTGTGTACATGCTTGCTGGTTTTTCTTTATGTCTTGATGACATTTAGTGTTGTATTTCCTGTTTTTTTTAAAGTATATTTGACGTTTCTCTTGACGACTCTCTCTTTGTCGAACATGGTACTTGCTTTTTCGTTTTTCTACAGTGTTGTTGTCGCCCAACTTCTCCATTATGTCATACCCGTTTTGGGTTTTTAACGTATTATAAACAAATAAATAAATAAGCATGTTGGCGTACACTGGCTCCTGGCTAGTATTATTATTTATTCATTTTGTGTAGCTCATATATCCACAGTGTAACGTATGTAATGTGTGAACATAACTAGAACGTGTCCAGCAACCTGTGTAAGCTTCAGGGGTCGAAACTGGAACTGAACTGTAACCGAAAACATTTTTTCTCTTCCCTTAAATGAACCGGAACTGAACCGAAAAATATGATGCCGTAACCAGTTCAGCAGATGGTAAAGACGCCTATACCTTCCCACTAGACTGCCGCCCACCAGCTCCCTGTATCGCTCGGAACCTTGCCGTATTCATAGAAAGGATATAACAAATTGGTAAACCAGGAAATGGTGAGTCCATGCATCTCCTACAGCCTCACCTACAAAAGGTTCACGACATCCCTGTACATTTTTGTGACTCGAGGTGTAAAAAAAAAAGATGTGCTACACTACGGCTACACTTCGCATTGTTGCCTCGGGTGCTTCCTTTCATTCAGCGTCGCAGTGTAAAGGCAACGTAAATTTTACCTTACCTACCTCTAACCTACCGTTTAATATCACTCTTTAAATTTTAATAGCTCACAGTGACATCCACAAGCAACGCGGAGAACTAGCGACCATGGGAAACATGTCGCTAGGTTGGCGTGTGGTCCAGAGCATGGTGCAAAGCGTCGAGCTCTGGCACCAGCTAGACGCCGACCGCTGAACTAAGAGGCGCGACCTCTCTTTTTTCCTTTAGAAATTGGCGATAGCTTTTTGCACAGTAGTTCAATGGTATGCTGTATGCCATTTCCCAGCACTTTTTGGTACAGTAAAGGATGATCTGCTGTGGAATGCATGGTTCTTTGTAGCTATGAAGTGTAGCGGCGAGGGTGTAAGAGGAAGGAAGGAGGAGCAAGCGACCGCCGGAACCTGATGTTACCTCTCACATGTGGTACACTGATTAGCATAGCACACGTAAACCGGTTCGAATCGATTAATATTGGTTCAAACCGCTATTTTGGTTGGGCTGAACCCAAACCCGAACCAAACCGATAACCTTGAACCGGAACTTGAACCGAACCCCAAAAAATAACGGTTGTGAGCCCTGGTGAGCTTTGGTAATTCTATCTCGCCAGAAATTCTTCACCTTAGGCACAACACCATAAATCAAAGTCAGCGGTACGTTTGGAGTGCAATGAATGACTATAGCGATATCTCATTGTGTTTCTGATATATTTTCGTACCTGTTCCAAAAGACACGACGCTATGTACAACACTGGTATCCTCCAATCATTGTATTGATACAGCATGCACCTGTGCTGCTGCTAAGTGGTAATGCTCCTAACAATACAAATGCAAGCAAAACAACAAGTAGTGAAGCCTTCTACATTTGGTCTCTTCAATAACTGATTCGTGAAAAGTCGCTTTGTTTCGGCAATTGAGTCTTTCCCCCTTTGTGAATGCGCGTGAGACAATAGTTTAGTGTGTTCGCGGTTGTTTCCTCGTGAATGTCCAAGGCCATTTGGCTAACTTCCCCCAGCCAGCCTTGATGTTCCGATCCCAAAGTTTCCCCGTTGGAAAAATCTCAAAGGAGGAAACAAGCGAAGCGGCCGTCAAGGAAATGACCTTGGCGAGCGGTCGCTTTCCTTTTCGCGGGACGCTCGCGCGTATCTCGCGCGCGGAAGAGACGCCACTCGTGAGCGTCCGCCGGAAAACGGGAAACGCGACGCCATGGAATTTCCACCTGCAAACACCTGCCTCCGTTGCGTCCCCACACAATGACAAACAAGAAAAGCCGAATGCCTTGCGTTGCCTGCGTGTGCATGGGCTTTAATCGCACGTGCATCTGCTACGCGAAAGAAAGAAAACAAACAAAGCTGAAAAACAACGCCGATGATCGAGATGAATACTATAAACCATGTAAGGATTATCACCGTTCGCCTCAGATTGGTGATTTCTGCGAATCTCGACTCGGTGATTTGTGAGATATAGGATGCTTTCGATTGAACTGAATTAACCGCGGCCGTTCCGGAACTAACCTGCCGGGACAATTTGTGTCGTTTTTGCGTCTGCCTTGACTTATTCAGAGATTATTCGGCTTTCTTTGGTAACTAGCCGTGAGTGCGGAATGATGAACCAAAAGCACAAGCTATTCCACAGTCGCTGTGCCAATGAGAGGATGATATGGCGAGACAGGAACGGAGCAAACTTCACGCACTGCGACACAGAAATGGTGTAAATTAGGATGTACCACACTTTAACCCCCCCCCCCCCCCCAGTTTTGCAGACACACCTCAAATCATCAAATAAATGTCGTATTTTACGTGGTACTCGCAGTTCCAGATGATTGGGGTAGAACATACATACCCCCCTCTCTCTCCTTTCTTTAATTATTTTTTTATTTTTTATTTTTTATTTATGTGTGGTGGAGGGGATCACCCCCAAACCCTGCCACTTGCACGCGACGTCGATTCTGAGTAGTTTATAAGTAGAGCAGCGCCTAAGACATTCTACGCAAGACATCTAGTTTTCATTATAGTGCGGCAAAGTCCAGTAAAAAGGACGTAACTTTACCTGGATGTAACAACGTGTATCCAATGGCGTTTGAATGTGTGACCTTCCTGTGAAAGCAATGTAGGTTAGCGTTCCGGCGGAAGTAGAGCTGACCTCGACCGCTGGAAACGGGAACAATCGAGAGCTACGTAATACTTGCGTCGCGCCTCGTTCCTCAAAGGTGTCGGTGCAATAGTTTGCGCTGTCTCCCTTCAGTCAATCCCCCAGGGTGGACGCAGGCAAGCTGGAAGTCCGAGCTTGGGCACTAGGAAGAACGACAGGCAGAGCTCCCCCTGTGTGTATTTGTCGTTCTTCCTACTGCCCAAGCTCAGGCTTCTTCAACTATGTGGAATCCTCGAATGAGTAAAACTGAGGTATTTCGTATGTTTTCCAGATGCACCGCGGATTTCCGAAACACCGATGGAAAATGCCCAAATGAAATAAAACAGTTTCCGAAGAATGCCCCAAATAAGACAATGCGCACGATAGGTACACACCCTGTACCTAGATCGTGCGCATAGCCTCATTCATTTCAGTCTTCCAAGATTTTCATGACGAGCACCCGGCCTGCTCGTTATGAAAATCTTGAACGACAGCGGTGAGAATCCAACGGATCTGAATTTCGAAGACTGCAATTATGCTCTTGGGCAGAGGATTGTGTTGTGTGTTCCAGACTCGGAGCCAGTGCCGGATTTCCAGTGATGGGGGCCCCGGGGCACTCTGCCGTGGGGGCTCCCTCGTGTATTCTATGTCTATCGAATGTGTTATTCGGGGTCGATATGCGTGGACGGAGGGCATATTTTTACCAAGTTCCCGTTTCAGGCATGCAAAACAGATTTCCCTTAGACAAGACCTTTACTGGAGGGGGCCCCTTAGTGGTGGGGCCATCCCCTAAATCCGGCACTGCTCGGAGCTGTTACTTCCCTTAGTGGAAATCTCGTCTCTTGATGTCGGCCAACAGAGATCCTCCATAGGGGAGACGGAAGTAAAGAGAATCTCACAACTTGCGAGTGGAGAACCCCAAATGCCTAACGCCGGCTTTAAAAAAAAAAAGAAAAACTGCGATCTTCGCTCTTGGACCCGCCCCTGTTGGCCATGCTCCTACGACAGCAGTACACTGCATAATACTTCCAGAGAGGTTCATGACATGATGGTAAATGGTGCAATACAAAATCTGGAACAATTTGCGGCGTGTATGAACATGACGAACACAACGGCATATGTGTTTGTGCGACACGATGCCTGGAAGGACATTTGTGTCCGCGATATATATATATATATATATACACATTATATACATATATATAGTCCCATATTGCAATTCATAAATGTTGCACGTTGAACCTCATTTGGTGGTCCCGCATTGCCGATCAGCGAGTCAGCTGCGGCCAGAAGCAACATGAGAAGCAATACAGCCAGCCGATTATCGGATGGCGTCTCGTAATCCCCGCCGACCGGATGTGGTGTTACGTAACCACCTTGGGAAGTGGCGCACCTCACCAAAAGCACCGTCCACAACTATTTTGATCGCAACACCAGAAAATCCGGTTGTTCGTCCAGGTGTTGAACGCCTATGTTGACACGTATTGACCACTAGGTCTCCGCAAACGAACCGTGGTCCGATCTCCCTCACAAACACTCACCGTGTCGGCGTCTCCTTGGTCTACTCCATGGAAGCGTTGTTGCTCTTGTTTACTATCTCTGCTTGTAGAAGGATGATAAAATGACTTGAGATAGCCGCCGTATTCTTGTTGAAGAAGAAGGGCCATGCTATGATGTCGATCCACGAAACAGCAAGTGGAGAGAGCGAGGAAGCGAGCTTCCCTTCGTCATTTCCGCTCCAAGAGGAAGTGACCGCTTTCACTTCGTTTACGAGGGGCTGTGCGGGAAACGGAGCGGCTGGTAGCTGCTGCAGCCGCTGTCAGGTGAACTATAGGTGAACGGAGGTGATGGTACATCGATAAAAGTGATTTTAATCAAATTCACAACTTTCATGGAACACATACAGATATTGTACCGGTCCGTTACGCATATTTATTTTCATTTGTCTTTTGTATATTTTATACTACGTATTAATTTTTTTACTTATACTTTACGTATTTTCTATGTATGTATTATATTCATAAAAGGGCGGTATTTGCAACGAATTAATAATGACATCCAAAACAGGAATTACTGGAGAATTAGTAAGTGCTAGTAGAGTGCTAATCCCTTGGTGGCTAAATCACTTGCCGTTGTACAGCCACATTCAGCGCATGTGTCAGTTGTGCCCCACACTCTAAGAAAAAAAAAAGAGTAAAATTGGGAGTAATTGCAGCTTGTAGTCCCCTACATTGCAATTACTACCCATTTTAGTTCCCTAACCCCGAAATTTACTCCCCAGGACTGCAAATAGTCACTGAAGTTCGCAAATGGATATGCAAGAGTCTGCGTAAATATGCGCTCTTCGTGTATTTGATGAAATAATGCTATATAACTTATTTAACTTAGCAATTTTCCACCCACACAGAGCAAGAAATAGTCAGCTGTTCTTTCTTGTCAACTTGTGCCCTATGCATGTCTCAAGATTTTATATCACTCGACATATCACGGTTGACGGTTTAATTCAAAGTATTTTCATTTATGCACATGAATTATGTGCCTGGGACTCTTAGAACGGAGTGTGGAATGCAGTCCTCACTCTCTGACATTCATTTGGACCCATGCATTTACTCCCGAAAGGGACTAATTTTTGCGGCAATGCATTTACTCCCCAAAATGAGTAAAACTACTCCTTTTTCTTACAGTGTGCCGCTGTTCCTTCCTGTCCGCTGTTCTTATCTTCACCAAGTTGGTCCCTCACGTTTGTCGTCTACCCCGTGCTGGTCTACCATGTTCGGACCGAAATAAGTACCCGACCTTTCTGTTGGCCTTCTTGCGGGAAGCAAGGGCTGGACATTCGTAGATGACACTCCGCAGAGCCTGCAGAGCGGAAGCGATTATCACGAAACAAATAACATCAGGATTCCACCAACGAATCTCTACTCAACGGACGCTGTTGCGCGTGACAGTCCTCGCGGCGTCATTCAGTCACGTGATCCTCGTCTGTCGTGACAGACACGAGTTTTTCGATGACTATTTCGTGGTTGGAGAACTATTCGGTTGTGCGCCTGAGGTTCCGCGCTTTCAGACTTATGTCGGCACAGTTCCCTTAGAAGTCGGCCCAGGACGCACATTTCCCCAGAGTGTTAGTCGTGACGTTGCCCACCTCTGTGAGGCCGACAACGGCGAGCCCTTTCACCAGCACCACCACCACCACTCGCTCCAGCTTGATTCCAGCGAGATTATGTCAGCCTCTCACCTTGCAAATGATGACAAAAAATGCAGAAAGGCAATTATCTAGAAAGGACAGTGATTTATCCAGACTCCCTACACCCCAAACTGTTTACCGACACCTTTCTTTCCTGTATAGCCCCCTACAGCCCGCCTTTGATATATCAGCTTAAAACTAAAAAATAAAGAAATAAGGAAATTATACATAAAGCTGTTACAATGTAACTGTAAAGATGAACCCTCCCCCCCCCCCCCATTTTTTGTAAAAGCACCCGTGCTTGCGATTCTGGATAAACTACTGTATAAAGGTAACCCATGTTTTGCGTGCGCTTTATATTGCTATAAGCAATGATTCCTTTTCTTTCAAAACGAAATTATTACGCCACATTGGTGGCCTTTCTGTATGAGAACTGCCCACAAATTAACTGACGGAGCCTACTTAATTAAATCAATGCATAAGGCCAGTGACGTAGCCAGAACAATATTCCGGGAGGGGTTCTAGGGGGACTTTACATGGTGAAGGAGGATTCCCCCCCCATTTCCCTCTCCCAAAGTCACTAACAAAGGTACGATTTCGGGGGTTTTGAACACCCGATCCCTCCAAATTTTCGAATTCGCGTTAGTTAAATTGCTAATCAATTTTTCGAACTGACGGTATGATACGATAGTCCGCTTTAGCATCCTTTTCGGCTGGATATACGAGGTCTGCCCCAAAAGTAATTAGAGTAATTTTGAAAAAAAAAATACTTTTGTTAAAAAAATCATACAATTAAACTGTATCACTTTCAAAGTATGTTGGGACCTTAAACAGCATTTCCAGCAAAGCTGCCATTCTCCATAGTAGTGGCGGATGTTTTCATGTGAAAGTGAGATACTGTCCAGAGCCGCGCGTCGTCGCAGCTGACTGGTGGTTTTCAGGGGTGTCAGAACAGTGTCGTGCTTTCAAGTGCGCTTCGATTTTGGGGAATAAGAAAGGTCGTACGGTGCCAAGTCAGGGCTCTGGGGTCGGCAGTGAAGGGTAAGGGAATTTTTCTGTGCATAAAATTCCGTCACAGCCAGTGACAGGTGACCCGGCGTGGAGGACCCATGTGGTGGCAATGGCAGGCACACTCCCCAAGCCAGTCTCAAACATTCCAGGGTAGCTCATCTTAACTTAGACTGACGTGTAGACGTCAGCCCTGATCAGGAGCAGTTTTGACAAAGGCTACATTTTCATCAGTACATGCTGTTGAAAGCCACCTGGAGCGTGGTTGATCTTCAACAGCTTTCCTTCCATTTTCGAAGACCTTGTGCCACCTGGAAGCTTAGGTTAACAACAACGCAGCTTCCCCACATGCTGTCTTCAACATTTCTGTTTCTGAAATTTTCTTCACGTTTCACGCAAAATTCAGTAACCGCATGGTGCTGCTCTGCGCTCCACTGCATATTCGTCTGTGACAATGTTGAAAAACAAGAGTGCACTTCCGTAATGTGCAGACGGTTCCGATGGTTCGGGCTCAACTTAGGAGGCCCTATCCTGTGACCGAGATCCCCGTCCACTATATCAACCCCTATTTTTCTCAAGATGCTCTCCCTGTAAGCGCAAACAGTGGATCTACTTTCCCCTATGGATCTTTTTGCCGCATGGATCTTCTTTCTCGCTGGGATCTTCTATCCCTATGATTGTTTATTCCGTGTGGATCATGTTTCTCGTTTGGATCTTTCTTCGAGCGCCTGGATTTCTGGAAAAAAGATCATTGGGAAAAAAAGATCCACTAGTGAATCTTCGTTCCCTGTGGATCTTTTTGCCGCATGGATCTTCTTTCTCGTTTGGATATTTTTTCCCCTCCGTCGTGTGACCCCGTTGGAACTTTATTGTGTTGCGCAGTTGTACTAACGGGGGTAGTTGGTACATGCTTAGAAATATTTTGCGGCAGAACAGACGACGACAACAGGGTGGTTAGGACGAGCAAAGGTAGTGACACCCTCAGTCCCAGTGTCACACTCTAAAAACAGAACTTCACCGCATAGCGAATGATATGTTTATCGCTTCTGATTTGAAGAGAGAGGTGGGCGTACGCCTTTTTGTGGCAATTTGGATATATGAAAATTGTCACAAAAAGGCGTACGCCCTCCTATCTATTCGAATCAGAAGCGATAACCCTGTCGTTCTTGGCAATGGTTGAAGCACAGCGTGCTATGCGGTGAAGTTCTGTTTTTAGAGTGCACAGCAGTGTCTTGTTTCATATGCCTTTCGTTTCACCCGAAAATTCCCCGGTGACATATCAAACAGGGATCATCCGTATTATTTTTAATCAGTCCAACTCCGTCCAACTCCAAAGATCATAGCGCCCCATTTCTCTATGAATTCTCGTGTGTAAATAGCACCCGGTTTTCCCTTCCCCGAATTTGAAAAATCATAAAACCCGAAAACGAAGAACGCTAAGCATTCTTTTCGGCAGGACATACACACGCACGCACTTCCTCGTTTCGATCTTCTTTGATGTTTCTTCCGTGTGGATCCTCTTTCCCGTTTGGATCTTTTCCCCCTCCGTCACGTGACCCCGTTGGATGTTCTTTCCCGTTGGGACTTTTCTTCCACAAGCGCTGGCTATGCCACTCGGACTCGCTTCATCGCAAGTCTACGGCTAAGTGCCATTCGTGCACCACAAATTTGTGCGCACAAATTGCCTCATCCCCCAAAAGCTTTTAGCCAAGAGCTCTAATAAAGAAAAAGAAGGAAAAACTCGGTTCAACTCGTTGTAGTTTGTGGGTCTTGTGCGAATGCTAGCAGACGACAAACTGAAGTTTTTCATTCGCACGATGCTAGGTGCTAGGGTAATGTCTTTGGTCGAAACCTTTCTTCATCGCCTTTTTGTAGGTGTGTCGTTCGGGCTCTGTTTTTATGCTCTCTTTCAGGACGATCTTGTCTGCTATGCCCAGTTGAGTGTCAGCGGGCAATACAGAGGGCACTCTGTGTGCAGCGAAGTATGGACTACCGTATTTTCACGCGTATTAGCCGCGGCTTATGCGCGATTTTTTTTTCTCACGGGCGCCCTGCGGCTTATCCACCGGTGCGGCTTATCTGATGACTATTTTTTCCTGGTATTTTCCCCATACGCCGATTTTAATGAAAGGGCCGACAGTGTCTCTGGAACAGCACTGCCCTGCCGATGCACGAACAGTGCGTAACAGGGACGGGTCCACATTCGAGTAGATTGATCTTCCTGGTGCATTCCCCCAAGCAGCTTTAAGGAAAGTGGTGACAGTGATTCACGTCTTCTGGAAGATCATTGACCCATCAGTCCACGAAAAACACCCGACAAGGGCACAATCCGATCTTGGCAGAACTCCAGAACTGATCTCCTCTGTTGTACACTGTGCCGATCCCGGAGTATGGACCACAGGGTTTATGGACTTCTCTATGGTCTCCTTTGTCGCACAAATCAGTCGTCTCGTATTGCCCCGCGGCTTATCTGCGGGTGCGGCTTATCTGCCAGAAAATTTTCAAAACGTCGCAAGAAACGCGTCCTGCGGCTTATCTGCGGTGCGGCTTATACGCGTGAAATTACGGTACATCCCAAACCTGCAGTGTACGACTTATTGTGGTGATTCACTGCGGCTTCGAGACAACACTTCCATCCACCAGGAAAATTTGGATACATAGACATGTACTGTTTGAGATCTCGGATAACCCTCTCGGCCAGCCCGTTGCCCGAAGGGTGGTACGGCGACGATGTCTTCAAGGTGATCCCCTTTTGCTGCGCCCATGATCAGAAGCACCGACTTGTAAATGCCGCTCCGTTGTCTGACACAACACGCTTTGTATTGCGGAACATGTCTCGTTCAAGCATGGCTATGACATTATTTGTATCCTCTTTACCCGGCTTGGCAGCCACTATCCTAGTGCACTCATCAATGGCAACCAGGAATGACTGCGTCCTTCCTACGCCTTCCGTCTTCTTCTTTAGCTCTGCGAAGTCCAGGTGGACAGTTTGGAAAGGGCTCGCTGAATGTTCTGTGAGAATCATACGGTCCGCAGTGGGTCTATATTTGGCTTTGTTTAATTGGCATTCAGAGCACGACCTGACGTATAATCTCTGATGTCTCTCTTCATGCAATCCCAGGAGAAACGCTGCCTCAGTTTGTGGAAGGTCTTCGAAAAACCGTCATGTCCTCCAGACTCCGGGCTGTCGTGATACATATTCAATACCTTGGGCACAAGAGTCTTGGGAACCAGAAATCTTTCTCCCAGTTGTTGAAGCTCCTCGGTACCTTCCCATAACTTTAGGTAGTACGATTCCAGAAGCGCTGGTGAGTGTACATTGGGCAGTCTTGAGAGCGCATCCGCGTCCGTCAGATATGAGCCTGGTCGATGTGCAACCTCAAAACCAAAGTGCTACAACTCTGCAATACATCGCGCCATTCTTCTCTTCGGCTCAGACTGGTTGAGGATATGAGTCAGCGCCTGATGGTCGGTAAACGGCTTAAAGTGTCTGCCCTCCAGATAGGTTGTGAAATACCTGAATGCCATCAGAACCTCCTAGGCCTCCTTTTCGGTTGTGGAACAGTTGATCTCACTGTTGCTGAAAGTGTATGAGTGATATCCAATTACTCTCAGTCTTCTTGCCTTCGGCTCCAAGTGCTGGCTTTGGTGCAGCACTGCTCCTGTGCTCCTGTAACTCAAAGGGCAAGGCAAAATCCGGAAGGGCCAATACCGGATCAGATGAGATAGCTTGTCTGAGGTCTACATAAGCATCTTCGCATGCCTTTGTCCAAACAAATGGAACGTCTTTTTGAGTTAACACCGTTAGACATTTGGCTCGTTTTGCGAAATCCCTGATGAAGGCGCGAAAGTGTCCAACTAAACCCAAGAACACCCGAAGCGAGTGAACATCTGTGGGCTTGGGTAACTCTGCTATGCGTGCGACGGATTCTTCTTTTGTCGTTTTTGTCTGACCATCAAAAACGCGGCCTAGAAACGCTACGCGTCTTTGGAAGAATGCACACTTCTTTAGGTTAATTTGTAGGTCAGCATTACTGAGGGACCTGAGGACCTTCGAGACGTGATCTTTGTTATCTTCCAGAGACTTCGAATAGACAATGATGTCGTCAATGTAGACATTGCAAAAGACCCCCAAATGTGGTTCTAAAACAGAGTCCATCATCTTTTGAAACCAGGCGGGGGAATTCTTCCAACCGAATGGCGAGCGATTATACTCGTACAGGCCGAACGGTATAGCAAAGGCCGTGTACTTTTTATCCTCTTCCGTCAAAGGTACTTGCCAGAACCCCTTTGACAAGTCGATTCGTGAAAAGACTGAACAGCCTCCGGTTTCGTTAATGATGTCCTCTATCTTCGGCATTGGGTAGGGGAAGATGTCCGTCTGCTTGTTTATGAAGCGGTAATCCGTGCAGAGGCGAAACTACCGTCTTCCTTCGGAGCAATCGTAATTGATGACGCAAATGGGGACACAGATGGACGGATGATGCCAGCCTCCAACATTCCCTTCACCTCTCCTTTCAGCCAGCTCTTCTTCTCTCGCGACATTTGATAAGGCTTCCGACGAACAACCGTAGTGTCGCGGAGAGTAAACGGTACCTCAAAATGCGATGTCGCAGGTGGATAGTCGCCATGTGGTTGTAGCTCGGGGAAATATTTTGACACATCCTCCGCACTGGTTACTCTGCGCTCGTCCAGTTGCATGGGACAGGTTTCATCCGCGTCGAGAGAAACCGTATCGTTCCAGAAGATATTCAAACGCATTTCTTTTAGGGTGGGGCGAGAGCGCAGAAGGTCGTAAGAGACGTTGTCCATCACTAATGCTTTGAGAACGAAGCTTTTCATTTGGTATACTACCTCCAGCGACGTCCAATTGCTCTAGCACCTTCGCTGTTCATCATAACCCTGCACTTGGATGACTTGCCCGGCAGATATGTTATCGTCTTTTACGATTCTCCTGCTGACTAGGTTTACTGAGGCGCCGCTATCAAGTACCGCCTCAACGTCATAGCCATTCACGAATATAGACACATGTAGCAAACCACCGCTATTCAGAAACACACTCCTCATTTTTGTCCTAGGGTGAGGCTGTACAGTCTCTTTTATTCGTTTTTCGAGTATTTTGCTTCGTCGGCGTCATCGATCACTTGCTCCACCACGTCAACAGTGGCGGACTGGGTTGTGCGGAACGCCCCGCGGGCCTGACTGTTCGATGTCCTCCAGGAGTCCATCCTCTTGTTCGAAGTTTCGGCGTTAGGTGTAGTAAGACACAGCTCCTTCAAACACTGCAAAAGTTCCCCTACTGCTTTCGGAGCCCTCACTTGTATTTGCTTTTGCAAGTCCTTTGGCAGCCCATGCACAATTAAGGCGATAGTGGAGTCAGGCGACAGTTTGGGATCAGCAAGCTGCAGCAGCCTCCGTTTCTCATAGAAATACTCAAGTACGGTTCCCACGCGAAACTTGTAGAAAATTGCCTTGTCCCATCGGTCTGCCGCATTTTCTCAGAACGACTCCAGTCGGTCCAGGGAGAGTTCGCATACTCCAGTACACGAAGCTCATATCATTTCCTCGCCATGCCGGTTAAGAACAGACGGATATTTTTAATCCGATCCTCATCGGCTCTCCAGAAATTCTTGCTACAAGCATATTCGTAGAATTCCATCCAAGCATTCGGGCAGGAGGACTTTCCATCAAACGGATCGGGTTTTGTTAGTTCGAACTTAGGTCCATCGTCTCCCAGCTCAGACGGTTCTGGGTCAAAATCGCGAGTCAAAAACCGCGACAGCAAAAACCGCGAGTCAAAAACCGCGAGATCCAAAAATCGCGAGATCCAAAAATCGCGATAGACAAAAATCGCGATAGGAAGCATTAACGACACACAAATATCGCGACACCAAAAACCGCGAGTAGGGGAAAACAGCGGCAGGTAAAAAACGCGACAGCCGAAGACCGCGACTAAAAACGCGACAGCTAAAAACCTTACTCACTCTCCTTTAGAAGGGAGGATGAAAGGGGGGCACGAGGATATGAAAAGTAGGCTAACTTCCATTCCGGGAATAAAAGCCTTAAAGTAGTACAGTGGGCCATCCTAAAAATTTCAGATTAAGACATTTGATGAAAGTGTGTGTGTCAATTTACCTGGTAGCACAAAAGGTTTTGTGTATACAGTTTGTTTCCCAGAAAAAAAGAAAAAGAAAAACTCACATAAACATGACGTTACAGGGTCCATACGTGTTCTGGTTCGGTGGTAAGTGGGGGTCAGCGCCCTTTGCCGTAAAAAAGTTTTGCTAGTCCCCCAGGAGAATTGGGGACAGAAGGAGCGGCCGAATCATGACCGATCCAGAAGCAATGCTTTTTCAGAGCCCCGTACAGTCGAGTAGCAGACGACAGCTAAGGCGTCAGCGCGAGGTCATGGGCAAATCACAGGCTGGTACTGCTCTCCACCACCGTTGCGCACACCGGTCCCTTTTTGCGGCGTACTTTAAATTCAATTTCTGCGATAATTATGATACTGTGGCGTGAATTACTTCTCATGGCGTATCTTACTGGCCTAATTAAGTTTTATAGGGAGAAAGCAGGGTATTAAAAATTACTTCTGTGCTACTTTAAACTACAGTTTTCGATGCGCTCAATCTGTATTCTTCACACTTGTGCGTAACGCGTTACTTGTAATCAATTACATTTTTTAGTAATTTTTCGAGTAATCGATTACTCAGTAATTGGTTATATTTCCGGCAGAGTGAACGTGATAGCTGACGCGGGCAGGGAATGAGTGTATATGCCATTCTCTAGCTCTTCCATGTCCGTATTTGTACGGCGTCCGGCGGAGACCAACATATTTCAAGTCTTGTCAAATGTCTGAAACACTGCCAGTCAGCACCGGCGTGCTCAAAAATTATCTTCTTCAATTCTATGCAGGTTTGCTCGCGGGTTTTGGCCATCGCGGTTTCTGCCTATCGCGGTTTTGCCTGTCGCTATCTTTGGACGTCGCCTTTTTTGCTTGTCGCTGTTTTTGACCCTCGCGGTTTTTACCTGTCGCGGTTTTTGCTAATCGCGGTTTTTGAAAATCGCGGTTGTTGACTCGCGATTTTGTCTGTCGCGGTTTTTGACTCGCGATTTTTGGCGGTCACCACCTCAGACGCCAGGAGAGTAGTAAGCACTTGCTGGGTTTGGGCCAACTGTTGCAAAACTAAAGTAAGGTTCGGGTCCACCACGGCAGGTGCTTCACTGGGCGAGGCTGAAGGAAGCATACGGGGCTTAACCAAAAGCTCCTCAAAGTCCGACATCTTCACCTTGATCGCACTTTAGCAAGTAGAGCCGTGGAGTCCAACTTACTCTTCTCCATTAAGTATCGTAGGAGATCCTTTGTAGAGGCCTGTGGAGGCAACTCTTGTCGATCTTCATCATGAGGTTGGTATGCTGTAATGACGACCCCGTCATCAGGAACCGGACGAAGAAAGAATTCCACCCACATTGCAAATTAGGTGACAATCCTGTCGGCGCGCCAAAATTATAACGTTCCCGCTACAATTACCAAAGTCAAAGGAGAAAATAGAACGTTTCCGTTTAATAACCGCTCACATCAACCTCGTCCCCACAGTCTCGTCCTCCTCCTCCTTCTCCCCCTTGTCTTCCTCGTCGTGCATTAATAAATTAGACACTCCTAACCATTTAACCAGCTATTAGATTCATTGGATTCCTTGGCTAAAACTTTAGGGCAGGAGTTCTCAACCGGTGGGGGAATTCCCCCCTGAGGAAAAATTTGGGAATGCCATGGGGAGAATGACGCTATGTGACATTCGCCTCCAATCGGACCTTGTGCACACTCTCCGTAGTACGATAGGACATCTCCCTCGCCAGGAACGCCTCGACAGTATGTCATGATGGCTCACGATACTGCCTCACGCATGGCTCACGGCAGGAATTTCCCCAGCACCCCCAAAACCTCATAACCCTTCCCCCTCCCCCCCAAAAAAAATACCGGCTAGAAAGGCCAAAAACTCCACAAAAGCAGCAGATATGGGCGTCACACACCCCTGCGGGACCCACCCGCTCGCCCCCTATATGAAAATCCTAGGAATGAACGGCAAAATGGGTGCATGGATAAAAAAAAGGTTGAGAACTATACTGCTTTAGGGGGTTAGCCAATTTTGGGTACACATATACCGAAGCCGCGTTGACATTCAGAGAAGCAGTAATACCAACAACAACAACTTTATTTTATGATTTTGATTGGGCAGTTTCGTCGCCAGGGGCGATACTCTATACCCCATTGGGAGTAGATTTACACGTAAGGTGCAGAGAAGCAATGCTGCTATCGCTCCCATAAACTCTCATGTATTCAGGATCTGATAAACAAAGATTCGTTAGAATCAATCACTTACTCCAGTCCTTCAAAAATTGTGTCATTGCCAAAAGCAAAAATGAACACGCCAGTGGCTACCCCGTAAAACTGAGTTTATGCGTATGAAAATTTCCCCTAGGCTTCTGAAGAAATGAGTCTTCCAGGCATACTTCATTGGCCGGGCGGTCCTTCCGATATATGTCTCCGCTCTTCGTGCTCTTCGTAGTTCCTTCCCAACCTGAAGCCAATGGAAACGTGGCATCTGTGGCATCTGTCTTCATTTAGCGGTTATGTCTTCAGTTCATGAGATATTGCGTTTCCCTCTCTAAGAATTATCTGCGGCTGATACACGGCCTTTCCTGCATGCTTGTTGAAGACCTTTTGGAGCTTCATACCTTTGAACAGACTGGCTCCTGATTCGCGCCACCAAATAGAGCTCCCTCTATCACTGTCATCAATAGCAAACCCTGTACCTCCTCGAGTGTGCCTCACAGACAATGATGCGACCGGTAGGCTTTCTGTATTTGAAAAACGACCACCGTTGATAAGCTTGTTTGCTGCATTTGCATGTAGGATGCTTAATGCGTCACTTTTTTAGTATATCTGACTGTCGTTTACCCATTTGTACGGTCTGTGCATTATTGTTCTTTAAGAAGTATCTCAACCTGCGTAGATTTTACTAATTGAACTCATTTATTAAACTATAACATTGTGCTTACATGTCAAGGTTACGCCATGACGCGATATATCGGTTAGATGTCCGATCCATACACAGCGTTGTGTGTGTCTGCTTCGAAATGTTGCTCATCCGGCCAGCATCGGATACTATAGTGGTAGTCGTCTCGTCGAACAGGTGCCTTCATACTGTCACCGATGTAGTATGAGAGGGTCGAGATTGATGGAAACACGAATATGTTAAAAGAAAGGACATCTCCTGGATATAGTTTTCGAGTAGATATTGTATACAAATCAGCTTATGTTTTGACGGTGCAGCGACACAGCAAGGATCAACCTCCATCTCCATCTGTTCCGATAAACTGCATGCGATAATCATTCACGCATCCATCGAAACAGATCTGGAGAACTATCTCGAGTGGACGCATCGTCAAAGCCTGTGGGGTTGATTGAGTATTATATATACTATTATCGAACCGCAGAAACTTTGACGATGCGCGTGTTGGAGACAGTTTTGCAGCATCTAAAACGCCATACATACTGCATGCATATTTCCGCCTTTTGTCAAACACGCCATAGATGGACATGGTTACGCCCCATTTCGTCCAAACGTTTATTTCGTCCAAGTGCTCACAACGTCCAAATATTTAATTCGTCCGAAAAAAATCGGACGTACTGAACACCTGGACGAAATGAACAGGCGAGGAGAAACTTGCCCTGCGCGTCCAATACCCGTACCGTCCAATAGCCCGTTTCGTCCAAATGGGGGAATTCCCAAAGGCTCTGCTCCTTTCGGCAGACGACTTCTAAGGCTCTGCTCCTTTCGGCAGGCGACTGCCTGGCTGCATTCATGAAAGCACAGGCCATTTTGACACTGGGTGAATGGCAGGTGACTGTATTCATGAAAGCAAATGGATTATCGATCAAACGGGGAATCACAGAAAACACAAACCCGTTCACAGGACCGCTGACCTACAGTGAGTGTTTTCTGTAACTGTGTTCTCGCTACGTACCGCGTTTCCCAATGTCAGTGATCTTTCTTGGAAACATCTAGGGATCTGAAAGGAAACTTGCGGCCCCTTGCCTTTACGTAGACTACTTCGAGCGGCAGTGGCTTACCAACGTTCATCTCTGGAATTAGTTTGCGGATGAGGACGATCTCCGCACAAACAATCACGCCGAAAAGTGGCATAATTCGCTGCGCATAAAATTCAAGAGCCAACCCCACATGACGTTTTCGAAGTTCCTCGTCGAATTTGAGTCAACCATACACAATGTAAGCACAACCAGGTATGCAACAAATTCGCATAATCAGAGAACATCATCATGATAATTAATAGAATATAGCATATATACTTCCTCGCTTGCTCTCTTTGTATTCATGCCTCTTACTGCCATTTGCAGGTACGCATTCGGCTGCTGTTGAACGGGGCTTCGCCAAGCAGGAGACGATACAAGAGGCTCGCTCTTCCTTCTCATGGGCGTACGGAAAATACAGCTCAGGGGAAATGATGCTGGGAAACGAAGCACCCTTCACAGACGTAACAGAGCAGTTTGCCCATGTTATATCAAGGCATACCTGCAGCGCATGTCCCACTTGCTGGGCCATGCTAACTAATAAGTTTGTTGTTCAAATGAAAAAAAGAACACCTAAACAGAGCAGGCTGAGCATTTGTTTCTCGTTTTACTTACGTTTACGTTTATACGTTTCAGTGGGAATGTTTAAATCTGACCTTCAACTAATAAGTCAGTTGTTGTAATGAAAAAAAAGAAAGAAAAATAAATAAACAGAGCAGGCTGAGCATTTATTTTTCGTTTTACTTGGTGCATGGCATGGCATCTTTCGATATGAATGTTTAAATCCTACCTTCAATCGTAAATGAAGGAATTGTTCACTCGCATTCGGAGGTCCCCCTCCCTTTTTGGACGAAACAAGGTTTGGACGGTACTGTTATTTGGACGGGTTGGTCAAGTTTCCCCCCCTTTGGTTCAGTTCGTCCAATGCCCACAATGTCCACTTTTTTTTCGGACGTGCTGAGTACTTGGACGTTGTGAATACTTGGACGAAATAAACATTTGGACGAATCGGGGTGCTACCGATGGACATCACTTGTGGAGCTTCAAATGTTCTCATTCTAATGAAGGCCACGAATAGACTAGCAGCGACATCGAGCCACAATCATTCTGTCGCACATCGGAGTGGTATGGTCCGTCACCCTTTCATTCATATTAGCCAAGCCGATCTTCCGCGTGCTGCTTCGATTTCCTCATTGAGTAAGTCAAAGTGACGCACGGCCGGGGCCATGCGCATACAATAAAAAAAAAGAAGAAGAAGAAAACAGAACAAAAGCGGTCGTCTGAAAGAAGGAAACTGAAGCCGCAACTCCTCCATGTACTTCATCCGTGACGCAATTGTCTGCGGCGCAGCAGCGTCCCCCTCTCGTCTCGCATCTTTCCTCGATCTAGCCAATGGAACTGCTCCCCTAGTCAGAACCTGGGACGGGGCAGTTACTCGACAAACGGAACTTTTAATAAGTTACAGTGCAGAAAATGTAGCTATATAGTTACAAGTTATGAAAACGAACTTGAAGTTCCCAAGTTACTTTGGAAAAGTAACCAGTTATTTTGAAATATGCCCTATTATATGCACTATTTAGTTATTATCCGGACCTCGATGTCACAGCGGATGGTTCAACACGTTGTACTGTATAATAGTTGTGTGCTTTGCCTGCGGCATGCCAATACACAGCAGTATTAGTTGTACAAACTCGGAGACTAAGCTTCGGCATAGAAAAAAAAATATAAAAAAAGACATTACGAGCTTCGTGCGAGTGAGTGCGTATCAAAATCAAAATTATACAAATTTTCAATGTGATGAAGAGGCACTTATATTTTTAGCTTCCTTAGACTGGCATTTTAATGATTTCAATGTCCTGATACGCTTCGTCAACGGAGCACAATGCGGGCATCGTATCGTTTGCGCATATTTCGCAAAACCCCGCTGAGTGTAGCCACGGGGCTGGAACTCCTGAGTGCCCTCCGCCAACTTGGTAGCTTGTAACCGTGCAGGGTTCTGGGTTTTCGGACTTATGCCGGCAACGCTTCAACAAATTGGGATTTATCCGAGAAACTCCGTTTTTGAGGGTTTCAGTAATATCGAGCAATGCCTTTCGTGTCGAGATTGCTTCGTATTGCGGGTTACCATTCCTCACGACAACGCAGTGTGGATCTCTCGTCACAAATCCACTATGTAGCAGTCAGTCACTTAACAAGTCACGAAGTGTAATGCAGTTCATCTCCTTCCTTGCCTCTCCACATTGGAGTCACTGCACAGGGTCGGTGCCCCAAGGGGATGCCCTATTTGGCGACTGTGCTCGATCGTGTCTTCCCATTTCGCCTAATGCTTTTTAGCGGATCATCTCGCCGTCCCTTAACAGGTTCACCGACCTTGAACTACAGGGGTCCCATTTGGCCTAATGTATGCTGCAGACAGTCCCACTTCGCCTACTAATCCGTGTCACGTGAGGATATAAGGCGGTCCCCTGACGTGCACTCTTAAAAATGAACTTCACCGCATAGCACGTTCCTAGCCAACCATCATCTCAAATGATATCGTTATCTGCCCTGATTTGTTGAAAACGGGAGTGTACGCCTTTTTTGTGACACTTATGCGGTTCATAATTGTCACAAAAAAGGCGTACGCCTCCCGTTTTCAACAAATCAGGGCAGATAACGATATCATTCGAGATGATGGTTGGCTAGGAGCGTGCTATGCGGTGAAGTTCATTTCTAAGAGTGAAGGCTATGCTTGAGTAAAATCAACAAGGTTGTAGAGTGATATGAAGATGCGAAAGTGACATTTGGCAGCACACTCTTAAAAATAAACTTCACCGCATGGCACGCTCCTAGCCAACCATAATCTCGAATGATATCGTTATCTGCCCTGATTTGTTGAAAACGGGAGGCGTACGCCTTTTCTGTGACAATTATGAACAGCATAAGTGTCACAAAAAAGGCGTACGCCTCCCGTTTTCAACAAATCAGGGCAGATAACGATATCATTCGAGATGATGGTTGGCTAGGAGCGTGCTATGCGGTGTAGTTCATTTCTAAGAGTGTTGCGTTGACTTTTTTTCTTTTTTGTTTTTACGGAAAAGTCGATGTGAGAAATTCGTTATTCTATACCGGGAGGTTAATTACGCATCTCCACATAACAACTTTATCCCTTTGCTATAGTTAATCATGGACGACGAAATTGTAACGGAAATACTTTTTCGCAGTACCACACAGACGCCGATTAAAACATTCGGGTTCAGTACCTCCAAACAACAAAGAAAAGCGCGCTGTGGCCACGGCTATAAAGGGCAAAAACGACTGACAACATCTAAGATTGTCATAATTTGCGTTATCGAAGCCATTACTTCCACCAAGGGAAGACCGAAACTGACCTTTTTTAATATAAATATCAGCTGTGGGACGATGCTGTCGTTTCTAAAAGGTTCGAAAAATAAAATTGACCTGGAAAATACAACGCTTACTATAATTCACTGTTTTACACAGAGGGAAAAGATGAAAATAAATTATTAAACTGTCAGGGTGGGCTCATGGTAAAATAGAACGGGGTGAGCAAATGTCCGGCCTCAGCTCTGGACTGGTGAGCAAACATCCGGTGAGCAATTGTCCGCTTTCCATCGCGCACACCTTCATTTGCAAATGTAAAGGGTCCTTGTTTCGGGCGACATAAGGTTGTTGTCGGACGAGCGCATTCATTTCTTACAGACGTCACCATCGGGGTGGGACGTGTAAGTAACGCCCACTTACAGACAGTCCCGTTTCGCCTAATGAGATTGCACGGCAGTCCCATTCCGCCTATAACGCTTGTCACCCCTCCGACCTCTTTAATACGATAATCCGGATTAGGCGAAATGAGAATAGACGAAGTGGGATGTAACCGTGCTCGATATGAGGGCATTTGAGGATATTTCGACAATTTATCGAGTTTACATGAAAAATGTCCAGCGCCTATAGTTTCCAGTTCTCTGTTTCTGCGAACAATGCTTCCCTTCATCCTCAAAGTGCATGGGCAGCACAGATAAGATGCCGAATGTCTTCTTGAAAGGACCGTTGCATAGTGACGCGACTGTGTTCCAGGACCCAATGACGGAGCGCCATGTGGTGACCAAGCCAGTGTTATCACAAAAAAACACAAAAAAACAGCGTAATTCGCGTTTTTCGCGTAATTCGCGTAATAACTGCAACAATGAGTTTAGTGGCGCCATCACGTGGCACGCCACCCTCGTGTATGGTGAGCTAGAAGCTCACCATACCTCGTGTCCTTTTCTTCGTTGCCCTCGTTGTCTCTTTGGCCCAGGCAAACGACGACGACGATACATACATAACACGATAGACAATTGTTGCAACCCAGACAGTAAGATGATAAGCGAGTGAAAGCTACCTTGCGAATATGTCGAGGAGTACCCGGATTTCGAGCTGTTCGCGTCGCCAATACAGATGTCACATGTCTGCAATTTCTGTCTCATAATAGTGCGCGCTTCTGCAACGCTCATCGTTTTTGTGACCATGTCGTTTCACAGCCGTTGCTTTTTCTGCAAATTTCAAATGTTAACTGAGATTTAAAAATAAACGATAACAAACTTGGAATTCTCGATAAATATAATAAACTCCGTTACATTTGCATACCAGACAGCAGAAATACGAAAGCATCGCCTATCTATATCGCCTAACCCAAGTGAAAAAACGTGCTTGGCCCAAGGTTGGCTGAGAGGAGTTGGCCAACTAAGCCAACCTTGGCCCAAGCTAAGATAACATGGTTGGGCCGAGCTTGGGGATTGACAATGGCCTGAGACTGGCCATCCATTGGCCATCAACATTGGGCCAACCTTTCTGGCCAACCTGGCCAACGCTGACCCATATATGGCCCTATCACGGTCCAGTAAGAAATTTTGCATGACAACGCTACTTCCCAGCGGGAAAAGCAATATTGGCGAAACACTGGGCCGACGTCTGCTTCCAACCTAAAAGTTGTCGGGCCCAGCTTGCAAAAAAAGCTTTGGCCAAGGTTGCGGATTGACAATGGCCTCACTCGGGCCGACTTAGCCGGCACAAGCTCGGGCAATGTACAGCGCCGACCTGACAGATGTAGGGCCGATGTCTTGCCAATAATTAAGGAACCAAGCTTGGGTACTGATTGGGCAAACGTGGGCCCTAGAATAGCCCATGGAACAACACCTGTGCATGGGCCAACCACGGCCCGTTGCAAAAAAAATGCATGACCCAACTCACTCAATTCTCTCGCGGGGTAGGGTAACGGCGTAGGGGGAGAATCATAAAAGCTCGCAATATGCCCGAGATCACTAGAATCAAACAGGTCAGTGTCAAGAAAAGAAATTGCATTTCTTTCCCGAGGAAGAACAGCAGATACTATACATAGGTTTGTCTTGCGAGCTTCCACAAATTCGAGAGTCCTACTCGCGTGTGAGTCAAAATGAAGGGTGAGGTGTCTAAGTTTAATTTGATGCGTACACAAACAACACTGAAATGAGGAATTGCTTGTCGTATTAGCTCACCATGAAGATAATGTCTCTGTTTCTTACTGCTTTTGGTTTGAGACAATCACTTGGCCAATCGAAAGTTGAACTTATGCAGTGCTACACCATTCCGCGTTCACTCTCCCCGAGGAAACATACCGAGATTGAACCAAGCTTGGCAAGAGCTTGGCTGGCCAACCGAGCCGTGCTTGGCCAACGAGCTCGTTTCTTGCTACAGATCTGCCCTGGCCGACGGCTTGCCAACCTCGCTCTGCCTATCACAATGCAACATATAGAGGACGTTAGAGGACCCTTTCTCTTTTTTCATATGGCGTATATGGCTCTTCTGTGACAGTTTCAACGACTACAACGAGTCTACGTGACTGTCTCAATCTTAGGTAATATGTGCACCCCCGAGAACTGATTGAAATCGTCATAAAGAGACATCATTGGCCACTTACCTTGGTACTACGTGAAGATGAGTTCGGTAACCGATGAGTTCGGTAATCGGGAACCGATTTGGATGTCGCACTATACCTAAAGTCAAGCTACGGTGGCGTCCCGTCGGCACGGGCTCTTAGCCCAACGTCATTGGCCAGGTCCTCGCCGACGTATAGTTGGCAGTTAACGTTTACCAGACGTTAGAATATGACTGTCTGGCCGACTTAGTTGGCTGCCAACTAGTCCCCGACTTTCTGCCGAGAGTCGGCCGTCGTCCAATTTCAATTGGGTATGTTGTCTTGTATATTGTATTGTCTCATGTACACTGTCGACTCGCTCTTGCATCAAAAAAGCCCAAGCCTTAATGTACACCATACGGAGAACAGGGTTGAAGGCGGTGACCCGTAAGAGGGATGATGTATTAAGTGTACTGGGGTAGCCAGTTTGACTTCGTCGAAACTAACATCCCAATTTTTTTTCTTTATTCACATCACATTACATCACACCCGTAAGAGGGATTTTCAGGGGGAAAACGGAGTTCATTCACAAGGAGGCCTTCACATGATCATTGACGTGAGTTCCCGAGTAGGGGATAGAGAGACAAAGCACTAAACGCCCTGAGCGCAGTGAATACTTTAAAGAAGGAATACATTAAGTGTGCTGAAACACTATGGGCACTATAGAGGAATGAGAAAGGCGTTGCTCTCTGGTAGCCTTTTCTCTTCGCTGTGGGGATTTTTCCGCATACTTGAGCCTCGTGGAATACCGCCATGTGCGCGGGAAAAACCACAACTGGCGGTCGTGGTTGGTGACAGCACGATCTCTCAATACCGTGAGACACCGTGGTGAGACACCGTACGTTGAGAGACCGTGGTGACAGTGAGCAAAAAGAAAAAGGAAAAAGGAACGAGAAACTTGCAGTATAACACGTTACCAATTTTTGTAACTAAGTACGTTCCTAGTTATATTTTTTAGAAAGTAACTAAGTCGTTACTTAGTTACCAAAAACAGTAACGCGTTACCGAGTAACGCGTTCCTTGTAACGCGTTACGTACAGCTCTGCGCGAGCTGCGTCCTCTTTTTTGCTGTAATGAGGCGACGAAATGTGCGCAGAGGATGTCAACTCATCATATTTAAAATTCCGATGCCTGCCTTGCGCTCCGTTGAAGAAGTTAATCAGAGCATGAAAACCATAAAACCCCGACCTAGGGAAAGGTATGTCCTCTCTCATCACATTGTAGATTCCCTAGCAGCACAAAACGTTTTGTAAACGTCGAGGAAAGGTCTAGCCCGACCACATTTTCATCTAGGAGACGTCTTCAATCTGATCTATATAACGTGTTCTGTCCCGGGATATGTTGACGCTTTCCCGAGTCTTGAAGACGTGTTTGTGGTCGTCTTGAAGATGTATAAAAAATGTTTAAAATACATATTTGAATGTCAGAAAATGCAGCCCTGTTTATATCCATCGAGTATAGTTTTGCAGGAATCCGCTTCTTCTTTTTTTTTTTTTTTTTTTCAACTTTAGCCACTGCCGCCACACGTTTCGTTTCCTCTTTCTCCAAGCAGTACTGCAAGCAACGCCGCCACGCGACCTTTCGACCGCCCTAAGAAGAGCAGACTCCCCTTTTGCACCCCTCCATCGAGTACGCGTAAGGATACCAGAGTTTAGGGAAAATCTTCCCGGGAACAGCACCGCAAGCGATTCTGCCCCGACGACCGTTTGATATGCCGCGGATTCAAAGACACTGCCCACCCGGGGGAGGATCAAGGGGCCCCTCTCCAGTATATGAGGGACCGGCTCCCATTTGCCTCCCTCCACCGCTTACGCGGATTGAAAGGGAAACCAGAGCAGGGAAAACAGATAGTATACATTGCTTGTCTTAGGAACTCCTGCAAACTCGATAGTCCTGATGCTCGCCTCTGAGTCAAAGTGAAGACGTGGTGTCTAAGTTTAATTCAATTACGCAAACACACAACACTGAAGTAGGAAATTGCTGGGAGTATTAACTCACCATCAACACAACGTCGGTGTTTCTTACTGCTTTTGGTTTGAGACAGTCAGTAGGTCCACCCGCAAAGTAAACTTACTCAGTGAACAGAGATGGCGAAGACGTATTATAAACGGAAAGTCGGTATGTCTTGCAAACGTGAATGGAAGACGTTTACAGGAGTCCTTCCTTTAGGATACGTCTTCACCAGAGATGGCGAAGACGAATTATAACCGGAAAATCGGTACGTCTTATAGACGTACTATAAATTACGGCTTCTAGATGTCGCGTTGACGTCCTGATCGTCTTCTATTCTAATTTGACCAAAGAAAGACGTTTTTGCGACGTTTTGTGCTACTAGGTGGGGGGAGGTCCTGCCTTGGACGGCATCCTACCACACTATACCTAAAGTCAATTGAAACTCCATGCAACGACAGAAATTCAGGGGGGTGGGTCAGGACATCCGGACTCCCGCTACCTAAATCCTCCCCTACACGCAATGTCTTTCTCTCTCTCTCTATTCTGCTTTTCTATATCGAAGCTTGTTTCCGAGTTTGTACAACTAATCACGAGAGTTCCGAGGGTGTGGCAAGGGGTAGAGGCTATGCACCCCACCCCCTCCGAAGAATATGATGCGAGGCATTTTAGCCTAAGGTGTCTGAATAGGGAGCATCATGAGCCCGGGGCACACTCAGGGCACCCTAAGCTCGCTGTTCTCAAACTTCAGATGGGTCTCATTGAGCTTGTTGTGTTACGACTGTGCGGAATTAGCGTGTGAGCAATAAAGACGAGGACACACAAGAAAGGATAGACAAACAGCAGTGAGATGTTTGTCTGTCTTTTCTATACTTTCCGTGAGAAAAGTGTTTGATATATGGGCGGGCGTCGAGGGCATGTGTTGCGTGGCGGAATCACCGAAAACGAAATTTCATTTTTTAGGACAAAACATGGAAATCAGGAAGCCCAGGTATTTTAGAGCACCAAAGTTAGCCTATTATATTATCCCGACAATAACTTCAGTTTGTCACGCCTTATTGGAAAAGACTGGCCTGTTTTCTTCTCTTATTATTTGCGTTTCTTATGCACATTCTGCGTGTACTTCCGTACTGTAAAGTACGGTAATCATACCGTACGGTACTGTAATCATGACAGGTACATATGTCAACGTGCGAACCACATCTTTTCGAAACCTTAAGAAGACGATGCGTGACAATACGTTCCGTATTGTTTGACCCTCAAGCTCAATTACAAGTAATTGAATTACTGTAATTAATTACTTTCTTAGTAATTAATTACTTCCGGAATTACATTAGGTTTTATGTAATTGTAACAGTAATTGAATTACTTTTACAAGTAACGCGTAACGCAGTTTGGATTACTTTCGGAGTTACTTTGAACGCTATCTGGAAAGGCCCAATGTTTAAAGTTTGGGTCACTTCCACACCGTTTTTTTTTTTTTTCTTTTTTTCACAGTCATTACCCAAAGACTCGATTCAGATCGGTACAGTTTTCGGTAGGGGCTTAATCGCTGCGCGAGCGAAACGAACCGACATAAGGAATCGTTAGCTTACCGAAACGAAAAATGATAACGAAGTTGCACGCATAACGAGGAAACGAGGCTGTCACAGCGGGCCTAGCGGGCCCGTGATTTGCTCCGCGTGACGCATGATGTAAATTCCTCGTTTTCGTTAAAAGTGGCGCAATCTTTGGCTTAGGCAAACTACATACCGCGATCGGTATTATACGAGAGGGTAACCCAGGTGAAAAGACGTTAACGTTGCATGCGCCCACAGTATGCTCACCATACCCACAGAGAACAAGAAAATGGCGGAAGGTTTCTTTGCCTGGAAGATAACGGAAGCTGCGACCCGTGAACCACGCAGCCGTAACCTTCAAGATGGATTTCAGTTAGATGAAATAGATTTTAGGAAGCTATTCCGCCTGTCAAAAAGAGCAGCCCACGTGCTACACTGTTAGAAAATTTTATACCTTTTAGGGTATAAACAGCTTGTCCCAGGGCGAATGTCCCAGGTATAAAAGTAATTTTATACCCCCTGAAGGTATATTATTTGCACCTAATGGTATGAACATATATCCCCCTGAATGTGTATTTTCAAACCCGGGGTCTAATCTTGGAAAACTGGTATATTCGATTTCAGCGCTTTATATAAGAGTGGCACTTTCATGATCTAGCTCGTAACAAAATTAGAACAAAATAATATTGAGCGACAAGTGCTTTGATAACATGAACTACCGCGAGAAGGAAAGGGAGAAAGAAAATGCCTGGAGACGAACGCACACAAACGTACCCACAAACTCATATTCACAATGTGCAGGTGTAAAACGTAGAGGGGAGCTCCTGCAAATTACTCGCCACGCAGGAAGCAACGTGGGAGGATAATGGAGAACAGATACTGGTATAATACATGGCTTCGGAAAATGTGGGGCCGCTTTCGCCGGCACGGCTTTCACGGCACCTCCAACAGCATTCAGCATGGCTGCTAAGTCTTCCCAGTCAGTATATGGTGGACGAAAACGCCACTCGGAATATATTACGGATGTAGTTCCGTATCGGGACCACAGGCTTTTTTTAAAGAAAAAAGAATAAAAACAAAAATCAAACGGGCTTCTACGTGAAAGAGGAGCTAATTAGTAACGAAATTAAACAGGAATGACCCTCGTATAATGCGTGAAACGTATAACAATTTAATTTTATCGCCCGTTTCTGGAGGGCGATCCGCCATCTTTACTGAGGACCTTCTGATCTAACCGGAGGCACAGTCTCGACGCCCGCACCGCATAGTGCCTCTTGCACCATACCTCTTGCAAGATGGCAAATTTCGACTCCGTTAGGCTTAGGTCCTTAGACTCCTTAGGTTCTGTGTTTCCCCTGCGCTAAAAGTGAATCAGTTGCAGGGGCGGATTTAGGGGGGGAGGGGGGTCCGGATGTCCTGGCCCCCTCTCAATTCCAGACTTGAACATAGGGTTCAATGGACCAATCACAGCATGCACCTGGCACTTGTCCATAGCGGACCCTCCCCTGTCCCCCCTCGGAAAAATCCTAGATCCGCCTCTGGTTAGATGGGGTTGTTGAAATGCATATAAAAAAGTTCTAGTCCACAGAATTTTATAATTCTTACATTTTTAGATTCAGTATATGACCTTCCACTTCTCTGCAATATTTACCTACCTAACTCCTTCACAAATTTTTAAAAACGAGTGGTCCCGATACGGAACTACACCCTAAAATACCGTTGGTTTGCATGCATCGGGCCATACACTCTTAACTCCGTACCCTTTAGTAAAGGGTAAAAAATCGCAATATTTTACCCTCTATTTCAGAAGCTACCAGGTACCCTCTGAGCGACCCCTTTTATAAAAGTTACAAGGAAACCCACTAATTAGAGGTTACGGCCTTCAATCCAGCACCTGCCCGTAAAGTGTACGCCAACGCGCGGCTTTTTATACAGGATGTTCATTTTTATTCGCAACAGAGTAGCGCTCATTTGGCAGGTGGGTTATGTGAATTTTTGCTAATTAATCGGTCCGTAGTTACAGACACATGCGTCAGGAAATGTCGGAGATGTTTGTAACTACGGATGGGTTAATTTGCGAAAATTAACGTAACCCACCTGTCAAATGAGCGCTGGTGTGATGCGAATAAAAACAAACACCCCGTGCGTGGGATATGGACAGACATTTACAGAACACACCAAGGTACCAAAATGAACCCGCAGAAAAGGAGATCTTGAACATATGTATATTACAAAAACAGAAGTATAGCTAGAGGTGACACATTGTGCACAAGTGCGATTCTGATGTGAGGAGGAACCATGATCGCTTTACCATAGGTATGTGGAAAAAAGAACTATCTTCTAAGTGAGAAGCAATGCATAAAAGTGCGAGGAAGCCAGCGAGTCAAAACAACTGACCTATGTTTGCTAAGCTGAACAGACCCAACGAAATGGAGAATTGCAGCAGAAAAAAATTTATTCCACATTCGTGTTGCAGAGGCGAGCGCAAATGGCAATACAGTATTACATAAAACGCACACAACCTTGAGGAATATGAGTGTACAGTAACGCAGGAGACACTACATTACTGCGTTATCAGCGTTGGAGGCGCTCTGGGACGAGTTTGTGAGGTACTGCATTGCGCTGGTGACGGTATATGTGAACCTGCATGTGGGATCCTGGGAACAAAAGTTTGGGCAATGAGAGTAACAATTATGGAACCATTCAAATCGGTACAAAGCACAAGGTACAAAGCAGCATAAATGCAGGAAGGCGTTCACTATGCGATTGAGTCTTAGAATATCGTAAGAATACAACGAGTAGGAAGCTGCGAATTATATATCTTGATGCATATATCCGCAGCTCGCAAAATGCACGCCGGTGTATTGACTTGGCGACCAAGTAAGAGCAGAAAAGTAGCAAGCGTAAGTGGCGTTCATATGCAGGACCGCAAAACCTTGCCATAATCACAACAAAGATGCGCTAAGAGCTCTTGCTATCAAAATAACGCACGTACCTAGCACAAAACGTACACTTACCCAGTGTATGGAGTGTGTGAATTAGGGCTGCGGTGGTGACGTTCGTTTTCGGTTATATATTCTTTGCAATCTTCGCACTCACTACACTTTCCCCTGAGAACACCGAAAATATCCTTGTTTGCTAGAGACATCTAGCTTTTCCGTTGTTCCTGACGATACTATGATAAACGCGAGGAAAACCACTGATTAAAACAGATTACACTTGTTAACGGACGGACGACGAGCGTTAAGCGTTTCAAGGCAACCGCTCTCAGTGTGGATAGACATAGACCAGGCTCGGCTACGCAGCGAAATCGGAAATCTTGGTGGTTGCGGCATTGACAATGGTTTTCCACCCTTTAGAAAGAAACATACTATCAGTATTCCAGACTGCGAGCTTATAATCTGTGTTCATACAGCATTGATAACATGTAGTCGACGTATAGATGACGCTGAAACAGATAAAAAATAACAGCGTAGATTCTCAACTGTCGTCTCGAATGGGAGGCTGAAACGCGGCATTATGCTGAAAAATAGAAGGAAAACAAACGATAAGAACATGAACGATAAGAAACTAACAAAGAAATTATCGTTGGAGATTTCGCTTAGAAGTTACAGTGCCGGAGTAGAGGGTACATTTATAAGTTACAACAAGCTGTTTTTATTTTTTCCGAGATGTAACTTCTATTCGTGTTGTAAAGACATGACCTTGGTCGCTTTTAACCTCTAAATATACGTTACAGTGGTGTAACCTATAAGAAATCTCGAAATCTACGTCTATATAGAAGTTACATGTTTCTAAAAGTTACAATAAAAGGTACGGGTTTAAGAGTGTAACCTCGTATTGCTAGGCAAACCACGCGACGACGGCATGTTTGCTGCCTTCCAAAGAATAGTCGAAAAACTGAAGGAGTGAAGTGACGGAAATGACGTTGACGCGCTCGCGCTCCAGGCGCGACCCCAGGCGTCAGCTAATGTCACGTGCACGGCCGTAACGACACCGACAGCTTAACGACATCGGCTTACGAAGAAATGCGATTGCGCCAAGGGGATATCGACGTTACGTTTGTTCTATTCGGTAGCCTCTTGCTTCGTGGGTTCGAGTCCTACAGCTGGCTAACCTTTTCAGTGACTTCCATCTTTCATCAGGGACAGTCGCATTCTCCGAGGTCAATTTCGAAACTAATGCGAATTCTAATTCCTTGCCGACCACTGAAATGGGCCCGAAAATACCATTTCGATCCGCGGCGTACTTTCCGCGCAATCCGATGAAAAGGAAACCGGAATCCTTGCGCCCTCGCTCTCTAAAAGTGGGAGCAAACGTCACCCGGATAAGGCCAATCAGCGCGCGCCCTGGGTAAATGCGAGCCTGCGAGCCGCGCGCCTGTTTGGCGATCGCGAAGCGAAGGCGAAGGTAGCAAACATGGAGTCTCCAAACGAGAGTCATGTTTCTCTGTCTGGGGAAGATTCTGACGAACATGTAAGCGGTAGCGGCGACGAGTTAATGCTGGATGATGACCCATACTCTACGGACCCAATGCCTCTGGAACCCGTCGACCATGCACGAGATGTGGCTGCGGCTAACCCGCGGGATGACATTTTCAGGTGACGTATCTCTTTGCATGATTGCCGTCGGATGTGCGAAACAGTTTAGAATGTTGAAATTGTTGTCGGCAGGTGTCTGTGTGGAGTTTGCGACCCACAGGAGCCCGACGAGCGCCTGTGTTGCCATTCTGTTGCCAGGGTGGTAGAAATGTGCAACAGTGCCGCAGTGCAGTGCATAACACAACACCCATTACTCAGGGACATCTGCCTCCGTAGGGAGCTTCTAGTGGTGTACGCGCCTCAATTTTGCCGCTATGATCAACATTTTAGGCGACTCAATCCCCAGGACCACAGGTAAGCCTGCTGCAGTGCTCTTCCGTTTGCTATGATTACGACCGTAATGATTTTTTCGGTTTAAATGACCTCCCATCAAGATTCGGAAGGGTAAACTCGGGTGCTAGTCGGGTGTTGTTGGTTACGCAAATTGTCGAACCTAAAGTGGACAGGGGTTGTATACAAAAGGGCGGCTATTCTCAGCAGCTTTTTTGGCCTACACAAGTTTGTCCCCCATAAATCATAAGCGTGGCCGACAGCCGTGGAACGACCCAGAATCCTGGTCCAACAATTCCATTAGGAAAAGTGAAGCAACACAGTCGCCTTAGCTAGTCTCGACATGCTCTCAATTATGCCAGTTAGCCATGGCCTGATTGGCAACACAAAACCCTGATTGACAGATATCCAGTGGGAATTCTGAAGTATAGTCTTACAAGTCTGAAAACAGAAGCATTTGAGGTGCCAATAAAGGGGGGGGGGGGGGCATGTTACTGAAGAATGTAAGAGTAATATATTTTGGGAGAAATTGGATTTTGCTGGAATTGGAGGGAAGCTGGTTCGGGAGGGAGTTAGCTGTTGGAATCGGGTTCATCCTGAAAGAGGCGGACCATTTTTCTGTTGTACTATGTTGCACACCTGCCAACCTTCCACATTCAAAATGCAGGAGACCCCGGAACTAAGAAAGGAATGCACAGGCTTTGAACTCCAAGGTTGGGACAGTGTCTGTTCTTCTGTTCTGGCTATTGTCTTCCCAACACTGTGGGAGATTTGGCAGGTATGCAAATGCCCACAAGATATAATGCTAAACAAAAAGAAATGTCATGTGGATTTGTCTTTTCCAGCTGCCTGAGGTTCACGGCATACTCGTCATTCACGAGATGGGTCTGGGGATACCTTGGTCCAAGGAACAGACGACAGGTTCCTGGATGCGTTGTCCGAGCCATCAGGAGGGAGTTCCCATCTACGTCCTATCAAGGCTATCAGCGTTAGGACCATCGAAACAAGGGTGTCTTGACAAGAGAGACAAGCTGGTGCATACTGATGGCTGGAACTGGAGACATGTAGTGGAAAGACAAAAATTTTGCTGACATAGGCAGACTTTGTGTAAATGAGCCCTTGGTCATCCCCCTTGCCTCCCATCAGAGGTTTAGGAGGATACTATTGGTGGCTGGTGTACGGATAAACCTATCCGTACACCACACACCTATAGTATCCTCCAAAACCTCTGATGGGAGGCAAGGGGGATGGCCAAGGGCTCATTTACACAAAGTGTGCCTATGTCAGCAAAATTTTCGTCTTGCTGCAATTTTCGTCTTTTCGTCATTGCAGTGTGGGGGATGTTTTGTCTTGTCACTCTGTATCTCCAGTTGCAGTCAACAGACTGTCTACCCATCTGTACAGCAAAAACTACTACACGTGGCAGTATTAGCTCTGGCATCAAATCCAGACTGTACTGCACTAAGTTAGTGCCGAGGTGGGAATATTTTGAATTCTGTGCAGATTTTCAATGCGGTGCAGTGACGGGAATAAAGAATGACCCTATAATTGTATCGATTTATTGTACAGTAGAGTATGACGGAGTGGGAGTAACGAAATAGCATAGGTTTATTTGCCTCCCATTATGTATGGGAGGCAAATAAACCTAAGCTATTTTATTATGTTGTGCTGTGGGTCTAGATTAATGTG